>NC_072393.2:18802500-19103750 GCF_028885625.2 Pongo pygmaeus
CCAGATGGCACTAGTTTCTCGGCAAGGAGGGGAATCCTGGAGATGGTTCATGTCTGTGATCCCAGTGCTTTGGGAGGCTGAGGTGGGAGGATTGCTTGAGTCCGGGAGTTCGAGACCAGCCCTGGGCAACATGGCGAGACCCCATCTCTACAGAAATTAAAAAATTAGTCAGTTGTGGTGTCAAGCACCTGTAGTCCCAGCTACTTGGGAGGCTGGGAGGCTTATCTGATCCCGGGAGGTGAAGGCTGCAATGAGCCATGATTACTCTACTGTACCCCAGCCTGGGCAACAGAGCAAGACCCTGTCTCAAAATTAAGAAAAAAAAAAAAAAAAAAGGGCCAGGCACAGTGGCTTACGCCTGTTATCCCAGCACTTTGGGAGGCCAAGGCTGGCTGATCGCTTGAGGCCAGGAGTTTGGAACCAGCGTGGCCAACATAGCAAAACCCTATCTCTACTAAAAATACACAAATTAGTCAAGAGTGGGTGGTGCGTGCCTGTAATCCCAGCTACCTGGGAGGCTGAGACAGGAGAATTCCTTGAACCTGGGAGGCGGAGGTTGCAGTGGTGTGAGATCGCGCCACTGCATTCCAGACTGGGTGACATAGCAAGACTCTGTCTCAAAAAAAAAAAAAAGAATTCCCTGCTTTGCTTTTCTGCTCGTTGCTGGCATAGAAACATCTAGAACAGAAAGTATCCACTCTGGGGCAGATGGGAGAGCTGGAAAAGTAGATTCAAGATGCCTTTTAGTCTTGGAAGTTTCTTCCAGGAAGCAAGACCAGCTGGTATGTTTACACCTGCACTCCAGTGCCCTGGGGAGGTGACCAGGTGGAGGGGGATGGCTCATGGAAATCTGCCCCGCACAGCCGGCCCCCTTTTGGCTGCCACTGTCTAGACTGTTGGCCTTTGACCTCTCTGCCTCTTGTGGCGTCTGAACCTAGACATCTCTTTTGGAGCGAACTGGACAAAGCCCTATTCTCCGCAGCCCCAGCCTCTATCCTGAGGCCTCTGGGAGCTGCGTGACGGCCACCGTGGGGTGCTGATCATGGTCGAGGAGGCAGGTCTTTGCCAGGTTGCCCCATGCAGCCACCCATCCTCAGCATCCTAACTTGAGGGGGCAGGAGAGGCCTTTGTTTTTATAATCCGGATTAAATTTCCCTTCCCTGGGCACAAGTGCCTCATGAGGGCCTGGGGCTGCTGGTTGGGAGGGAAAGCGTCCCCGTTTTTGCAGTGAGGAGGCAGGCTGAGGGCTGGGGTTCCACTTAGACCCTCAGTAGAATGGCTGTTGGAGAGGCAGGCGCTGCCCAGTGCCCACATCTGGAAAGCTAATTCCTGGGTGGATGCTGAACATACCTGCTGAGAGACTCTGTCCCCTGGTTTCCAGGATAGTTGTCACAAGCTGCGTGGCGGGGGACTCCCAGGCCTTGAGGGACCCAGTCTCACCCCAAACTGCTCCCCCTCCCCCAAATTCCCTTTCTCCTCCTGCTCTTTTTCCCCACCATTCCTCCCCGCAGTTACCCACAGAAGTGCCTGCCTCTCCAGCGCTCACAGAACACACAAAAAGGGACAGGAATTGGTCACTGGGGGGTGGCCATGGCTCCTGACGAGTCAGACCAGGGTCTGGCCCAAGCCATTCAGAGGTGGGGTCTGGGGCCTGGGGGCTTTTGTGTCCTGACACTTTGTCTCAAGGAGATCCCACATAGGGATTTGAATTAGGCTTTCTGCTTGCCAAGGCCTGTGGCATCTGAGCCTGGCTGAGGGCTGGGCAAGCCTCCCCTGAGCCTTTGGAAGCCGAGTTCACTCTCTGCCTGCCCAGGGGAGCACCGGCTTGGTTCTGGGGGGGCTCCTCTAACATCTCAGGTTTTTATCTTGTCTTAAATTTCTCTCTAGGAAAAAACCCTTCCCTGCCAAAGGTGACTGTGTTTTCTGCCGCCAAAGAAGGGCCCGGTCCTTCCAGGCTCAGCGTGGCTTCTCCCTGACCCCCGCCACCTAGAACTTTTGCCAGTGCCTTTTCTGAAACTCCTGTGTCCCGGACCCCCCAGGCGGAGGATATGCCGGATTCTGCCTGGGGCTGGGCTCTAGGAGACCCCAAAGTTGACACCACAGAAAGCAAATAAAACACATGAAATACACATACATTTCCCGTGTGTCCTTGTGTGGGGCTGGAGTTCACCTGGGTGCCCGGGGATAGAGGGGACCCCGTGTCGCTGGGTTTCTATTCTCGGTGGTGCTGGGCCCAGGGCAGCTGGTGACCGTGTGCTGAGTGAATGAGAGCGGGGGAATTCTGCCCCGAGTGGTCTCCTTCCTCAAAATCAGAGGCCTGGCCGAGCGCAGTGGCTCACACCTGGAATCCCAGCACTTTGGGAGGCCGAGGTGGATGAATCACCTGAGGTCAGGAGTTCCAGACCAGCCTGGCCAACATGGCGAAACCCCGTCTCTACTAAAAATACAAAAATTAGCCAGGTGTGGTGGCACGTGCCTGTAATCCCAGCTACTCAGGAGGCTGAGGCAGGAGAATTGCTTGAATCCGGGAGGCGGAGGTCGCAGTGAGCCAAGATCGCACCACTGCACTGGGCAACAGTGTGAGACTCAGTCTCAAAAAACAACAGCAAAAAACCGCGGACCTTTGTTCCAACACACAGGGAGGTTGAGGAACTTGCCTGTGGTAACACAGGCGCTGGGATTTGAGCTATGATCTGCATCAACCTCCAGGGCATACAAAATCCACGCCATGGCTGGGCGTGGAGGCTCATGCCTGTGATCCCAGCACTTTGGGAGGCTGAGGCGGGCGGATCACCTGAGGTCAGGAGTTCAAGACCAGCCTGACCAACATGGTGAAACCCTGTCTCTACTAAAAATACAAAAATTAGGCCGGGCGCGGTGGCTCACGCCTGTAATCCCAGCACTTTGGGAGGCCGAGGCGGGCGGATCACGAGGTCAGGAGATCGAGACCATCCTGGCTAACACGGTGAAATCCCGTCTCTACTAAAAAATACAAAAAATTAGCCGGGTGCGGTGGCGGGCGCCTGTAGTCCCAGCTACTCGGGAGGCTGAGGCAGGAGAATGGGGTGAACCCAGGAGGCAGAGTTTGCAGTGAGCCGAGATCGCACCACTGCACTCCAGCCTGGGCAAAAGAGTGAGACTCTGTCTCAAAAAAAAAAAAAAAAATTCAAAAATTAGCCGGGTGTGGTGGCGGGCACCTGTAATCCCAGCTACTTGGGAGGCTGAGGCAGCAGAATCACTTGAACCCGGTGGGTGGAGGTTTCCGTGAGCTGAGATCGCGCCACTGCACTCCAGCCTGGGCGACAGAGCAAGACTCCATTTCAAAAAAAACCAAAAAATCCCCATCACTCTGACAGGGGATGCCATGCCATTGCCATCTTTACAGACAGGGAAACTGAGTTTCCACCAGTTGAAGCCCCTTGTCCCCTGTGTCACGGCCAGGGAGAGTAGGGGTGGGAATGTAAACTCAGGCTGGCTTCTCTGGAGCGGAGGGCCTTGAAGAACACAAATGGACGTGTTCATTCCCTATGCCTGTCCTTAGCAGGAATGAAGACACCCTTGTCTCTGGCTCTCTGAGACTAAACTTTTGACACCAAAGGGACTTGGACAACAAGGAAGATGTCCTGGAGCAAGTGGACCCCATGGGTTGGGGGAACTTCCTTGGAGTCACAGAGGACTGAGGGTTCTTGCACCCCCAGTGGAGGTATTCATATCTGGGTGGTCTTTCCCGTAGGATCGACTCTTATTATTATTATTTAATGTGGAGACAGGGTCTTGCCATATTGCCCAGGCTGGTCTCGAACTCCTGGGCTTAAGCTCTCTACCTGCCTCGGCCTCCCAAAGCTCTGGGATTCCAGGCATGAGCCACCACACCTGGCCCTTTGCTGTCTTGAGCCTTAGTTTACCCATTCCTCATGGGGCTTTTGTGGCAATTCAATGAGATTCTGCTTTTACCGCCCTTAACTTGGAGCCTGGTGCCCTGTCATTGCTCAGTAAATACAATGATCAGGGTGTGGGCTCTCGCTTATAATCCCAGCACTTTGGGAGGCTGAGGCGGATGGATCACTTGAGGTCAGGAGTTCGAGATCAGCCTGGGCAACATGGTAAGACCACCCCCCCATCTCTACAAAAAATACAAAAATTAGACAGGTGCAGTGGCGCACACCTGTAGTCCCAGCTACTCAGGAGGTTGAGGTGGGAGGATCACCTGAGCCTGGGGAGGTCAAGGCTGCAGTGAGTGGTGATCGTGCCACTGCACTCCAGCCTGAGTGACAGAGTGAGACCCCATCTCAAAAACAAAAACCCGGTCGGGTGCGGTGGCTCATGCCTGTAATCCCAGCACTTTGGGAGGCAAAGGCAGATGGATCATTTGAGGTCAGGAGTTCGAGACCAGCCTGGCCAACATGGAGAAACCCCGTCTCTACTAAAAATCCAAAAATTAGCCAGCCATGGTGGTAAATGCCTGTAATCCCAGCTACTCGGGAGGCTGAGGCAGGAGAATCGCTTGAACCAGGGAGGCTGAGGTTGCAGTGAACTGAGATCACACCACTGCACTCCAGTCTGGGTGATAAAATGAGACTCCGTCTCAAAAAAATAACCCCACAAAATAAATACAGTTACCATCACCTTCTTTTCCAGGACCCTTCCTGGCTACCTAGGCATCTCCTCTGACTCCTACAGCTGCCCTGGGTGTCCCCATTATAGCACTCTGGGTGGTAACTGACAGCCTCTGTGAGAGGGTGGATGGGTATGTGTGGGGCCCCATCTGTGTCTCCTGTGCCCAGCACAGTGCCAGGGGCACAGTAGGGATGCAATAAACTGCTGGGAGGAGAGGTGAGTGCTGTGGGTCCACTCCTGAGGCCAGCCAGGGGCTCGGCAAGGCACCAGTGCCTCCTCCCAGGAGTGAAAGACGCTGGAATCACCAGGCTCCTCCTGCAGTCTGGGGTCCCCACCTAAGGAGGCCCCTCACCCTGTGGCTGTCCCAGTCATTCAGGAAGTGTCCACTGTGGGCTGGGCCCTGGACTGGGGACACAGCAAGGATCAGGCAGCTGGGAGTACAGCATGGAGGTCCCCCCTTGGGATGAGGGCTGCACAGGCAGCTAAAGGGTCCAAAGATCATCCCAGGATGTGGCTGAGAGGCTGCACGAGGCTCCATCCCCTAGAGGCCCCCTCCGCCCTCGCCTGGGTGCTCCCAGCCTTACTCAAAGGAGCAGGTCGGCCCGGTGCGTTGTCTCACACCTGCAATCCCAGTGCTTTGCGAGGCCGAGGCAGGCGGATCACTTGAGCACAGGAGTTCCAGACCAGCCTGGGCAACATAGCAAGATTCTATCTCTACAAAAGTAAAAATAAATCTTATAAAGTAGCTGTGGACTGGGCACAGTGGCTCACACCTGTAATCCCAGCACTTTGGGAGTCCAAGGTGGGCAGATCACCTGAGGTCAGGAGGTTGAGACCAGCCTGGCCAACATGGTGAAACCCTATCTCTACTAAAAATACAAAAATTAGCCAGGCGTGGTGGTACACATCTGTAATCCCAGCTACTCAGGAGGCTGAGGCAGAATAATTGCTTGAACCTGGGAAGCAGAAGTTGCAGTGAGCTGAGATCCCGCCACTGCACTCCAGCCTGGGTGACAGAGTGAAACCCTGTATCTAAAAAAATAAAATAAAAATGAAAAGATGAGGATCTCGGCCTCCATTCTCGCCCTTCCACTCCATTCCAACTGCTGGGCCTCTCACACCCTCTGCGGCTCCCTTTCGCCTACAAGAAATAGGATTTCTGTACCGGGCATTTGAGCCCCATTCCCTTGTTTCTGCTGACCCCCGGCTGTCTCAATATCCCCTACTTCCTCTTCCCAGAACCACCCTCCCCAAAGCCCTTATTGATGCTTGGAGGATTCCTATGCATCCCTCAAAATCCAAGGTTTGGGAAAGATGCTGCAGTGGTCTCGAGACATCCTCAAAGTGATGACAGCCTGGGGTGGGGGTGAGGGGGCAAAGTCCAGCACCAGAAATCCCAACTGACTCCTTCCCCCACACGTCTTCCACCTTCCCACCCTCTCTTTCGGCTTTTGGCTCCCTGCCTCCAAGCAATCACCAGTTTTTACGCGGAGTGCCTCAGACCTGCCCGGACATGTCCAAGTCCCCCAGAAGCAGGGAGGGTTGGGTCAGGCTGTCACCTCTCCCTTCCCTGTACGGTGCTGATAAGGGCGTGGGGAGGCAGAGACAGACAGAGATAGACACGATGAGAGACAGGCAGAAATGGAGGGAGAGTCAGGGAGACATAGACACAAAGAGAAAAGGTGGAAATTCTCCAGATATTTTGTGTAAGGTGAGGACACGGAGACACAGAGAGGGACTTAGCCAGCCGAGGATGACGATTTGGGATGTTAGGTCACCCAGGTGCTGTGCTGTGTAACTCAGGCACAGAGCTGCCCTGTTCCGAGCCTCAGTTTACCCCTGTGACTCGGAGCAGATCTCCATAGCCCTATCACAGGGCTGCGTATCCGAGCTCAGCTAGAGCTTGGCATGCAGTAGGTGCTTCATAAATACACACTGTGAACAGCAAAATTATGATGGGAGCGAGCGTGTGAACTGGGTTGCTAATGTGGAACGTGAAGGGGGAGGCCCAGGGTTACCCGGCCAATGGGTTCCGGGCAGCAAGCACGTGGGGGAAGCCTCAGCTGACCCACTTCCTGGCTAGTTTATGCAGGAACTCGCACAGCCGGTCCCCAAGGCTGAGCCCACCACTTCCGTCCCCCACGGTCCCAGCCCTGCTGACTCACACTCAGCTGCCACGGTCTTCTTGCCCTGCTGAGCACAGGGGTGGGGGGCAGGGGGAAGAGGGGGAGGGAAGGGCACCTGACTGAGGCCAGAGGCTCAGAAAGGACAGAAGGTCATGGCTGGGGAGAAGCAGGCCATGACCGGGTCTTGGCCTTAACTGGCTGGCAACGTAAAACCTGCCCTCCACAAGGACAAGATGAAAACTTGGGGATTTGGAGGGTACAACAAATTAGACTCAATCGCAATTTCAAATTTTTGGATGTCAATATATCCATCAAGAAATTGAAAAGAGGCCTGGCATGGTGGCTGATGCCTGTCATCCCAGCACTTTGGGAGACCAACGTGGGAGGATCGCTTGAGGTCAGGAGTTCCAGACCAGCCTGGGCAACATGATGAGACCCGGTCTCTACAAAAAAATTTAAAAATTAGCTGGACAGGGGCCGGGCGCGGTGGCTCACGCCTGTAATCCCAGCACTTTGGGAGGCTGAGGTGGGTGGATCACTTCAGGTCAGGAGTTTGAGACCAGCCTGGCCAATATGGTGAAACCCCGTCTCTACTAAAAATACAAAATTAGCCAGGTGTGATGGTGCACGCCTGTAATCCCAGCTACTGGGGAGGCTGAGGCAGGAGAATCACTTGAATCTGGGAGGCAGAGGTTGCAGTGAGCCGAGATCATGCCATTGCACTCCAGCCTGGATGACAGTGAGAGACTCTGTCTTAAAAAAAAGGACAGGTGCGGTGGCTCACACCTGTAATCCCAACACTTTGAGAGGCCAAGGGAGATGGAACACCTGAGGTCAGGAGTTCGAAACCAGCCTGGCCAACATGGTGAAACCCGGTCTCTACTAAAAATACAAAAATTAGTCAGGTGTGGTGGCGTGTGCCTGTCGTCCCAGCTACTTGGGAGGCTGAGGCAGGAGAATCGCTTGAACCCAGGAGGCAGAGGTTGCAGTGAGCCGAGATCGTGCCATTGCACTCCAGCCTAGGTGACAGACAGAAACTCTGTCTCAAAAAAGAAAAAAAAACCACCAGAGATAAAAATGGGCAGCAGATGACATTGTTTACATAATACTGACCACAAACTTGGTGTCCTAAAAGAACAGGACTTCTCTCAGAGTTCTGGCAGCCAGAAGTCCGAAATCAAGGTGTCACAGCAGGACTGGTTCCTTCTGGAGGCTGTCGGGACTCAGAACATGATACTCCAAAGTATGGCTCCTTGGCAAAAACTTTGTGGTTTTTGTTTTTAGAGGCAGGGTCTTGCTCTGTCACCCAGGCTGGGGTGCAGTGGTACAACGATAGCTCACTGCAGCCTCTACCTCCTGAGCTCAAGCAATCCTCCCACCTCAACCTCCCAAGTAGCTGGGACTACAGGCGTGCGCCACCACACCTGGCTAATTACTTTGATTTTTGTAGAGATGAGGTCTCGCTGTGTTGCCCAGGCTGGTCTCGAACTTCTTCTTCTTCTTCTTTTTTTTGAGATGGAGTCTCGCTCTGTTGCCCAGGCTGGAGTGCAATGGTGTGATCTTGGCTCACAGCAACTTCCGCCTTCCAGGTTCAAGCGATTCTCCTGCCTCAGCCTCCCGAGTAGCTGGGATTACAGGCATGCACCACCATGCCTGGCTAATTTTGTGTTTTTAGTAGAGACAGGGTTTCTCCATGTTGGTCAGGCCGGTCTTGAGCTCCTGACCTCAGGGGATCCACCTGCCTCAGCCTCTCAAAGTGCTAGGATTACAGGCGTGAGCCACCGCACCCAGCGAAGACGGTTATTTTAAAGTATTCGTCTAGTGAGTCTGATGTCTGTGCTTCCTTAGGGATGGTTTCTGTCTGTTAATTTTGTTCCTTAAAATGAGCCACACTTTGCTGTTTCTCTGTATGCCTTGTGATGTTTTTGTTGTTGAAAAGTGAGCATTTGAATATTCTAAATTATGGTAACTCCAGAAATCAGATTCTCCACCTTCCTGAGAGTTTTCTGATTTTTGTTTCTGTTTTTAATTATGGAAGGCAGCAGCCATCTCTTTGTTTAGATACTTTTCCAAACCCTTTTTTTTTTTTTTTTTTTTTTGCAAAGACTGTATTCCAGCCGGGCCTGGTGGCTCACGCCTGTAATCCCAGCACTTTGGGAGGCCGAGGCAGCTGGATCACGAGGTCAGGAGATCGAGACCACCCTGGCTAAAACGGTGAAACCCCGTCTATACTAAAAATACAAAAAACTAAGTGGGCGTGGTGGCGGGTGCCTGTAGTCCCAGCTACTCAGGAGGCTGAGGCAGGAGAATGGCATGAACCCGGGAGGCGGAGCTTGCAGTGAGCTGACATCGCGCCACTGCACTCCAGCCTGGGCGACAGAGCGAGACTCCATCTCAAAAAAATAAAATTAAATAAAATAAATATATATATAAAATTAAAACATACGTGGTCATGAGCAAATCCTAATTACAGACAAAGGCTTCCTTGAGATTGGGGAGAACCTGCCTTGGGCTGCGGGGACCACTTCAACTCTCTTGGGAATGATTTTTCTTTAGGTGGGTGCTGGATAGGGGTGTTTGTGATTTTATTATTAATACTTTTGTGCGTGCCTGAAAGATTTCACAATGACAAATAAAACTGAGAGGAAAAGGTTTGGCAGTTCCCCATTAAGTTCAATACAGGCTTACTCTGTGACCCAGTAATTCCACTCCTCAGTAGAGAGCAAAGTGAAATGAGAACAGGTGTTCAAACAAAAACGTGTACACCCGCTTTTACAGCAGCATTCTCCATCAAGGCGAAACTACAGTACAAATATTGTAAGATTCCATTTCTGTGAAATGTTCCGAATAGGTAAATCTATAAAGGCAGAAATTAGGCCAGGTGCAGAGGCTCATGCCTGTAATCTCAGCACTTTGGGAAGCCGAGGTGACAGGATTGCTGGAGGTTAGGATTTGAAGACCAGCCTGGGCAACATAGTGAGATTCCATCTTTACAAAATTTTTTAAAAATTAGCAAGGCAATGGCTGGGCTAAGTGGCTCACGCCTGTAATCCCAGCACTTTGGGAGGCCAAGGTGGGTGGATCACCTGAGGTCAGGAGTTCGAGATCAGCCTGGGCAACACGGTGAAACCCCGTCTCTACTAAAAATTCAAAAATTAGCTGGACATGGTGGTGCATGCCTGTAATCCCAGCTACTTGGGAGGCTAAAGCAGGAGAATCATTTGAACCTGGGAGGTGGAGATTGCAGTGAGTCGAGATGGCGTCATTGCACTCCAGCCTGGGCAACAAGAGAACAAGAGTAAATCTCCCTCTCACCAAAAAAAAAAAAAAAAGCAAGGCACAGTGGCATCAGGCTGGGGTGGGAAGATCACTTGAGCCCAGCCATTCGAGACCAACCTGTGCAACACAGGAAGACCCCATTCTATAAAATAGTAAAAAATTATCAGGGCACGGTGGCACATGCCTATAGTCCCAGCTACTCGGGAGAGTGATGGGGGAGGATTGCTTGAGCCCAGGAGGTCGAGGCTGCAGTGACCTATGATTGTGCCACTGCACTCCAGCCTGGGCTACACAGCCAGACCCTGTCTAAAAAGAAACAAAACAGGCAGGACACGGTGCCTCACACCTATAATCCCAGCACTTTGGGAGGCCGAGGTGGGCAGGTCACCTGACATCAGGAGTTCGAGACCAGCCTGTCCAACATCATGAAATCCCCGTCTCTACTAAAATACAAACATTAGCCAGGCATGGTAGTGGGTGCCTGTAATCCTACCTACTCGGGAGGCTGAGGCAGGAAAATTGCTTGAACCTGGGAGATGGAGGTTGCAATGAGCCGAGATCGCACCACTGCACTACAGCCTAGATGACAGAGCAAGACTCCATCTCAAAAAAAAAAAAGAAAGAAAGAGAAAGAAACTCCCATTGATGGAGTGTTCATTGATGGAGCACTTTTTGGGGGTGCGTTGACATGCTCACAGGTTTTTTTAACCTCACCTCGTCTCTGAAGAGGTGCAGATAAACGTCTCCAGGTGAGGGAAATGCCTTTTTAAAAAAAATTGTTAGAGGGCCCGGCATGGTGGCTCACGACTGTAATCCGAGCACTTTGGGAGGCCGAGGTGGGTGGATCACTTGAGGTCAGGAGTTCAAAACCAGTCTGGCCAACATGGTGAAATCCTGTCTCTACTAAAAATACAAAAATTAGTTGGGCATGGTGACACACGCCTGTAATCCCAGCTACTCGGGAAGCTGAGGCAGGAGAATCGCTTTAACCCAGGAGGTGGAAGTTGCAGTGAGCCAAGATTGCGCCGGTGCACTCCAGCCTGGGCAACAGAGCGAGACTCTGTCTCAAAAGAAAAAAAAAGAGATGGGGTCTTGGGGTCTCACTGTGTTGCCCAGGCTGGTCTCCAACTCCTGGCCTCAAGCGATCCTCCTGCTTTGGCCTCCCAACGTGCTGGGATTACATGCCTGAGTCACTGTGTTCAGCCAGGGTGTCCCTTTTCTGAGACTGCATTCTTCCCACTTTGCCCAGGTATTGCAGGAGAACCACAGGCCCCATGCTGTGCTGGCAAAAATCTCATCTCATGCTGGCCTGTTAGCATTTCAGAGGCTCTGAGGGAGATGGAACAGGCTCAGTGGCTGGCTGCTTGGGGCTCTAACCCCAGCCCTGCTGTCTTCTGGCTGTGTGGCCATGACAAGCCCACCTCTCTGGCCTTAGTTTGTCATCTGTGAAATGGACATAATCTATCCACCACATCAGGCTGTATAAAGATTAGGCCAGGCGTGGTGCCTCACACCTGTAATCCAGCGCTTTGGGAGGCCAAGGCAGGCAGATCACCTGAGGTCAGGAGTTCGAGACCAACCTGGCCAAAATGGTGATAACCTGTCTCTAATAAACATACAAAAATTAGCTGGGCATGGTGGCATGTACCTGTAATCCCAGCTACCCAGGAGGCTGAGGCAGGGGAATCGCTGGAACCCGGGAGGCAGAGGCTGCAGTGAGCCGAGATTGCACCACTGCACTCCAGCCTGAGTGACAGAGCGAGACTCCGTCTCAGGAAAAAAAAAAAAAAAAGATATGTCCAAGTCCTAACGCTCAGTATCTGTGACCTTATTTGGAAAGAAGGTCTTTGCAAATGTAATTAAACTAAAGATCTTGTACTGAGATCATTCTGAATTAAGAATGGACCCGTGGCTGGGCACAGTGGCTCACACCTGTAATCCCAGCGCTCTGGGAGGCTGAGGTGGGCAGATCACCTGAGGTCAGGAGTTCAAAACCAGCCTGGCCAACATGGCGAAACCCTGTCTCTACTAAAAATACAAAAAAAATTAGCCAGGCATTGTGGTTCACACCTGTAATCCCAGCTACTCGGGAGGCTAAGGCAGGAGAATCACTTGAACCTGGGAGGCTGCGGTGAGCCGAGATTGCGCCACTGCATTCCAGCCTGGGCAACAAGAGTGAAACTCTGTCTCAAAAATAAAAAAATAAAAAGAGTGGACCCATGGCCGGGCACAGTGGCTCATGCCTATAATCCCAACACTTTGGGAGGCCAAGATAGAAGGATCGTTTGAACGCAGTCATTTGAGACCAGCCTGGGCAACATAGTGAGACCCCCGTGTCTAAATACAAACACAAACAGAAAACAAAAAGAACCCGGGCTGGCTGCGGAACCCCCTAGATGGCACAGGCACATCCTGGCTTTCGAGGACAGTCACGAGCATGAGACAGCATTTCTTCTTGTCCTTGGGGCCTGCAGGAAGTTTTTAAATAATCCGCTTTTGTGCCTCTTCCAAATCTCCTCCTATGACCCTGTTTACCTTATATCACAAGAAACAATCAATAAAAGTGGTTTGTGTTCTTGCGTGCCGTGTGTTTCACAAAGGTGTTGATAGCTGAGAGCTGGTAGTGGAGGGGGGAGATTTTGGGAGATTGGGGCCCTGCCAGGTGGAGGGACTGGCCTGACCTCCGGCCCCTGCGCTCTGTTTACTTCCATCCCAGCTCCACCTCTGGGGACCCATGGAAGCTGTCGGCGAGGAACACAGGATCCGACCTGCTGAGTTCAACTCTGGCCACCTGCCTGCATCCGCCCCATCTCTCCTCTCAGCTTGGCCATGAGGCTGGCTATGAGGTCATTGGTTAAATATTTGGGGAAGCAGAGCCAGGCGAGTGGCCGGATGTGGTGACTCATGCCATCACAGGATCCCAGCACTGTGAGAGGACAAGGGAGGAGGATGCTTGAGCTCAGGAGTTTGAGACCAGCCTGTACAACATAGCAAGACCCCCATCTCTACAAAATATAAAATTAGCCAGTTGTGGTGGCACGCGCCTCTAGTCCCAGCTACTCGGGAGGCTGAGGTGAGAGGATCCCTTGAGCCCAGGAGGTCGAGGCTGCAGTAAGTAGGTAACAGAGCCAAACCGTGTCTCTAAAACAAACAAAAACAGAAACAAAAAGTACACTACTTACTGTCCTGCTTCTCACCATTCCAGCCTGGTAGTCCTTTTTTTTTTTTTTTTTTTTTTTTTTGAGACAGGGTCTCGCTCAGTTGCTCAGGCTGGAGTGCAGAGGCGTAATCACAGCTCACTGCAGCCTTGATCTCCAAAAAGACTACCAGCTTGGCTGGGTGTGGGGACTCATGCCTATAATCCCAGCACTTTGGGAGGCAGAGGCAAGAAGATTCCTTGAGCCAAGGAGTTCGAGACCAGCCTGGACAACACAGTGAGACCCTATCTCTAAAAAAATTTTTTTTTTGAGATGGAGTTTAGCTCTTGTTGCCCAGGCTAGAGTGCAATGGTGCAATCTCAGCTCACCACAGTCTCCACCTCCCGGGTTCAAGCAAAATTCTCCTGCCTCAGCCTCCCGAGTAGCTGGAATTACAGGCATGCGCCACCATGCCCGGCTAATTTTGTATTTTTAGAAGAGACAGGGTTTCTCCATGTTGGTCAGGCTGGTCTCAAACTTCCAACCTCAGGTGATCTGCCTGCCTTGGCCTCCCAAAGTGCTGGAATTACAGGCATGGGCCACCGTGCCCAGGCTAAAAAAAAAATTTTTTTAAATAGCTGAGTGTGGTGGCACATGCCTATAGTCCCAGCTATCTAGGAGGCTGAGGTAGGAGGATTGCTTGAGCCCAGGAGATCAAGGCTGTAGTGAGCTGAGATTGCGCCACTGCACTCCAGCCTGGGCAACTGAGCGAGATCCTGTCTCAAAAAAAAAAAAAAAAAAAAAAAAAGAAAGAAAGAAAAGAAAAAGAAAAAAAAAGGACTACCAAGTTTTTTTGTTTTGTTTTGTTTTGTTTTTTTATTTTTGAGATGGAGTCTCGCTCTGTCACCCAGGCTGGAGTGCAGTGGCGAAATCTCGGCTCACTGTAAGCTCCGCCTCCCGGGTTCACGCCATTCTCCTGCCTCAGCCTCCCGAGTAGCTGAGACTACAGGCGCCCACCACCATGCCCGGCTAATTTTTTTGTATTTTTAGTAGAGGGGAGTTTCACCGTGTTAGCCAGGATGGTCTTGATCTCCTGACCTCGTGATCTGTCCGCCTCGGCCTCCCAAAGTACTGAGATTACAGGCACGAGCCACCGCGCCCGGCCTGGTGTCCTTATTTCTTGGGAAAGGATACAGAGGGTCAGAGAGGCGCCCCAGCTTCTGCAGGAACACATTCCTGAGACCTGGCCTGGCCATGGTCACTGGAGTGTTTACTCTGCTTGCAGGGTCTGATGTAGTGGGGGACGGCTGGGAAGGAACATGCAGGCTATAAAGCCAGACCCCAGGTGTCAGTGCAGTTCAGAAAGCAACTAGCACAGCCATGCCCTGGCCAGGACCCATGACACAGCGATGCTCTCAGATGCTGCTGATGTTACAGATGATGTTGGGGGCACCCTGGGGGGGCACCCTGACTCTGCACAGTGAGAACCTTCTGGGGTTCCTGGGACCCTCGGACAAGCACTCTGATCCGGATGACTCCAGTTTCCAGGAGTTGCAGAAACGCCACCAGGACCTTCAGAGCACCAGTTAGACAAGGAGAGCCAGGAGGAGCTGGGCCCCAACCTCGTCCAAAAGCACAGGTGAGCTCTGAGACCTCCACCCCCAGGACAGCCCCCATGTCTATTTTCTTTTTCTTTAAAGATGTTCTTATTTGGGGGCCAGGCTTGGTGGCTCGTGCCTGTAATCCCAGCACTTTGGGAGGCCGAGGCAGGCAGATCACCTGAGATCAGGAGTTCGAGACCAGACTGGCCAACATGACAGGGTGATACCCCATCTCTACAACAAATACAAAAATTACCCGGGCATGGTGGCACACGCCTGTAATCCCAGCTACTAGGGAGGCTGAAGCAGGAGAATTGCTTGAACCCGGGAGGCGGAGATTGTAGTGAGTTGAGATCGCACAACTGCACTCCAGCCTGGGCAACAGAGCGAGACTCCAATCCAAAAAAAAAAAAAAATTCCCCTAGGACAGGGCTGTGGCTGAGACCCTGAGGGCTGGAGGCTTGGCTGGCCTTGCACAGCAGCGGGTACATGCTGGGGTGGGGAGAGGCCTGGAGACCCTGTGACTCCACTGGGGGCCTTGCTGTGTGACCCCCACAGTGAGTCCTTGTGTCTCTTGCCCACGCATGCTTGTCACATGCAGACACCCACACACACCCACTATCTGCTAGACAGAGCAGCCCTTCCTCTCCGCAGCCAGGAAGTTGGACATAGGCACAAGGGCTGACGCCTGAGGCCAGGAATCCTGAGCATTAGGAGAAGGTCTGGGAACCCCAGGGGGAAGGGTGTTCCTGGGGCATCCCCTGCCCCTCTACCATCTGGTGGCTGGACTCCACACCAGCCTGCCCTGCTCTAAAACCCCAGCTCCTCAGTTCTGTGCCACCTCCTCTCTGGGCCCAGACAAGAGCAGATTCATCCCTGCCCCAAAGGAACCACCAGTCTTGGGTCAGCAGAGCTGGGCAGACACTTCCAGTGCCATGGGGCTGTAACTGTGATTACAGGTCTGTTGCTCCATGCACTCGGCAAGTCAACAGCTGAGAAACCAGGTTGCAACATGGAAAGAGTTTTAATCCGACCGGTGTGGTGGCTCACACCTGTAATCCCAGCACTTTGGGAGGCTGAGGCGGGTGGATCATCTGAGGCCAGCAGTTCAAGATCAGCCTGGCCAACCAGGTGAAACCTCATCTCTACTAAAAATACAAAAATTAGCCCGGCGTGATGGTGCACACCTGTAATCCCAGCTACTTAGGAGGCTGAGGCAGGAGAATCAATTGAACCCGGGAGGCGGAGGTTGCAGTGAGCCAAGATCATGCCACAGCACTCCAGCCTGGGCGATAGAGCGAGAGACTGTCTCGGAAAAAAAAAAAAAAAAAAGGCTGGGTGCAGTGGCTCATGCCTGTAATCCCCACACTTTGGAGGCAGAGGCCGATGGATGACTTGAGGTCAAGAGTTCGAGACCTGCCTGGCCAACATGGTGAATCACCGTCTCTACTAAAAACACAAAAATTAGCCAGGTGTGGTGGCGCACGATTGTAATCCCAGCTACTCAGGTGGCTGAGGCAGGAGGCGGAGGTTGCAGTGAGACGAGATTGTGCCACTGCACTCCAACCTGGGGGACAGAGGGAAACGCCGTCTCAAAAAAAAAAAAAAAGAGGTTTAATCCTAGGGCCACCCAATGAGGAGATAGGAGGGAACCTCAAATCCATTTCCAGGAGGAGGAGTTTGGGGCCATATAAATGTATATATACATATATATATATTTTTTAAGATGGAGTCGGCCGGCCGCAGTGGCTCACACCTGTAATCCCAGCACTTTGGGAGGCCGAGGCAGGCGGATCACAAGGTCAGGAGATCAAGACCATCCTAGCTAACATGGTGAAACCCCATCTCTACTAAAAATACAAAAAAAAAATTAGCCAGGTGTGGTGGCGGGTGCTTGTAGTCCCAGCTACTCGGGAGGCTGAGGCAGGAGAATGGCATGAACCTGGGAGCTGGAGCTTGCAGGTTGGAGTGCAATGGCATGATCTCAGCTCACTGCAACCTCCGCCTCCTGGGTTCAAGCGATTCTCCTGCCTCAGGCTCCCAAGCAGCTAGGATTACAGGCATGTGCCACCACGACCGGTTAATTTCTGAAATTTTTTAGTAGAGACAGGGTTTCATCGTGTTGGTCAGGCTGGTCTCGAACTCCTGACCTTAGGCGATCCACCTGACTTGGCCTCCCAAAGTGCTGGGATTACAGGTGTGAGCCACTGCACCTGGCCAGGGGCTAGAGTTTTAGTTTTTAAGGGTTTTGGAGTAGGCTGAAGTGTGGAGGTCATTGCTTGGTGAAAGAGTGCAGTAGGTGAAGTCACGGACAGTAAGAAACTGTATTCTCATGCGAATTCCGTTCCTCTGTGGGGTCTTCACACTGGTGGGTGTCGTTGGTTAAGGATTTCAAAAACATCTTAAGAAATTCTTTAAAAAAGTCTTATGATTCTAAGGTCAGAAATCACATTTATAGCAAATGGTCGGTATCAGGTGCTACAAGCAACTTGCGGTCACAAGGAAGTGGGTCAAAATGCAGCCTGATTAATGCTTAATTATAACTAAATTTCTGTCCAGAATTCTTTTTTTTTGAGACAGAGTTTTGCTCTTGTTGCCCAGGCTGAAGTGCAATGGTGAAAACTCGGCTCACTGCAACCTCCGCCCCCTGGGTTCAAGCGATTCTCTTGCCTCAGCCTCCCGAGTAGCTGGGATTACAGGCATGTAATCCCACCACCAAGCCCGGCTAATTTTGTATATTTAGTAAAGACAGGGTTTCTCCATGTTGGTCAGGCTAGTCTAGAACTCCTGACGTCAGGTGATCCACGTGCCTCGGCCTCCCAAAGTGCTGGGATTACAGGCGTGAGCCACCGGGCCCGGTGCAGAATGCTTTTTTTTAGAGACAAGGTATTGCCATCTTGCCCAGACTTGTCTCGAACTCCTGGGCTCAAGCAATCCACCCACCTCAGCCTCCCAAAGTGCTGAGATTATTGACATAAGCCACCATGCCTGGCCCCCAGAATTATGAATCCTGTGAGGATGGCTTCAAGGTGAGCGCTGAGCCAGACAAAAGGATGGGGTTTGGGAGCACCCTGCTTAGACTGGAAAGATAATGTTGGAGAAGACTTCCTGGAAGAGGGGCTTTTTGGGTAGAGTTTTGAAGAATGAGTAGGAGTTCTCCAGAGGAGGATGAGTAACTGCAATAACACCCAGTTTATCAAGCGCCTCCTATGTGTCTGGCCCTGTGCTTTACCCCTCGTTTGACCACCTCTCCGGTGAGAGTCTCAGTCCCTTTTTTCCCAGTGAGGAAACAGGCATGGCAGAGAGGAATGACACATCAAGTTTGCCCTTCCTGGCTCCATCTAGCCCGTTCTCCTCTCCTTCCTTTGTTTTTCACCATCTTTAGCCTTTGACCCCAACCAAAAAGAGAAGAGAGGAAATCCCATGGGCATAGACAGCCACCTCTTAAACTCCTGTCTGGAATTTTTCACATAGTAACAATGTCTTTTTTTCCTCCAAAAAGACTCCCAGGCTGGAATGGTGTCCTCATATCGAGGAAGAGGATACTGAGGCCCAGAAACGTGCCCCAGCTTTACTAAGAGCGCCCCCACCTAAAGATCCTCCCCCTAAATACACCCCCAGACCTCGCCCAGCTGTGGTCATTGGAGTGTTTACTCTGCAGGCAGGGGGAGGAGGGCGGGACTGAGCAGGCGGAGACGGACAAAGTCCGGGGACTATAAAGGCCGGTCCGGCAGCATCTGGTCAGTCCCAGCTCAGAGCCGCAACGAGCACAGCCATGCCCAGGCAAGAACTCAGGACGCTGAATGGCTTTCAGATGCTCCTGGTGTTGCTGGTGCTCTCGTGGCCGCCGCATGGGGGCGCCCTGTCTCTGGCCGAGGCGAGCCGCGCAAGTTTCCCGGGACCCTCAGATTTGCACTCCGAAGACTCCAGATTCCGAGAGTTGCGGAAACGCTACGAGGACCTGCTGACCAGGCTGCGGGCCAACCAGAGCTGGGAAGATTCGAACACCAACCTCGTCCCGGCCCCTGCAGTCCGGATACTCACTCCAGAAGGTAAGTGAATCTTAGAGATCCCCTCCCACCCGCCAAGCAGCCCCCATATCTAACCAGGGATTCCTCTTGTCTTGAAAAGCCCAGACCTACCTTTGAGCCTCAGTTGCCCCATCTGTGCCCTGGGTAGGAACATCCTGGGTAGGAACATCCTGGATCCCCTTGGGTCTGATGGGGTAGCTGATGCCTGATTTGCACCCACAACGTGGGAGGTTATAACCCGTCCCCAAATTGCAAATGGGGAAACTGAGGTACAGGGCTGCCAGGAACCCTCCTGAATGTGCACAGCACCTGGGAAAACCAGGGACGGGGTCGGGCATGCGGTGTGGGCATGGTCCCTGACCTGGGCTGGGGCCAGGATTCAAGAGAAACAGTGGGGGTGTGGTGCATGGATAGAGGTTTGTGATGGGCAGAGCCAGCTGGAGCTGGTTCTGAATCTGATGAAATCGCTTGTCAAGGCACTGCTAAAGTCACATGCAACAAGCGACTTGTTAGGGGAGGAGGAGAGTATTTTCTCCATCTCTGTGCCCTCCATGGAGGCTCCAAGGGTGCAGGGCACCGGATGAGGTCTGGGCTGCGGTGGGACCCAGGAGGGGGCAGGCAGAGGGGCACACTCTTAGCCCGCCCTAAACCCATCTGTGCCGTGTGACTCCAGGCAAACCTCTCACCCTTGCTGAGCCTAGCAACTAGGTTAAGGCACCCTCAAACCCCAGTCTCCCCAGTCTCCCTAACACTTGTACCAGCCTGAGGGGCTGTGATTCCTAGAGGCTCAGTAGTCTGGAATGTGATGGGTTTGGCACTCTTCATTTCTCGGGATTACACCTGTAATCCCAGCACTTTGGGAGGCTAAGATGGGAGCATCGCTTGAGGCCAGAACATTGCAGCCTGGGCAATATAGCGAGAACCCATCTCTACCAAAAATGTTTAAAAAAAAAAATAGCCAGCCATGATAGTGTGTGCCTGTAGTCTCAGTTATTCAGGAGGCTGAGGCGGGAGGATCACTTGAATCCAGGAGATTGAGGCTGCACTGAGCCGTGAGTGCCCCACTGCGCTCCAGCCTGGGTAACAGCAAGACTATAATAAATAAATAAGTGAAGCAAGTAAGTTTTTGACTGCCAGAAGAAAAGCAGAGTCATGGTTGGAATCTCAGGCTGTCTGAATATCAGATATACATTAATTCCTTCAAGTATTTACTAAGCACCTATTGTGTGTCAGGCACAGTGTCAACCAAGCTAAGATTCTAAGTAGGGAATATGAATGATACACAAGGAAATAAAATAGGGTGCTTCCTATTTTAGGCAGGCTGGAAGGAAGAGGAGGAGCCAGCCATGAGAGGGAGTCTTCCTCTGTTGCCCAGGCTGGAGTGCAGTGGCACGATCTTGGCTCACTGCAACCTCCACCGCCCCGATTCAAGCCTTTCTTCTGCCTCAGCCTCCCGAGTAGCTGGGATCACAGGCGCCAGCCACCACGCCCAGCTAATTTTTTGGTATTTTTAGTAGAAGCGGGCGTTTCACCATATTGGCCACATATTGGCCTGGCTGGTCTTGAACTCCAGACCTCAAGTGATCCGCCTGCATCGGCCTCCCAAAGTGCTGGGATTACAGGCGTGAGCCACCGCGCCCGCACGGAGAAATGCTCTTGGTAGGGGAAATAACTTGTGCAAAGGCGCCGGCGCCGTGCTGAGATCCAGCTTGGCGTGTTAGGGGAAATGGGCACCCCCGTTCCTGGAAAACGGTAGGCCTGTGGGTGACCAGCTTCCCTATCTGTCTTCCCACAGTGCGGCTGGGATCTGGCGGCCACCTGCACCTGCGTATCTCTCGGGCCGCCCTTCCCGAGGGGCTCCCCGAGGCCTCCCGCCTTCACCGGGCTCTGTTCCGGCTGTCTCCGACGGCCTCAAGGTCGTGGGACGTGACACGACTGCTGCGGCGTCAGCTCAGCCTTGCAAGACCCCAGGCGCCCGCGCTGCACCTGCGACTGTCGCCGCCGCCGTCGCAGTCGGACCAACTGCTGGCAGAATCTTCGTCAGCACGGCCCCAGCTGGAGTTGCACTTGCGGCCGCGAGCCGCCAGGGGGCGCCGCAGAGCGCGTGCGCGCAACGGGGACCACTGTCCGCTCGGGCCCGGGCGCTGCTGCCGTCTGCACACGGTCCGCGCGTCGCTGGAAGACCTGGGCTGGGCCGATTGGGTGCTTTCGCCACGGGAGGTGCAAGTGACCATGTGCATCGGCGCGTGCCCGAGCCAGTTCCGGGCGGCAAACATGCACGCGCAGATCAAGACGAGCCTGCACCGCCTGAAGCCCGACACGGTGCCAGCGCCCTGCTGCGTGCCCGCCAGCTACAATCCCATGGTGCTCATTCAAAAGACCGACACCGGGGTGTCGCTCCAGACCTATGACGACTTGTTAGCCAAAGACTGTCACTGCATATGAGCAGCCCTGGTCCTTCCACTGTGCACCTGCGCGGGGGACGCGACCTCAGTTGTCCTGGCCTGTGGAATGGGCTCAAGGGTCCTGAGACACCCGATTCCTGCCCAAACAGCTGTATTTATATGTCTGTTATTTATTATTAATTTATTGGGGTGACCTTCTTGGGAACTGGGGGGCTTGTCTGATGGAACTATGTATTTATTTAAAACTCTGGTGATAAAAATAAAGCTGTCTGAAGTGCCCCCTGTGGTGTCCAGGATAAGGGAAGGTGACCTTGAGAAGATCCTCCTCTCCCTGACCTCAGTTTCTCTAGGAGACCTGGGAGAGGGTAAGTGGAAAGGCTCAAGGAATGAGTGGCAAGGTGTTCTCGGAGATGCCAAGCCATTGGAAGGTGCTTATGACACCTGTGAGCTCCAAAGGCAGCCTTGGCCATTCCTGACTCTCTGTCTCTATTTCTCTATCTCCCTATTTCTGTTTCTTTTTTCTTTTTCTTTTTTTTAGACGGAGTCTCACTCTGTTGCCCAGGCCGGAGTGCAGTGGCACACTCACAGCTCACTGCAGCCTCAACCACCCGGGCTCAATTGATCCTTCCACCTCAGCCACCTGAGTAGCTGGGACTACAAGCGCATGCCATCATGCCCAGCTAATTTTTGTATTTTTTTTAGAGAATCAGTTTCGCCATGTTGTCCAGGCTGGTATTTCTGTTTTGGAAACAGCTGAGACCTCACACCCTGTTAAGTCTCAGCTTCTCTCCATCTTTCCTCATTCCTCAGAACTTCTCTCTTTGGGGGCTGAGGCAGAGGATCTGTCTCTATCTTTGTCTCTATCACCATCCTGTTGTCTCTCCCCACTTGGGAGTCACCTTTCCGAACACAGGCAGCTCAGAGCCAAGTCTATCTGCAACCAAGTGCCTTGTTTTGTGGCACTGTCCCCAACCTGAGGGGTGAGTCCCATCATCCCTCCTGTTTGTGGCACTTCCACGTTAGTGACACCTCATTCTTTCATATGTAAAGAGCAGGGAGAAACAAATAAGTTGTGAAGAATATTTTCATGCACACCATGTCTCCCAGGTTGTATATACTTCCTGTTTAGGATCTTGGAATTCCCAGGTGTGCTGAGTCCAGCCCCCTCCCCACACCAAACTGCCTGCCCACCCTGAATCTCTGAGAGGAATGGCGATGGGTGTCTTGGGGGACAGAGTACCCACTTCCAGCAGTGAGGTGTATCTGCTGGGAATGCCACCGCCCACAGGCCAACCTGAATGACTGCAGGTTCCCCTTAATGTATTCAGTGAGTGCCCACTTTATGCCAGGCCCCAGACACAGCTGTAAGAAGACACACAAGAACCACCCCACTTTGCAGAGCTTGGTTGAGTGAAGGGGACAAATGAGTAAATCCTAAGAAAGTAGTTGATTGCAGTAAGATTTGTGCTGGGGATTCAACCCATCAGTTCATTAGTGAACAGAGGCAGAGGCGATCTAGATAGCTGGATGGGGAGGCCTCCCTGGGGAGGTCACATTTGAGCTGAGACCTGGAGGAAGAAAAGGAGTCAGGGAGCGGGTAGTTGAGGGTGGACATTGCAAGTAAATACAAACAGCAAGTGCAAAGGCCCTGAGACGGGAGCAGGCTTACTTCAGTCACAGCAAAGCTGTTGAAAATGGGCACCTAGGAGGCTTCAAAATTAAACTCAATACCAAAAGGCAGCAGATGGCGTCACTGAGTCTTTCCCCAAACAACAGCTGTTGCCTTTGCAAGGTATAGGGCTGGGCCTGTGCCTTCTCTGTGCTTCTCCAAGCTCTTGCACAAGTTGGTCCACCCAGCCAGCATGCCCTTTCCTCTCCAATTCTCAAACTCCTACGCATCCTTCAAAACCCACTGCAGATACCCCTCTTACATGCAGCCTTATTCAAACTCATTCAATTGTCTCCATGTGGGGACTGTGCTCCCATTCTTCCCTTTGGCCCAGGCTTGATCTCCCAGGACTGAGGGTACTTGTCTCTAGTTCTATCTCCCCCAGATTGGAGGACTGGGCTGGGACCAGCTGATAGGAAACCCAGCTGAGGCATGAGCCTGAAAAAACTCTTGAAATACAGACATCTGTGAGTCATGAACTCTGCCTGAGAGAAACCAGGGACAGCTTCTCAGAGGAGGTGGCATTGCACAAGGGTCTTGAAGGATTTTCTCAGAATATTAGAGCTAAAGCAATATATATATTTTTATTTTGGGGGTGGTGTGGGCTGCTCTGGAGGCCGAGCCTGGAGATCAGGGACCTGGGAAGGGGCCCTGAGAGGGGCAGAAGGGAGGAATGTGGCCGGGCACGGTGGCCAAGCCTGTAATCCCAGCACTTCAGGAGGCCGAGGCAGGCAGATCGCTTGAGGTCATTAGTTCAAGACCAGCCTGGCCAACATGGTGAAACCCTGTCTCTATTACAAATACAAAAATTAGCTGGGCGTGGTGGCAGGTGCTGTAATCCCAGCTACTCGGGAGGCTGAGGCAGGAGAATCGCTTGAACCCGGGAGGCAGGTGTTGCAGTGAGCTGAGATTGCACCACTGCACTCCAGCCTGGGTGACAGAGTGAGACTTGGTTTCAAAAACAAACAAAAAAACGACAAAAAAAAAAAAAAAACAGGGATTGGAGGTGGGGAGCAATTTGGGAGTCTCAGATGGAGACTTGGTCTTAGAACTCAGAAATCCCCACCTTGAGGAACCCACTCACCCTGAGCCAGAAGCCTCATCAGCCTCAAAGCATTTATTGAGCACTGCCTGTACATCCACAGGAGGGTGACGACAGGATTGACACAGTGACCCTCCTGTCCCCTTGTTGGGGGTCTCTCCTCTTCCCCCTCTAGGAGCTGAGGGGGCTGAGGAGCGGCACGGGGGATAGGGAGGGAGCAGCAGAGCTTCCTGGGGCCTCAAGGACAATACTTTCCTGTCCCCATTCTTCAGATGGGGAAACTGAGGCCAGGCAGGAGTTAGGGTGCCCTGAGTGACCCAGCAGGGACTGAAGGGGTTCTGGGTGGAGGTTGCGACATCTTAGGCTCAGTGCCCGGGGATCACGTACTCCTCTTCATCCATCGGGGCCTGGCCCAGTGACTGCAGGTTACAGTAGACAGGCTGGGAAGCCAGGTCGATGTCCTTGTAGTTCATGTAAAAGTCATTGTCCTCTGAAGGGTGAGCCCTGGGGGAACAGACAGACCAGGGTAAGTGTGGGAGGGGGAGGACTCAGGGGACAGGCGCATGAGCTTTGAGAAAGTTCAGAGTGGGCCAGGTGCTCTGGTTCACGCCTGTAATCCAGCACTTTGGGAGGCTGAGGTGGGTGGATCACCTGAGATCAGGAGTTCAAGACCAGCCTGGACAACATGATGAAACCTCGTCTCTATTAAAAATACAAAAATTAGCCAGGCATGGTGGCACATGCCTGTAGTCCCAGCTACTCGGGAGGCTGAGGCAGGAGAATCACTTGAACCCAGGAGGTAGAGGTTGTAGTGAGCCGAGATCGTGCCATTGCACTCCAGCCTGGGAGACAGCAAGACCATCTCAGAAGGAAAAAAAAAAAGAAAGCTTCAGAGTGGCTCAGTCCACTGCGAATATTTACATATGGGGAAACTGTGGCACGGGCTAGTGTTCTGACTCCCAGCCAGCCCCACCTCTCTCTGAGGAGGCTGGGGGAGGGCAGTGATTTAGGGAAGGTTCTGTGGGTGTAACGCTGCGGTTTGAGGACCCTGAACCCTTTTTCCTTCCTTAAAAATGAGATAGTGGCCAGGCGTGGTGACTCACGCCTGTAATCCCAGCACTTTGGGAGGCCAAGGCAGAAGGTCTGCCTGAGGCCAGGAGTTTGAGACCATCCTGGGCAACATGGTGAGACCCCATCTCTATGAAAAATTAAAAAATTATTCAGGCGTGGTGACGTGTGCCTGGAGTCCCATCTACTCGGGAGGCTGAGGTGGGAGGATCGCTTGAGCCCAGGAGGTCGAGCCTACAGTGAGCCGTTATCACACCCCTGCACTGCAGCCTGGATGACAGAGGGAGACCCCGTCTCAAAAAAAACAGAAATTGAGGTAGCTGTTCATTATTACATTAAAATCTAAATTTTTGTTTCCTCTTGAAAAATCGGAAGCTCTGGCCACGTCAGTCATGTGCACACAAGTGGCTGCACCCACACTCTGTGCTCCTTCCGATGGGAAATGCTTTCACCACAGAAGCAACTGACTTTGTGGCCCTCATATATAAAAGCAAGTCTCTGAGCCTCAGTTTCTGCATCTATAGAATTGGTCAAGGAGCAGGGAGCTACTTAGGAATATTTGTTATGGTCAGCAAGACCTCCAGAGAACTTTCCTGCCTCCTGAACATTCTAATTCCGACCCAGCTCCTCTTGTAAAAAGGGCCACCGGGCCAGGTGCGGTGGCTCATGCCTATAATCCAAGCACTTTGGGAGGCCAAGGTGGGCAGATCACCTGAGGTCAGGAGTTCAAGACCAGCCTGGCCAACATGGCAACACCCCGTCTCTACTAAAATTAGCCGGGTGTGATGGTGGGCACCTGTAATCCCAGCTACTCGGGAGGCTGAGGCAGGAGGCAGGAGAATCACTTGAACCTGGGAGGTGAAGGTTGTAGTGAGCCGAGATCATGCCATTGCACTCTAGCCTGGGTGACAGAGCAGGAAAAAAAAAAGACAAAAGGGCTACTTTGGGTTATACTCTAGTATGAATTGCCCACCAACCCCTAAGTGGTTGTAGGGGGACGAACAGGACTGGGACGCAGGGTTTGTGTCCTGTCTTTTTTGACTGGTTATGTGACCTTGGACAAGTCATTTTCCTGCCTCCCAGAGCCTCCATGTCTGTAACTGTAAGATGCAGGGTGGAAATGACACAGTCAATTCTAAACACAGTGTTTCTGGAGGCCAGTACATAAAGGAGGCTGATCCGGAAGCCTCGGGGACAGGGAGGCCAAGATGGACATCAGAGCACAGGCTGCTTTTGTGAGTCCAGTGTCTTCAACACCCTGCCTCAGACCATTTCTGCTTTTGAGCCATGTTTACATCTGCTTTGCATATTTTCTCCTTTCTCACCAACAGCCTTCCGATAGCCTCCCCACCTCCTGGCACGGACTCTGCTGCCCAAACACAGCCATGGCCGTGGCCCCTTCCTGCTTGGTCCTCCCTGTTCCTCTCAGGCCTCAGCTTTCAAGTCATCCCTTCTCAAAAACCATTCACAGCAAATTCTCTGTTCTTTCCCACCTCTGGGTCTCTGCCCCTGAGGGTCCCACCCCTTGAAATTCCCTCCATTCCCTTTTCCAACCTAGAAAAGCTTTTCTTTTCTTTTTTTTTTTCTTTCTTTTTTTTTTTTTTTTTTTTGAGACGGAGTCTCGCTCTGTCACCCAGGCTGGGGTGCAGTGGTGCGATCTGGGCCCACTGCAACCTCCACCTCCTGGGTTCAAGTGATTCTTCCTGCCTCAGCCTCCCAAGTAGCTGGGATTACATGCACCCACCACCATGCCCGGCTAATTTTTGTATTTTTAGTAGAGACAGGGTTTCACCATATTGGCCAGGCTGGTCTCGAACTCCTGACCTCGTGATCCTCCTGCCTCGGCCTCCCAAAGTGTTGGGATTACAGGCATGAGCCACCGTGCCCGGCCTAATTTTTGTATTTTTTAGTAGAGACAGGGTTTCACCATGTTGGTCAGGCTGGTCTTGAGGTCCTGACCACAGGTGATCTGACCGCCTTGGCCTCGAAAAGTGCTGGGATTATAGGCATGAGCTACCGCACCCCACACCAATCTAGAAAAGTTCACCTCATTTGTCTAAGCCCAGCAAAATCATCTAGAAGCCAGTGGCAGTGGCTCACACCCATAATCCCAGCACTTTGGGAGGCTAAGACATGAGGGTCACTTGAGGCCGAGAGTTTGAGACCAGCCTGAGAAACATAGCAAGATCCCCATCTCTATGAAAAATACAGAAATTAGTTGGGTGCGGCGGCATGTGCCTGTGGTCCCAACTACTCTGGAGACTGAGGCAGGAGGATCACTTGAGGCCAGGAGCTTGAGGCTGCAGTGATCTGTGATGGCGCCACTGCACTCCAGCCTGGGCGACAGAATGAGACTTTCTCAAAAAAAAAAAAAAAAAAAAAAAATGTCGGCTGGGCGCGGTGGCTCACACCTGTAATCCCAGCACTTAAGGAGGCCCAGGTGGGCGGCTCATGAGGTCAGGAGATCGAGACCATCCTGGCTAACACAGTGAAACCCTGCCTCTACTAAAAATACAAAAAATTAGCCTGGCATGGTGGCGGGCGCCTGTAGTCCCAGCTACTCGGGAGGCTGAGGCAGGAGAATGGCGTGAACCGGAGAGGCGGAGCTGGCAATGAGCCAAGATCACGTCACTGCACTCTAGCCTGGGTGACAGAGCCAGAATCTGTCTCAAAAAAAAAAAAAAAAAGGTCATCTAGTGGTGATGGGACTTTGTAGGGCACCTCTTTAGCATCTCATGTGTGTCATGGGGAAATGGGGGGCTGTCCCCATTCTATGGAGACAAAAATGGAGGTTCAGAGACAGCCTTGGGTCACATGGGACCTGGGCCTATGCTGCTGACCGCCACCGCAGAGCCCCAACTCCGCTCAAGCAGTTGCCTCCTGTCTCCCCATCCTTGGCCGCCAGAAACTGGGTTTACAGGTCATAAGGGGGAAGTTTGTCCCATATATGGGAACTCACTTAATTCTTACCCCAACACACTATGATGGGGGCTGTAATTCTCCCTCATTTTACTTTATTTTATTGATTTTATTTTTGAGATGGAGTCTCACTCTGTCACCCAGGCTGGAGTGCAATGGCATAAACTTGGCTCACTGCAACCTCTGACTCCCAGGTTCAAGCAATTCTCTTGCCTCAGCCTCCCGAGTAGCTGGGACCACAGGCGCCCGCCACCACACCTGGCTAATTTTTGTATTTTTAGTACTGACTGGGTTTCACCGTGTTGGCCAGGCTGGTCTCGAACTCCTGACTTCAAGTGATCTGCCTGCCTTGGCCTCCCAAAGTGCTAGGATTACAGGTGTGAGCCACCACGTCCAGTCCTCTCCCCATTTTATAGATGAGGAGACTGAGGCTCAGAGAAGTAAAGCTATTCACCTAAGATCCCACAGCCTTCAAGTGGCAGAGCTGGGATTTGAACCCCGGCCATCTGGGTGTGGAGGCTTAGTATTTACCACTTTGGCAGGTGTCTCAGTGGCTTACTTACCCTTGTTCAGCCCACTGGTGCTCGGTTGCTGGCTGGCCCACAAACATGTTCTCGTAGTCGGGAGTGGAGGGGCAGGATGGCATGGCCACTTGGGGCTTGGGGGCACTCCGGCTGCCGTACCGTGGCTGCAAGCCTAAACCGGGCTTGGGCCCATCCTGAGCAGCCCAGGGCTTGTCCAGCTCCCGGCTTCTGACCACTCGGCATCGCCAGAGTCTCCAGGCCAGCACGGGACCAGCGATGGCAAGTCCAAGAAGCAGGCACCCGCTGACCACCACTGCCCCGATAGTTGCAGGGGCCAGGCCAGGGGCGCAGCTGACCTCCAGGAAGGCAGAGAGGTTGTGCTGGGAGCTGGTTGTGTCCCAGCAGAGCAGAGGCTTCTGGCCAGAGCAGTTGTCTCGGCGGACGTCGTGCCAGGACTCCAGGGCACAGCTGCAGTCAGCCTGCAAGTCAAGGTCACAGCGGGCGGCCAGCGCCCCATCCACACGGGACAGCGGGTTGCGTAGCACGTTCAGGACCTCAAGCTTCTGCAGGTGGGCAAAGAAGGTCACTGGAAGCTCTCGCAGGCCGTTCCCAGACAGGTCAAGGAGAATCACGTTGCTGGCCCGCAGAGACTGGTTGTGGGGCAGGCTCAGGCTGAGGCCACTGAAATTCAGGCACGAGGCACTGAACTCCGCGTTCCAGTCCACATCCGCGGAGGACACGGTGCACGACAGTTCCAGGCTGTCTGACTCCGGCAGCAGCAGCGGCAACAGCAGCGTCCATGCCAGGGTGCCCCCCATTCAAGCAACCTATGTAGAGACACCGGAATCCTAGCCCTGAGCTCAGCCCTGTGGTAGCCCTCGCCTCCACCGCTAGTGTTTATTATTATAGCTCAGACCAGCTCAAGCCACTTCTGAAATGGTAAAACGCAGCCCCAGTCTGGTCGCCTCCTTTGGCTGGTGGGTTGCCTCAGTCTCCCCTTCTGGGGAATGGGTAGGTAACCCCAGTGCCTAGCGGGCTTGGAAGCCGAGGAGGAGACCCGGCCCAGTTAACCCCTTCTTCTATGTCCTGAACATTTGTGGCGCCCTCGTTGGCCAGGATGGGGCCCTGTGCAAATAAGCGGTTGCCTTGGAAACGGCCCCGCCCCCTGATCCCGCTCCCGGTATCTCCCAGAACCGCGGGTCGCTGGGAAGTCCTGGGATAGGGTGGAGTGGGGGCTGCTGAAAGGGTCTTCCCAGGTCTGGTTTGCAGTCCCTGCACAGGTTCAAGTTCTAGAGCCTCAATCCTACCTTTTGGGTCCCACTGCCACGCTTTTGCCTCTGCGATGCTGGAAAAGCTACGGCGCCCAGAGGCTGCGTCCTGGCCCACCTGGACACGGGGGCCGCAGCGGCCACGGCCAGCACCCTCCGCAGCGCTGCTGGGGTCGCTGGCGTTCCTCTGGCTCTGCACCCAGCGACTCAGGGGGAAGAGGAACTGGTGTCTGGGTGGAGTGCAGAGGGGAAGAATGAAGACAGAGATCCGCCCCCTTGCAGGGCCTCAAGGTTCTCACCAGAGGTGGATGGAAAGCAAGGGGGAGGGGTGGCCCAGGGTCCCGCTTCCCTCTTGCTAGAACCCAGTGACTTCATGTCCTCTATTAGCACCCCAACTGACTGCCACCTCATCAACTCGCTTCTCGATCTCAGCTTGGTTGGTTCCCAGCTCATGCAGTCATTTATTCATTCAACAAGCATCACCCACGCTGGGCCCCCAAGAGGCCTCAGCCCTGACCAGGTCCTCAAGGAGCTATCTTAAGAGAGGACAGAGCTGGACATAGACACTCCTAGTCCCATGCAGTCAAGGAAGGTCCAGAGGAAAAGACAGGGTCCTGGAAGGCTTCCTGGAGGAGGAGGCATTACAGTTGGGGCTTCAACGCATGAGTAGGAGTTCACCAAGATTCCCCAAACCTATCATTGGCTCTCCAAGCTCCTTCAAACCTCTCCCACTGAGTTCTTGCACAATGGCACCTCTATGCTGGAGGGGACAGTGAGGAGGGCTCCCAGCAGCTTGAGAAAATGTAGCTGGCTGGGATAGCATGGTTAGGAGTGGAGAGGATAGAAGGAATTGGTGGTGGGGGAAGAGGTCCATGTGGAGCCAAGGCAGGTGCATGGGCAGAGGGGCACTGGCTCAAGAAGTCCCTCTGGAGTGAGCCTGGTGTCTGGGGTGGGCAACGTGGGGAGGAGGCTGAGGTCCCAGAAGCAGATGGGGGCCTGAGGCAGACTGGAGGGGTAGTAGCGACAAAAGTGATACTGAGGAGGGGTGGGCTGGGAGAAGGCCTCACCTGAACCTGGTGTCAGGTGAACCAGGTTCCAACCTATGCCAGCCCCTGACTCACTGTGCCACCTTAACTGTGTGTGCCACCATGTCCACAGCTGTCAAATGCACAGAGGCTTCTCCGGGATCTGGGAGTCTGGGAGTCCACTCCCCCACGTTTTCCCCTCTCCTCAGCCTCTGTCCTTCGCATCGCCAAACTCCGAGAAATGGTCAAAGGCTTTGAACGGAGACCTTGAAGAAAAAGCAGGAAACTGCTCTTCAACATGTCCAGAGATGCTCATTCTTGCCAGGTGCAGTGGCTCACGCCTGTAATCCCAACACTTTGGGAGGCTGAAGTGAGCAGATCGCTTGAGCCCAGGAGTTCGAGACCAGCCTGGCCATCATGGTGAAACCCCGTCTCTACTTCAAAAAATACAAAAATTAGCCAGGTGTGGTGGTATGTGCCTATAGTCCCAGCTACTCGGGAGGCTGAGGCAGGAGAATTGTTTGAACCCAGGAGGCAGAGGCTGCAGTGAGCCAAGATCACTCCACTGCATTCCAGCCTGGGCAACAGAGTGAGACCTGTCTCAAAAAAAAAAAAAAAGTTCACACTTAATAAGAAAACTGCAAATCACAAACTGTCTTCACCAATCAAATTGGCAAAAATCCAACAGTGCAATGACATTCCGTGCCAGCCAGGCTGTGGGGTGTGTCCATGGTGTAGCGTTGGTGGAGGGCACCCTGGCACAGGCCACCGGAATGATAAACTCATGTGCCTGCTGACACAGCAAGTCCACTTCTGGGAATCTCTGCCTGAATATTTGCATGTTTACAGTGTGAACTGACTAACGAATAAAAAAATGTGGCTCAGCCTGGGTGTGGTGGCTCATGCCTGTAATCCCAGCACTTTGGGGGACCAAGGTGGGCGGATCACGAGGTCAGGAGTACGAGACCAGCCTGGCGGACATGGTGAAACCCCGTCTCCACTAAAAATACAAAAATTAGCTGGGCATGGTGGCACGTGCCTATAATCCCAGCTACTAGGGAGGCTGAGGCAGGAGAATCGCTTGAACCCAGGAGGCGGAGGTTGAGGTGAGCTGAGATCATGCCACTGCACTCCAGTTTGGGTGTTAGAGCGAGACTCCATCTCAATAATAATAATAATTTAAAAATTAGCCAGGCATGGTGGCTTCAGCCTGTAGTTCCAGCTACTTCAGAGGCTGAGGTGGGAGGATCCCTTGAGCCCAGAAGGTTGTGACTGCAGTGAGCCGTGATTGTGCCACTCCACTCCAGCCTATGCAGCAGAGCAAGACCCTATCTCTAAAAAATAATATAAAATAAATGGCGGGGCCGGGCGCGGTGGCTCATGCCTGTAATCCCAGCACTTTGGGAGGCTGAGGCGGGCGGATCATCTGAGGTCCAGAGTTTGAGACCAGCCTGACCAACGTGGATAAACCCCGTCTCTATTAGACCAAATACACAAAATTAGCCGGGCGTGGTGGTGCATGCCTGTAATCCCAGCTACTTGGGAGGCTGAGGCAGGAGAATCGCTTGAGCCCGGGAGGTAGAGGTTGCACTTGAGCCAAGATCACGGCACTGCACTCCAGCCTGGGCAACAAGAGCAAAACTCCATCTCAAAATAATAATAATAAATCAATCAATCAATCAATCAATCAATCAATCGGCTAAAATGTTCAGTTTTATGTTATGTGTATGTTGCAGGTTTGTTTGTTTGTTTGTTTGAGAAGGCAAAGTCGGGCGTGGTGGCTCACACCTGTAATCGCAGCACTTTGGGAGGCTAAGGTGGGTGGATCACAAGGTCAGGAGATTGAGACCAACCTGGCCAACATTGTGAAACCCTGTCTCTACCAAAAATACGAAAAATTAGCTGGGCGTGGTGGCATGTACCTGTAATCCCAGCTACTCGGGAGGCTGAGGCAGGAGAATCACTTGAACCAGGGAGTTGGAGGTTGCAGTAAGCCCAGATCGCGCCACAGCATTCCAGCCTAGTGACAGAGTGAGACTTCATCTAAAAAAAAAAAAAGAGAGAGAGAGAAGGCAAAAAGATGCTCCAGGCTCAAAGTGATTCATTGCAGCATTGTTTGTTACATGAAAAAAATAAAATGGGCCAGGCACAGTGAGTCATGCCTGTAATCCCAGCACTTTGGGAGGCCAAGATAGGAGGATCGCTTGAGCCCAGGAGTTCAAGACTAGCCTGGGCAACATGGTGAAACCCCATGTCTACAAAAAAAAAAAAAAAAAAAAAAAAAAAAAAAAAAAGAATTAGCTGGGAGTGGTGGCACATCCTCGTACTTCCAGCTACTCGGGAAGCTAAGGCAGGAGGATCGCTTGGGTCTGGGAGGCAGAGGCTGAAGTGAGCCGAAATCGTGCCACTGCACTCCAGCCTGGGGTGACAGAGTGCAGAGTGATACTCTGCCTCAAGAAGAAGGAAAAAAAAAACAAAACGGAAATAACTTAAAGGATTGGTTACATCAGTAACAGTTCAATTCATCCATCCTAGCATGCCACAGAGTTCTGAAAATGAAATTATAAATATCTATGAACCTATAAGGAAAGACTCATTCATTTCCTCTGCAAGCCTTTATGAAGTTCCTGTTGTATACCAGGTACTACAAACCACAGACACAGCAGTGAATAAAACAGACAAAAATCCCAGCCCCCGCTCCCCCCACCTCTCACTGTAGTTGGGGAAACAGACAACAGGCAGAATCCATCAGGAAAATATATCAAGTGCAGGTGGTGGGAATGCTGCAAAGAAAAATAGGGGCAGGAAATGAGATGGGGAAACTTTTATTTATTTATTTATTTATTTATTTATTTATTTATTTGAGAAGGAGTTTTGCTCTTGTTGCCCAGGCTGGAGTGCAGTGGCGTGATCTCGGCTCACTGCAACCTCCACCTCCCGGGTTCAAGCGATTCTCCTGCCTCAGCCTCCCAAGTAGCTGGGATTACAGGCGCATGGGACCACGCCCAGCTAACTTTTTGTATTTTTAGTAGAGACGGGGTTTCACCATGTTGGCCAGGCTGGTCGTGAACTCCTGACCTCAGGTGATCCACCCTCCTCGGCCTCCCAGAGTGTTGGGATTACGGGCGTGAGCCACTAAGCCTGGCTGCAGAAGCAACTCTTCAATGGGATGATCAAGGAACCCCTTAGGGAGTAAGGAGGAAGGGATGTGGGGAACAGCATCCAGGAGTGGGAACAGCATGTGCAAAGGCCCCATGGTGGGAGCAGACCTGGGTGGAGAGCAGATGTCTCCAAATGTTTGTTCAGGCTGCTCTAACAAATACGCCGTAAACTGGGGTAGCTTATGAACAACAGTTCTGGAAGCTGGGAAGTCCAAGATCAAGGCACCAGCAGATTCACTTCCTAGTTTGCAGATGACTGTCTTCTCACTGTGTCCTCAGTAGACAGCAGAGGGAGCAGGGGAGCTCTTGGGGCCTCTTTTATAAGCAGCAGAGGGATGGAGGAGCCCAGCCAGCAGTGAGCCTCATGCAGCTGCACGTCCTCCACGCCCAGTTCTGAGGCCTCTTAGAAAAAAAGGAAATAAAGAAATGAGGAAGTGCCAGACCCGAGGCTGCAGGTGGTGGGGGACAGGCAGGCCTGGGATCTGGGATAGTGAGTTTTGGAGGTGGGTCTGGGGGAGCTGGGGGCCTTGGAGTCTGAGGTCTGTGGGGTCCTGAGATCTGGGGACTCTGAGGTCTGGGGATCCAGGGGTCGGAGAGTCCTGGAATCTAAGGATCCTGGGGTCTGGGGGTCCTAAAGTCTGAGGATCCAGAGGTTTGGGAGTCCTAGGATCTAGGGGTCTTGGGATATGGGGGTTTGGTGGGGGGAGGTCTAGGGGTCTGGGGATCCAGAGGTCTGAGAGTCTTGGGGTCTGGGGGTCCAGGGGTCTGGTGGTTCTGAAGTCTGGGGATCCAGAGGTCTGGGAGTCTTGGGATCTGGGGGTCCTGCAGTCTGGGGGCCCTGGAGTTTGGTAGTCCTGGGGTCTGGGGTGTAGGGAAAAGAAAAAGAGATCAGACTGTTACTGTGTCTATGTAGAAAAGGAAGACATAAGAAACTTCATTTTGACCCGTACCCTGAACAACTGCTTTGCCCTGAGATGCTGTTAATCTGTAACTTTGGCCCCAACCTTGAGCTCACAGAAATATGTGTTGTATTGAATCAAGGTTTAAGGGATTTAGGGCTGTGCAGGATGTGCTTTGCTAATAAAATGTTTACAGGCAATATGCTTGATAAAAGTCGTCGCCATTCTCCATTCTCAAGTAACCGGGGACACAATCCACTGCAGAAAGCCGCAGGGACCTCTGCTCTGGAAAGTCAGGTACTGTCCAAGATTTCTCCCCATGTGATAGTCTGAAACATGGCCTCATGGGATGGGAAAGATCTGATCGTCCCCCCAGCCCGACACCTATGAAGGGTCTGTGCTGAGGAGGATTAGTAAAAGAGGAAGGCCTCTTGCAGTTGAGCTAAGAGGAAGGCCTCTGTCTCCTGCCTGCCCCTGGGAACTGAATGTCTTGGTATAAAACCCGATTGTACATTTGTTCAATTCTGAGATAGGAGAAAAACCGCCCTATGGCGGGAGGCAAGACGTATTGGCAGCAATGCTGCTCTGTTACTCTTTACTCCACTGAGATGTTTGGGTGGAGAGAAGTATAAATCTGGCCTACGTGCACATCCAGGTGCAGTACCTTCTCTTGAACTTGTGACACAGATTCCTTTGCTCACATGTTTTCTTGCTGACCGCCTCCCCACTATCACCCTGCTCTCTTGATGCATTCCTCTTGCTGAGATAATGAAAATAGTAATCAATAAATACTGAGAGAACTCAGAGACGGGTGCCGGTGCAGGTCCTTGGTGTGCTGAGCGCGGGTCCCCTGGGCCCACTGTTCTTTCTCTATAGTCTGTCTCTGTGTCTTATGTCTTTTCTCAGTCTCTCATCCCACCTGATGAGATATCCCACAGGTGTGGAGGGGCAGGCCACCCCTTCATGCAGGTCTTAGGATGTGAGGGTTCTGAGGTCTGTGGGTTCTGGGGTATGGGGATCCAGAGGTCTGGGAGTCTTGCGGTTTGGGGGTCCTGGGGCCTGAGGGGCCTGGGGTCTGGGGATCCTGGGGTCTGGGGATCCAGAAGTCTGGGGGTCCTGGGGTCTTGGGGTCCTAAGGTCTGGGATTCTTGGGGTCTGGGGGTGCTGGGGTGTAGGGATCCAGAGGTCTGGGAGTCTTGGGGTCTGGGGCCGCTGGGGTCTGGGCCTTCCTGACACAGCCCCAGCTGGCTACTCCCAGGTTTCTGGGAAAGGGGACAACTCAAGGCTCCACTGGCCTCATCCCTGGCTGAAGGGAGCCTGGAACTTTCAGACGCCACCTCCCTGTGGTCCCTCTGCTGCCCCCTGATGTACCTGAAGCCGTCCCAGGCTTGACTCCCAGGCAGGGCCAGCCAGTCTGCACAAACCTCCAGGCGGCCGCCAGAGATGGCCCCAGACAGAGAGACACCAGCCCGCCCCCCAGGGATACTCAGAGATGCCAAGAGACCCTCAGAAACACTTGGGGGCCACCATAGGCATGCAGAGACACCTAGGGACACTCAGAAACACCCAGGGATGCTCAGAAAACCCCACAGACCCCCAAGACCCTCAGAGACATTTAGAGACCTTCAGAGACTCCCAAAGACCCTCAGAGACCCTCAGAGATCCCCAGAGACCCTCAGAGACCCTCAGAGACCCTCAGAGATCCTCAGAGACCCTCAGAGATCCATAGAGATCCCCAGAGACCCTCAGAGACCCTCAGAGATGCTCAGAGATCCCTGGAGACCCTGAGAGACCCTCAGAGATCCCCAGAGATCCTCAGAGACCCTCAGAGATCCCCAGAGACCCTCAGAGATCCCCAGAGACCCTTAGAGACCCTCAGAGGTCCCCAGAGATCCCCAGAGACCCTCAGAGATTCCCAGAGACCCTCAGAGACCCTCAGAGATCCCCAGAGACCCTCAGAAATCCCAGAGACTTTCAGAGACATTCAGAGACATCCAGGCTGGGCACGGTGGCTCTCGCCTGTAATCCTAGCACTTTAGGAGGCTGAGGAGGGTTGATCACCTGAGGTCAGGAGTTCACGACCAGCCTGGCCAACATGGTGAAACCCCGCCTCTACTAAAAATACAAAAATTAGCCAGGAATGATGGTGCATGCCTGTAATCCCAGCTACTCGGGAGGCTGAGGCAGGAGAATCACTTGAACCCGAGAGGCAGAGGTTGTAATGAGCTGAGATTGTGCCACTGCACTCCAGCCTGGGTGACAGAGTGAGACTCTGTCTCAAAAAAAAAGGCTGGGCGGGATGGCTCATGCCTGTAATCCCAGCACTTAGGGAGGCCGAGGTGGGTGGATCACAAGGTCAGGAGATTGAGACCATCCTGGCTAACACGGTGAAACCCCGTCTCTACTAAAAATACAAAAAATTAGCCGGGCGTAGTAGTGGGTGCCTGTAGTCCCAGCTACCGGGGAGGCTGAGGCAGGAGAATGGCATGAACCCGGGAGGCAGAGCTTGCAATGAGCCAAGACCATGCCACTGCACTCCAGCGCAGATGACAAAGCGAGACTCCATCTCAAAAAAAAAAAAAAAAAAGATAAACATTCAGAGACATCGAGACCACCCAGAGATCCTCACAGACCCTAGAGATGCCCTGGAAAGCCCAGAGCCCCCCGCCCCGCCGAAAGAAACAGACATGGAGAGCCAGGCAAGAAGCTCCCTGGGGTGGCCCCGCCTCAATTCAACCCCATCACCACATTCACCCAACACCCTCAGGTCCTCAGAGCCCACCCTGAGGTGGGTGATGCCAGAGTCCCTCCAGGCCTCAGCCTGGGTGCTGCCCCAAGAACCCTCAGTCTAGGGAGTGGGGCAGCCATGGATGCCCAGCCCTGTGGGGTCAGATCAGGCTGCAACAGGGTCAAGGGCTGCCCTCCCCCTTCCCCAGCCACCTGCACAGACCCCAAATCTCCCACCTCAGCCTCCTCCTTCCCGGTTTTCTGCCACCTCCATCCTCTCTGTGACAGCCATGAGGCAGAGCAGGGGAGTTTAAAAACCCGCCCCCATGCCAGGCGTGATGGCTCATGCCTGTAATCCCAGCACCTTGGGAGGCCGAGTTGGGAGGATCTCTTGAGCCCAGGAGTTCAAGACCAGCCTGGGCAACATAGTGAGACTCCGTCTCTACAAAAAAAAAAATAAAATTCTTTTTGAGACAAGGTCCTTGTCCGACACCCAGGCTGGAGTGCGATGCCAAAATCATTGCTCACTGCACTGCATCCTCAGCCTCTGGGATTTGGGTGATCCTCCTACCTCAGCCTCCGGAGTAGCTGGGTCTGCAGGCACACGTCACCATGCCCGGCTAATTATTTGTATTATTTTAAGAGATGGGGTTGGCCAAGCGCAGTGGCTCATGCTTGTAATCCCAGCACTTTGGGAGGCTGAGAGCAGGCAGATCACGAGGTCAGGAGATCGAGACCATCCTGGCTAACAAACACAGTGAAACCCTGTCTCTACTAAAAATACAAAAAATTAGCTGGGCGTGGTGGCGGGCGCCTGTAGTCCCAGCTACTCTGGAGGCTGAGGCAGGAGAATGGTGTGCACCTGGGAGGCGGAGCTTGCAGTGAGCTGAGATTGCGCCACTGCACTCCAGCCTGTGTGACAGAGCAAGACTCCATCTAAAAAAGAGAAAAAAAAAAAGATAGAGAAGAGAGATGGGGTTTTTGCCATGTTGCCCAGGCAGGTCTCAAACTCCTGGGCTCAAATGATCCTCCTGCCTCAGCCTCCCAAAGTGTCGGGATTACAGGCTTGAGCCACTGTACCAAGCCAAAAACTTTATTTATTTATTTTTATGAGACAGGATCTGGCTCTGTCGCCCAGGCTGGAGTGCAGTGGCAAAATCTTGGTTCACTGCAACCTTCCTTTCTCGGGTTCAAGGGATTCTCATGCCTCAGCCTCCCGAGAAGCTGAGATTATAGGTGTGCGCCACCATGCCCAGCTATTATTATTATTACTATTATTATTATTTTGTAGAGATGGGGTTTTGCAATGTTAGCCAGGCTGGTCTCAAACTCCTGGCCTCAAATGATCTTCCCACCCCAGCCTCTCAAAGTACTGGGATTACAGGTGTGAGCCACCGCGTGCTGCCTAAAAAAATTTTTTTAAACTAGCCAGGCCTGGTGGTGTGCGCCTGTAGTCCCAGCTACTCGGGAGGCTGAGGTGGGAGGATCCGTTGGGCCCAGGAGGTCAAGGCTGCAGTGAGCCATGATCGTGCCACTGCACTCCAGCCTGGGCCACAGAGTGAGACCCTATGTCTAAAAAATATAAATTAAAAAGAAATACAAAGTCTGCCCGCAGGTCCCCTGCTGGTGGAATCCAGTCTCCCCCAGGGGGATGGGGAGGGCTGAGCCAAGCACCAGAGACCCTCAACAAGGCTTGGGAGACTGGAGGGGTCTGAGGGGCTCTGGAGCCAGCGGTCAGGACCAGAAGTAGGTGTAATGACCACGAGTCTGGGCCAGGGAGGACTTAAGGGCACAGCTGGAACGTGGACTGACATGGACATCATGGACCTGTATGCATTCATTCATCAAATGATGATTGAGGCTGGCTCAGACGCTTCAAAGCTGTGCCACCTAGGACCTGCACCTCAACCTCTCTGTGCCTTAGCTGCCTCCTCTGTATTTTTATATTTTTTATTTTATTTTATTATTATTTTTGAGATGGAGTCCCGCTCTGTCGCCTAGGCTGGAGTGTAGTGGCATGAACTTGGCTCACTGCGACCTCTGCCTCCCGGGTTCAAGCGATTCTCGACTCAACTTCCCAAATAGCTGGGATTACAGACGCACACCACCACGCCTGGCTAATTTTTGTATTTTTAGTAGAGACGGGGTTTCACCTTGTTGGCCAGGCTGGTCTCAAACTCCTGACCTCAGGTGATCCTCCCACCTCGGCCTCCCAAAGTGCTGGGATTACAGGCATAAGACACAGCACCCAGCCCACAGCATGACTTTTTAATAACATGAGAAGACCTTGTTTAAGGTCACATGGCCTTGTTGGTTATAGTAATGTTTTTGTTTTTGTTTTTGTTTTTGAGACGGAGTCTCGCTCTGTCCCCCAGGCTGGAGTGCAGTGGCGCGACCTGGGCTCACTGCAAGCTCCGCCTCCCGGGTTCACGCCATTCTCCTGCCTCAACCTCCCGGAGTAGCTGGGACTACAGGCACCCGCCACCACGCCCGGTTAATTTTTTGTATTTTTAGTAGAGACGGGGTTTCACCCCGTTAGCCAGGATGGTCTCGATCTCCTGACCTCATGATCCGCCCACCTCGGCCTCCCAAAGAGCTGGGATTAGAGGCGTAAGCCACTGTACCCGGCCTTAGTAATGTCTTTTTTTTGTTTTGTTTTGTTTTGATTTTTGACACAGAGTCTGGCTCAGTCACCCAGCCTGGGGTGCAGTGGCACAATCATGGCTCACTGTAGCCTGCACCTCCTTGGCTCAAGTGATCCTCCTACCTCAGCCTCCCAAGTAGCTGGGATTACAGGTGCACGCCACCACATTTGCCTAATTTTTCTATTTTTCTGGTAGAGACAGGGTTTCACCACGTTGCCCAGACTGGTCTCAAACTCCTGGGCTCAAGCAACCCTCCTGCCTTGGCCTCCCAGAGTGCTGGGACTACAGGCATGAGCCACTGCGCCCGCCCCGCTGGTTCTAGTAAAATTTTAAAAGCCACTGAATACCTTTGGGAGACTCGTGCGGAAATAAAACGTGGCATGAAGGCAGCCATGGTCCACCAAGCATGTCCCACCTGCGAGGCTTGCATTTCTTGGCTGACAGTGACGCTGACCACGGGAGGCCACGTCATGGCCACATGGCTCTCTTGAGAGCAGTCTTCAACCACAGACGGAAGGAGAGTTGGCTGTAAATGCCTCCGCTCCCTCCACCCTCAGGTAGGACAACAGAAGCACCTCTTCCGTGCTGTCTCCCTGAGAAAGGACCCATTCCTGGTTGCCCACGTTGAACCTGCTCACTGGCGCCCCCTGCAGGGCTCCCCTTCCCTTCCTGCCTCTTTACCCCCAAGGAGGGCTTCTGGGATCACCTCTCAGATAATTATGCCCCTGAATTGAGTCTTAGAGTCTCCTTCACCAAGCCACCAATTTTTTTTTTTTTTTTTTTTGAGACAGAGTACCGCTCTATCTCCCAGGCTGGTGTGCAGTGGCACCATCACAGCTCACTGCAACCTCCGCCCCCCCAAGTTCAAGTGCTTCTCCTGCCTCAGCCTCCTGAGTAGCTGGGATTATAGGCGCCCGCCATCACACCCGGCTAATTTTTGTATTTTTAGTAGAGACGGGGTTTCGCCATGTTGGCCAGGCTGGTCTCAAACCTGATCTCAGGTGATCCGCCTGCCTTGGCCTCCCAAAGTGCTGGGATTACAGTCGTGAGCCACCGCGCACGGCCCAAGCCACCAAATTAAGACAGTTCTTTTTGTTTTGTTTTTTTGAGACAAGGTCTCACTCGGTCACCCAGGCTGGAGTGCAGTGGCGTGATCTCACTCACTGCAACCTCCACCTCCTGGGCTCAAGCGATCCTCCTGGCTCAGCCTCCCATGTAGTGGGGACCATAGGTGTGGGCCACCACACTTCGCTAATTTTTTTATTTTTTGTAGAGATGAGGGTCTTGCTATGTTGCACAGGCTGGTCTCAAACTCCTGGCCTCAAACGATCCTCCCGTCTTGCCCTCCCAAAGTGCTGGGATTACAGGCATGAGCCAACATGCCTGGCCTAAATCAGCAAATTATAAAGGAGATTAGGCAGTAATAGTGCTGTGGTGCTGATCTGCCTATGGAGTGGCCATTCTTTTTTTTTTTGTTTTTTTTTTTTTTGAGACGGAGTCTCGCTCTGTCATCCAGGCTGGAGTGCAGTGGTGCGATCTGGGCTCACTGCAACTTCCACCTCCCAGGTTCAAGCGATTCTCTCGCCTCAGCCTTCTGAGTAGCTGGGATTACAGGTGTGCGCCACCTCAACTGGCTAATTTTTTGTGATTTTAGTACAGATACGGCTTCACCATGTTGCCTATCTGGTCTCGAACTCCTCAGCTCAGGCAATCTGTTTGCCTCGGCCTCCCAAAGTGCTGAGATTACAGGCGTGAGCCATGGCGATCAGCTGTAGCCATTCTTTTATTATTTTACTTTCTTAATAAATTTGATTTCACTTAAAAAAAAATGCCATGGCCAAAAAATTAGAGTCAAGGGGTCTGGGAGAGTAGGATGGTTCAAAGTTTTTTTTTTGTTTTGAAACAGAGTCTTGCTCTGTGGCCCAGGCTGGGGTGCAGTGGCACAATCATGGCTCCACCACATCCAGCTAATTTTTTATTTTTTGTAGAGACAGGAGGTCTCACTATGTTGCCCAGGCTGGCCTCATGTGATCCTCCCTCCTCGGCCTCCCAAATGCTGAGATTACAGGCATGAGCCACCGTGCCTGGCCTGGTTCAGTTTTTGTTTTTGTTTTTTTTTCTTTTTTGAGTCTGAGTCTCACTCTGTCATCCAGGCTGGAGTGCAGTGGCTCAATCTCGGCTCACTGAAATCTCTGTCTCTCAGGTTCAAGCGATTCTCCTGCCTCAGCCGCCTGAGTAGCTTGAAATACAGGCGCATGACACCACACCTGGCTAATTTTTGTTTTTTGTTTTTTTGAGACGGAGTCTCACTCTGTCACCCAGGTTGGAGTGCAGTGGCGCAATCTCAGCTCACTGCAAGCTCCGCCTCCCGGGTTCAAGCCATTCTCCTGCCTCAGCCTCCAGAGTAGCTGGGACTACAGGTGCCCACCACCACGCCCGGCTAATTTTTTTTTGTATTTTTAGTAGAGACGGGGTTTCACTGTGTTAGCCAGGATGGTCTCCATCTCCTGACCTCATGATCCGCCCGCCCCGGCCTCCCAAAGTGCTGGGATTACAGGCGTGAGCCACCCCGCCTGGCCTAATTTTTGTATATTTACTAGAGACGAGGTTTCACCATGTTGGCCAGGCTGGTGTTGAACTCCTGACCTCAAGTGATCCGCCCATCTCTGCCTCCCAAAGTACTGGGATTACAGGCGTGAGTCACCGCGCCCAGCCTGGTTCAGTTTTAAACGGGCTAGTCAAAGAAGGCCTCTCTAGAAAAAAATATGGACAAACAAGAAAAAAAGATGTGCAGGGAGGAGTTCAAAATGGGGACAGGATTTTTGGGGGTGTGGCGTGACTGCGTGATGTTTTCTGTATTTGCCTCCTCCTTGCCATGAAATAATTCAATACAGAAATATGTAAATATACATTTGTAAGCCGACCTGAGAGCAAGGGCAAGGTCAAGGTCAAGAGAGGCAGACTAGATTCCACGCCGGACCCTTGGGGGTCTTAGCTCAGGGAGGCTTCAAGGGGGATGCTGGGGGCGGGACCTGCTGGGACTCTCAGGAGTTGCTACATTGAGTCTCTGCTGCCCTCAAGTGGTTATACTCGGAACCGCAGGCGCTGGCTGCCTTGGCGAAGGCAGGCAACTCCCTAGGCCACACAGAGGAGTTCAGCACAGAGGGGACATTAGTAATCTTTAGTCCATTTGCTCAGCAACAAATATTTGTTGAGCACCTACTGTATGCCAGAAAGTGTTATAAGCACTAGGGGCACAGCCCTGAACAAAACATACAAATTTCGGCTAGGCGCGGTGGCTCACGCCTGTAATCCCAGCACTTTCGGAGGCCAAGGCAGGAGGATCACTTGAGGCCAGGAGTTCAAGACCACTCTGGGTAGCGTAGTGAGACCCCCTTCTCTACAAAACAAAGCAAAACATGGAAACCTCCTGCCCGCATGGAGCCCAAAGCTTCTTGGGGCAATAAATATGCAAAAATTAACAAACAAGATATCCAGGAAGGGCCAGGCGCATGGGCTCACGCCTGTAATCTCAACACTTTGGGATGCCAAAGTGGGCGGATCACCTGAGGTCAGGAGTTTGAGACCAGCCTGGCCAACATGATGAAACCTTGTCTCTACTAAAAAAATACAAAAAGTAGCCAGGCGTGGTGGCACACACCTGTAATCCCAGCTACTCAGGAGGCTGAGGCAGGAGAATTGCTTGAACCCAGGAGAGGGAGGTTGCAGTGAATCAAGATTGCGCCACTGCACTCCAGCCTGGGCAACAGAGCGAGACTTCGTCTCAAAGAAAAAAAAAAAAGTATCCAGGAAGATCCAACAAGGTAATATAATCCAAACAGAGGTTTGGGGACCTCTCCGAGGGTATGTCACTGGAGCTGAAGCCTGAAGGACGAAGAGAAGCTGGCCATGGTGTACAGCTGTAGAAAGGGTATCCTGGCCAGGAGAAAACCCGGTGCAAAGGCCCTGGGGTGGGATGACCTGGATGCATTTAACATAATCATGTCAAAACATGCTCAATATCAGGTACTTACCAAATGTGGACTCTGTGGTGTTTTTATGCCAAAGGACCCCAGAAGGGAAGAAAAGACTCGTGTCCCTGTACCATCCTGAGAGAGATGGACCTTAGGGTACCACAGGAAATCTTTCTTCCACCAATAAGAAGAGAGACTGAATCTGGGCACAGTGGCACACATCTGTAGTCCCAGCTACTTGAGAGGCTGAGGCGAGAGGATCGCTTGAGGCCAGGAGTTCAAGACCAACCTGGGAAACAAAGTCAGACCCCCCCCACACACAAAAAAATAAAATTAGCTGGGCTTGGTGGTGCGCGTTATGTTGTCCCAGCTACTCGGGAGGCTGAGCTGCGAGGATCGCTTGAGCCCAGGAGTTGGAGGCTGCAGTGAGCTGTGATTGTGCCACTGCACTCCAGCCTGGGTGACAGAGTGAGACTGTGTCTCTAAAAAAAAGGAGGAGGAGGGCCAGGCACAGTGGCTCACGCCTGTAATCCCAGCACTTTGGGAGGCCGAGGTGGGTGGACCATTAGGTCAGGAGGTCAAGACCAGCCTGGCCAAGATGGTGAAACCCCATCTCTACTAAAAATACAAAAATTAGCCGGGCATGGTGGCAGGCGCCTGTAATCCCAGCTACTCGGGAGGCTGAGGCAGAGAATTGCTTGAACTCAGGAGGCGGAGGTTTGCAGTGAGTCGAGATCGCACCACTGCACTCCAGCCTGGGCAACAGAATGAGATTCCATCTCAAAAAAAAAAAAAAAAAAAGGAGGAGGAGAAGGCGGAGGCTGGAGCTCTAGAGAGACGAGGTGAGGGATGGGCATTGTCAGGGTACCTCGAAGTCAGACCTGGTGCCTCCACTCCCTGATGTGTGTCCCCAGGCAAGTTGCTTTGCTGCTCTGAACCTTTCTCAGACATAGGTGAGTGCCACCTATGGGTCTCTCACACGACACCCTTGGTGCCGTGATGAGCCTCAGTTGCCCCATCTGTAACATGGGGAGAAGAAATGACAGCCAGGAGTGGTGGTGCATACCTGTGGTCCTAGCTAGTTGGGAGGCCAAGGTGGGAGGACTGCTTAAGCCTGGGAGGTGGAGGCTGCGAAGGCAGCTGGTTGAGGTTCAGCGAGAGCACTGAAGCAGAGCTCTGGGTGCACAGTGGGGCTTCCAGTTGCTGGCTCTGAGTTGAGGATTCAAGGCCAGGTGGGATCAGGTGGGGTGAAGGGATACCTGGGAGGTGAACCCAGGAAGCTCCTGGTAGGGAATGGGACATGAGACAGGAAGGGAAGTAGCCCTACAGGGGCACCAACTGCCAACAGACATGACACATGTGGATGAGTGGCGCTCAGCCCCGCCTGGGACAGCTGGGGGACAGTGTAGACGCTCATCTCAGAGGGGTCCCACTCAGGGGCGAGGAGCGTGGGGTGTTTTGGTTTGGGTTTTTTTGTTGTTTTTTTTTTTTGAGACGGAGTTTTGGTCTTGTTGTGGATGTGGGGGAGGGACGACGAACGTGAGGGTGGGAGGTTGTAGGTTCAGCAGAGGCTCCTTGGCCAGGAGTGCAATGGCGCAATCTCAGCTCACGGCAACCTCCGCCTCCTGGGTTCAAGAGATTCTCCTGCCTCAGCCTCCTGAATAGCTAGGATTATATACAGGCACGCGCAGCCACGCCTGTCTAATTTTTTTGTAATTTTAGTAGAAATGGGGTTTCACCGTGTTGTCCAGGATGGTCTCAAACTACTGACCTCAGGTGATCCACTCGCCTTGGTCTCCCAAAGTGCTGGGATTACAGGCGTGACCCACCACACCCAGCCCTGTGGGGTGTTTATCCACCCCCAACCTCATTTTGATTTCCTAGAAAACAGACCCAAGATGGCACACTGAGAATGTGGGGCACACGGGTATCCGGCCATGGGAGCTGAGGAAGGGCCCTGTGGGGGTGCCCCGGAGCAGGGGAGGTCATAGGAGATGAAGCTCAGTCCTGTCAGAGACCTTAGGGAGACTGGCATGTCCTTAGACAGGGCATTCCCAGGGCAGGCACGGTGGCGGCTCACACCTGTAATCGCAGCACTTTGGGAGGCCAAGGCAGGCGGATTGCCTGAAGTCGGGAGTTCAAGACCAGCCTGGCCAGCATGGTGAAACCCCGTCTCTACTAAAAATACAAAAATTAGCCGGGTGTGGTGGCAGGCACCTGTAATCCCAGCTACTCAGGAAGCTGAGGCAGGAGAATTGCTTGAACCTGGGAGGCGGAGGTTGCAGTGAGCCGAGATTGTGCCACTGGACTCCAGCCTGGGCAACAGTGCGAGACTCCGTCTCAAAAAAAAAAAAAAAGAAAGAAAGAAACGGCATTCCCTGGGCCAGAGAAAGCTACAGGTGAGGAGAAGCAGAAGCTGGCGGTGGGGAGTGCAGCCACGTGGTTAGGCCCAGAGTGGCCTGCAGCCAGCGTGCACCAGGAGCTACCAGCAGCTGCTACAGACCCTCCTCCTAGACCTGGGATTTCCAAGAGACACCTCGAGTCTCCCAGACCAGACAGGGTACTGGAGGCATTCTGATGGGTGGGGTATTGCCTATGGGTCGCTCACATGACGTCCTTGGTTCCTTTACGAGCCTCAGTTTCCCTATCTGTAACATGGGGAGAAGAAATGACGGCTGGGCGTATTGGTGCACGCATTTGGTCCCAGCTACTTGAGAAGCTGAGGTGGGAGGATCACTTAAACCCAGAGGTTAACGCTGCAGTGAGCTATGATTGTGCCACTGCACTCCAGCCTAGGCGACAGAGTGAGACCCCCATATCTAAAAAGAAAAATTAGGGATGCTGCCTCCTTCTTTGGTCTGGAGGGAGGATGTTACCGGATGATGGAAGCCAGTTCCCAAGGGTTAGTATGACTCTGGAGTTCAAGTGCAGGGCAGAGGGGTGGGGCTTTGATGTGCGGCCGGTGAGAGCCATAGAAGGTGCTAGAAGCACAGAAGTGTACCGGCTTTGGTTAAGCTTTGTGGAGGACGGACGTGGGGGTGGGAGTTGCAGGTTTGGCAGAGGCTCCTTGGCCAGGCCTTCCTGTATCCCTTCTGTCACCCGGAGTCCCTCGCAGCCCTGTGGGATTGGTGGCATGACCCAGTGGCTTGGAGGGGTCACTGAAGTTCAGCTGTCTCCCCGTCAAGGCCACACAGTGAGCCAGGGCACAGCTAGGTTCAAACCCAGGCCCAGAGCCTCTATCTGCGAATTTCTGCCTCCAGGCAACTAGTCTTGGGGTATAATCCCCATTTCAGAAACCCTAGCTGGCTGTCCAAGGAGTGAGGCTGTCTGAACACCCCTCTGCCCATGCTGGCCACCCCCCAGCCTTCCTGGGTCGAAGGCCCAGCTCCTCCCACCCCCCACCCTCGGCCTACCCTCGTGTTCACCAGCTGCTGTGGCTGCTCCCACCCTGGTGTTGTTTGGGTTTTAATTCTTGTGTTGCATTTAGAAAATTACCCATAATTACAGCTTCTGAGAGGAAACGGTCTCCTAGCACAGACCCGGCTCCCAGCTGTGGCCGCCTCCCACGCACGCACGGCTGGGGAGGGGTTGCAGGGGGCGCCAGCCCCAGTCCTGGCCCCTCCCAGGGCCCCCCACTTTAATGAGGAGGAGGGAGAGAGGCCGTTTCCGCCACCTATGGAGAAGAAAAACCACCAGCAGGAAAACCCAACCCGGCCTCCTCTGCAGGAATCGGGAGTACTCGTGGGCCCCCCACTGCTGTGTCCTCAAGGAGACAGGACCCAGAGGAAGGCGGAGGCGGCCAACTGAGGACGGGATGCGTTATTTCATCCGAATACTGCCAAGTCCAACTAGGGACTGTGCGGAAACAGTCTTGCGGGGGCAGTGCCCAGGGAAGGCTTGGAGGAGGAGGAGGAAGAGGAGGAGGGAGAGGAAAAGGAAGAGGAGGAGTTGGCCTCCTCCACCAGGAGGACCAAGGAGGAACCCTTGGCCAAAGGAGGAGCCTCAGTAGGCCAGGCCAGAAACCAGAGAAAAAGCGTTCCAGGCGGCAGGAACCGCTAGCGCAAAGGCTTGTGGGTGGGACTGTGCAGGGTGGATCCAGGGTGAGAGTAAAGTCGTCCCCTTCTCCTGGCAACCCCCCTGCCCTAAAAGCAGATTCTCCTTAGGGCTCCTCCAGGCACAGGCCCTGACCCGTATTTAGGGGACATCCATGGTGGGTGACTCACCACTGTCCACCCCAAGAAGCAGAGACCCAGCCGAGGACCTGCCCTGGGCCCCTTCCCGGGGCAACCTCCCTGCCCGCTCTGTGCCACCTTGATCTCACTGGCAACCCCACGGAGCTTCTTAGGTTTTTTTAGTTTTTGTTGTTGTTTTGAGACAGAGTCTCACTCTATGCCCAGGCTGGAGTGCAATCTTGGCTCACTGCAACCTCCGCCTCCCAGGTTCAAGCGATTCTCCTGCCTCAGCCTCCTGAGTAGCTGGGATTACAGACGCCCGCCACTACACCCAGCTAATTTTTGTGTTTTGAATAGAAACGGGGTTTCACCATGTTGTTTAGGCTGGTCTCGAACTCCTGACCTGAGGTGATTCGCCCGCCTCAGCCTCCCAAAGTGCTGGGATTACAGGCATGAGCCACCGCGCCCGGCCGGTTTTTTTAGTTTTTAGTAAGTCTTGCTCTGTCGTCCAGGCTGAAGTGCAGTGGCCCGATCACAGCTAACTGCTGTCTTCACCTGCTGGGTTCAAGCCATCATCCCGTCTCGGCCTCCGAAGTGCTGGGACTACGGGCACACGCTGCCACCACGTGCGGCCTCCCATGGAGCTTCTTAAAATCGTGACTCCCATGGAGCTTCTTAAAATCTCTCCTCGCGGCTCCACCAACCTTCCATGGCTCCATAATGCTCTTAGAAAAAAATCTCACCCCCTCCCCTCTGGGCGTGGTCTATCTCTTTGCCTTCCCTGCCATCATCCCCCTCTTCTTCACCCTGCCCCGGCCACGGCCGCTTCCTGGCTCTGCCTCCAGCGCCTTCGCCGTGTGCCCACCTCAGGGCGTTAGCCCTTACTGTGACTACAGTCTGAACATTCCACTTCCAGGTCTTTCAAATCCACCCCTCCCCTCCCCGTTATTAATAATTTTTCCTCCCCTCCCTGCCCGTCCTTCGCGTGGGTGAGGGGGCCCTTTCTGCGGGTTCTGTCCCCGCAAGGCGCGCGCCCTGGTTGGGAGTGCGCGCAGCTCAGCCTCCCCGACGCCGCGTGGGACCCAGGGCCCGCTGCCCTTGCACTTTTCCGCCAGCGCCCAGGCTGTGTTTGGAGATCCTTCCCGGTTGCCATGAGAACCGCGCTCCTCGCTCCCGCCCTCCGCGCCTCCCCCTTCGCAGCTCTCTGGGCCGCCGGCGCCTCCGCCTCCCTCCCTCCTTCCCTCCCTCCCTCCGCCTCCGCCCTCCCCCGGGAGACCGACCGACCCCGCCGTCGCCCGTCCTGTCACCAGGGGTCCCCTCCCTCTTACGCACGTGGCACTCCCTGAAATTAACCGACTGACTTGCCAGCTTTTGACTGTCCGCCTCCCCCATCAGATTCTGAGCTTCAAGAGGTAGCAACGTGTCCCGGCTGGGTCTCCGGAGCCCAGCACACAGTAGGCGTTCAATACATGTTTAACGGGGTGAAGAGTCACATTGACCCAAGGAACCGTGGCTCACAGGGGGCGAGGGACCCAACCAGGGCACACAGGGCCCTGGGGAGCCACGGAGCTTTGGGAGATTAAATTGGGGGTGGCAGGAGGGGCATCTGCCGGGCCCGGGAGTCCTGGGTGTCACCAAGGCTCTGTGTGACTTTGGGTGAGCCACACCCTCTCTGTGCCTCATTAGGAGTAGGCGCTGAAGGGGGCAGTGGTGGGGGCGGTCATTAGGATGGGAGTGACCTGGACGCCGAAGCCCACGCCCCCCGTGGTCCCCCAGGCTCCGGGGCCGTAGCCAGCCCGAGGCCCTGCGGAATTGTGCGGGCCCCTCCTACCCCGCCGAGCCGGGGCCCGGAGGCCCGCGGGAGAGGAAGCTGGGGGAGGGGGCGGCCGGCTGGACAGGAAGTGGGAAGGGCTGGCGTCCCCCCTCCCGCGCCGAGGCCCCTCGGGGAGGAGGCGGGGCTGGGGCCGGTCCTGCCCTTCCCTTCCTCTCCGCGGGTCTGGAGCCCCGGCGGCTCCCGACTTCCCGCCGGCCAGAAGGCTTGGGGTGGGGGCGGGGGATTCTCACGTACTGGGGGGCGGTCTCTATCGGGGAGGCATCTGGGGGGTCAGCTGGCAGCGAGAGACATCCAGACATTCACACACAAACACACACACACACACACGAAACGCGAGCACAGAGCCACACACAGGTCCCAGGGAGCTGGCGGCCCACCCACGCGCAGAGGCACACACGTGCACATTCGGCACACACTTGTGCACAGAACCTCACTGAGCGATTCGGCCCGACTCGGACCCACAACTGCCACCGCGCAGCCAGGGACAGTCGCCGAGACAGCGATCATTTATTGGGTGTTTGCCAGCCCCCCACGCACAAGGATGCACACGTGCACTCACACAGGAGCCGCGTGTTTGCACACACACACGCGGGCTTGCATAGGAAAAAAGAGGAATAGCCATGGCAAACACAGAAACATCTAGACCTAGAGTCAACCGCACCGCCTTCCCCTACCCTGCCCGTCCACACACGACCCACTGGTACCCGGGCACCCTTGCCCTGCGGGGGTCCCTGCCACAGTATCCGCCCCCACCCTCTCTGAACACCCCTGGTGGGGGGATGAAGGGCCCTAAGAAGGGGAAAAGGGCACCCACTGCCTGCACCCTGACTCCTGCAGACAAAGGTGGGATGCGCCCCATTTACAGCTACAGCACCGAGGCTGAGAAGCCCAAACAGCAGTCACCCAGCACCTAGTATTGTCACACCGGGTGTTACTTTGGGGTGGTGCCAGGTGGCTCCCACAGCCTGGATACTATAGGAGCTTTGTGTCTGTGTGCCTGGGTTGTGTCTGTGTGCCTGGGTTGTGTCTGTGTTGTGTGACTTCGGGCGGGAGGCTGAGTGTCCGCAGGCCCTGTGACTGTGGAGCTGGGTAGGGTGTGGTTCTCAGGAGGCCGTGATAGTGCGCCCCAGGGTGACTGTGAGTTAACTCCGTGGGCTCTGTCCACGGCTGTTGGAAGCTGTGGCATGGCCTTGCATAAGCGCGCGTCTGCGTGAGGCTGGGTGCCTGTGTGCGGTGGCCTGTGTTTAGTTGTTCCAAGACGGCCACTGTGAGCTGGGTGTGTGGCAGTGTATGTGTGTCGCTGGGCGGGCTGTGTGTGCGGTGGTTCCCACCCGTGCTGAGTGTGGGTAGCTCTGCGGGGTGAGACACCCAATGTCACTGCCTGAGGCTTTATGGGGCTATCCGCAGTCGTTCCAGCATCGGGGTACACTTTTGCTGTGTAGAGCGCTATGTTGAGTGTCGCTGCGAATGTGTGTGGCTGGGTGTACAACAATGTGGGTGGCCGGCTCCATTTGAGGTGGGTGAACGTGTGTGTGCACGCGCGCGTGTGCAGCCGCGATCAGCTGTGCGTCCCTGGGTGGCCGTCCGGGATCCCGACCCGCGAGTGTGTAGCTGCGCCCCCACCCCCCGCGGCGGGCACTGCGCGTGCGCGCTCCGCCCGCGGTCCCGGCGGCGGGACCCACCGGCGCGCCCGCCATCGCCCCTTTAAGAGCGGCGCCCGCGGGCGGCGCAGAGGCAGCGGGCGGGGGCGCGCGCGGCGGGAGGAGGGGAGCGCGCGTTTCCCGGAACAGCCCGCGCGGAGGAAAGGGAGGAAAAAAAGCCACCCTGCGGCCGGGGCCAGAGCTGGAGCCGCCGCTGCCGCCGCCGCCGCGGCCGTCTGGAGCTCCCCCGCGCGGACGATGCCTGCCGTGCCCGCCTGGGGCTCGGGGCGGTGAGGCCCGGGGCGCGGGGTAGCTATGGCGACGGCGAGCGCGGCCCGCGGCGCCGCCTGACAGGTGTGGGCCCCGGCGGCGGCGGCGCGGAGCAGCATGTACGCCAAGGGGGGCAAGGGTTCGGCCGTGCCCTCCGACAGCCAGGCCCGCGAGAAGTGAGTGCGGGGCCGGGGCCGGGGGCGGGGCTCGGCGCCGCGCTCTTCCGTGGGCTCCGGCGCGGGCGGGCACCGCGCGGGGCACGTGGGCGCGGGCGGCGGGGAGCGCGGAGCCTGAGCGCGCTCGAGGGGTCGCGAGATTGGCGGGGGCGCGCGACCCCCGAGGGGCACGAGATTGGCGGGGGGCGCGCGAGACCCCGAGGGGTCGCCGGAGTTGAGGGGTGGTGGGCGACCCGAGGGGCGCTAGACGGGAGTGGACGGGCGAGACTCGAGCGGCTCCAGGGGTCGCGAGATTGGCGGGGGCGCGCGATACCCGAGGGCGCGAGATTTGAGGGGGCGCGTGAGATCCCCGAGCGGGACTCGGGGGTCGCGAGGCCTCCCCGAGACGTGGGTGCGCGAGGCTGCGGACGCACGGGGATCGAGGTCAGCGAAGTTTTCCGGGACGAACAAGAGTGTCGGCTCGGGGACCCCAGGCGCCTGGGGAAGAGCTGGAGAGCGGCTGGAGGGGCGCGCGGCCACCTGTCTGCCCTGGCTCCAGCAGCTGTGTGGGGCCCCTGGGGAAGCCGCACGGTTCACAGTCCGGGGGCGGGTGGGGACGACGGAGCCCCTCTCGATACCACCGAAGAGTGCATACTGAGGGCCCTTCTTGTTCTGGGCGTGGCTCCAGGCCGTGGGTACCAGGCGCTGTGAAGCTGGTAGGGGCAGGTTCCACCGTGCGGATGGAGGAAGGGTCGTGGTGGGGCTGAGGTCTCTCGGGGTGGGGAGTCAGCCGAGTGTGCTCTCCGGGTGGAAAGCATTTGAAAGGTGCTTGGAGCAGTGACCGTCCCGCAGGAAGGGCACGGGGCAGTTTGCAGTGTTGTTAAAAGTGCCCAGAGGCCGGGCGCGGTGGCTCACGCCTGTAATCCCAGCACTTTGGGAGGCCGAGGCGGTCGGATCACGAGGCTAAGAGATCGAGACAATCCTGGCCAACATGGTGAAACCCCGTCTCTACTAAAAATACAAAAATTAGGTGGGCGTGGGCGCCTGTAGTCCCAACTACTCGGCAGGCTGAGGCAGGAGAATCGCTTGAACCCGTGGCGCAGAGGTTGCAGTGAGCCGAGATGACGCCACTGCACTCCAGCCTGGCGACAGAGCCAGATTCCATCTCAAAAAAAAAAAAAAAAAAAAAAAAAGTGCCCAGGAGGAGGGGAGTCTTGTCATAGCTGATGGGGGACTTGCAGGATCCTTGAAGTTGAGCTACCTGGAGAGGCCCGGGGTGTGGAACTGGCCACCAAAGCAGAGAGAAGGCTGGGTCAGCAGGGAGGGGTCCCATGAGGACCTGCCTTGAGGGCCAGGCCAGTAGTGAGGACTTGAATGTCTGGGTGCTGGAGAGGAGCCCTGGACGTTGGCTGAGTGTCCCCCATCCTGCCTCTTCTGCCTAGGCTGACTTGGGATGCCCCACCCCTCCACAAAGATGACTGTCCCCTCTGCCCAGCCTCTGGGTCATTTTGGAGAAGAGGCTCTTCTGGCCGGAAGGTGGTAGGCAAATGACTGCACTGTCAGGCCTCCTTTGCCTGTGTGCAGTGAGGAAGATGAGCTCCATTTCCAAGCACCCTTAAGCCCAAAGACTTTTTGAAACTGGCCTCTGGCTCCTGCTCAGGTTGGAAGCAGGCGGTGTCTGCCATGGTCACCCCTGGACCCCTGGTCTGTCTCCTGTGTGTCTCCAGCCAGCTGCTGGCTCTGGAGGCAACCACCCACCCAGTGGGAATCGGGACCGTTCACTGATTCAGCATATCTGCCCTGGGTGTCCCAGGGTGTGGCAGTCGGGAAGGCAGGCTCTGGTCGGGATGGCAGGGTCGGTGGCCCTGAAGAAGCCCCCACCCCAGCAGGGAGGCAGGTATCCAGTTACCAGAAGAAAGCAAAGTGGATGATAGATAGTGAAGGGTGAGAGGATGTCAGGTGGAGGGCACAGCAAGTGGAAAGGCCCTGAGATGGGACTAGGAAAAGGAGCTGGGGCTGGGCCCAGGTGGAGGAAGAGGCAGCCTGCAAGAGTGCCAGATGGGCCACAGTTGGTTGTGTGTGCAGAAGCGCGCTCTGGCTCCCAGGTGGAGTGGGGCTTATAGGGGTCAGGAACAGAGGCTGGGAGTCCCTGGGGATGTGGACACAGTTGTCTGAAAGAGAGTTGGGGAGGCTGGGAGTGGTGGCTCACGCCTATAATCATCCTAGCACTTTGGGAGGCCAAGGTGGGTGGATCATTTGAGGTCAGGAGTTCGAGACCAGCCTGGCCAACATGATGAAACCCTGTCTTTACTAAAAATACAAAAAGTAGCCGGGCGTGGTGGCGGGTGCCTGTAATCCCAGCTACTCTGGAGACTGAGGTGAAAGGATCGCTTGAACCTAGGAGGTAGAGGTTGCAGTGAGCTGAGATCGCGCCACTGCCCTCCAGCTTGGGTGACAGGGCGAGACTCCATCTCAAAAAGAACAAAAAAAGAAAAACAGTGAAAGAGAGCTGATGGCAGCCTGGACCCAAGTAAGAAGAAAGAGATTTCATAGGTTTGAGCCGGGGGTGGTAGGGTGAGGGGGTTAGCTGCATTCCTGGCCCCCTTCCCATACTGTCCTCCCACTCCCCAACCTGCCCAGTAGAGGTGCTTTGGGGACACTGGCCTCGGGACTCAAGGCTCTCCGAAGTCCCTCAGCTGCCAGTGGGGAGGCTGCAGGGCCCATCTTTGGCCAGAGCCAGCCTGCATGCTTCCACTTCACGGAGAGGGTCTCGTGTAAGTGTTGGTTTGGAGGTGAGGTTCCTCTCTGAAAGCAAGCCTGGAAAACGCCAGATGGCCGCATCCACCCATTTCAACGAAAGGGACACCGGGGCCCTGGAGAGGAAGCCACCTGACGAGAACTCAGCTTCTCTGGCACAGATGAGCTCTCAGAGGCAGCCCCAGGCCTCAGTTTCCTCGTGTGAAATGTGGACACCGTAGGCAGAGCACCTCCCGGGGCAGCCACTCGGCTCTCAGGAAGTATCTGCCTCGGGCAAGCCACTTCCTGCCTCTGGGCCTCGGTTTCCTTCTCTGTGAAATGGGGTGAAGAGGTTACACTGCTCCAAACCTCGACTCCCCAGCACTGCACTTTTCTTCCTGCAATGAGCCTCATGCCTCCTAAAAATGAGACGCTGCCTATCCTTCCTTCTCTCTCTGGCCCCAATCCTGAGCCCCTCCTGGCTGCCCTTGGAGCCTACAGGCCTCCCCCGCTCACGCTAGGTCTCAGCCAGCTGGCTCCAGAAAGGGACCGAGCACCTGGTGGGTGCTGCCCTCGGGGGCTCGCAGCAGATGGCAGTGACTGCGGAGTGCGGGGGCAGCAGAGTGGGCTGAGGGAGGCTGGGGTCTGAGTGGGCCACTCACAAGAAGAGGAGCGTGTGTATATTCTTCAGCACTCAAGTGTTGCCAGGCAGGTTGAGAAGAGGTCCATGAATCACAGCCATGGTTGGTGTTGCCTGGCAGCTCGTGGGTTTCTCCCGGGCTTGATTTTGAGCCAGCACATGGATGCCGGTGGCTTGTTCATCAGCCTGGCAGGTAAGCCAGGGATGGGATTCACAATTGGACGTGGTCATTTTGGCCCCTGGCTGGAAATGGCTATGAGGGGCAGGTGTGGAAGGTAGTAAGGAGAGGCCGCCACTTTGCCAAGAAGCTGCCAGGGGCCTGGCCTTTAGGGTTGGCAGAGGGGAGGGAGGACAGCGAGGGTTGGAGGGTCCCTTTGGGGACAGCAGCTGAGACCTGGTGACGGATGGCACGGTGACACAAAGCCGTGAGTGGCAGGTGTCTCCTGCCCCAGCAGCGTCTGTGTCTAGGAGGGCGCTGAGCAGGGAACATCCGTTGCAGCCATTCTGGGTAATTATGGTAACTCGCGTCATTACGGTGGTAGCTGTGGTACATTTCAGGCCACCAGGCACTAGTACCCCATCCTGGCTCCGCTTCCCTGCGCAGCCTCATGCTCGCTCCAGGTCCAGGCGCCCCATGTCCTCTGAGTCTTGTGTTCCTTCTGCAGGGAGAGCTGCCTGCTGCTCTTCCGGGTGCCTCCCCATTTTCCTTTCTGGCCACCTGCCTGTATGGCACAGGGAGCCCTCATAGGTGACAGGCCCTGAGAGGTTGTGCCGGCCCAGGGCAGGTGGCCGGTGGGGGGCAGGGGGCACGGGTGATTTGCATCCAGAGCCCTTCCCTATAACTGAGCTCAGGGCCCCAACCGGTGGCGCCCCCAGACCTGGCCCCCGGAGCAGTACTCTGGGAGGGGAGGACCTTGTAGGTCCCAAAACTCCCTGGCCGAACAGCCAGGCTTCAAAACTTTTCACCCAAAACAATAACAACCCACAGTTCTTCCCTGGAGACTGAATCCTGTTTAAAATAAAAGGACCAACATGGAAGGGAAATCAGCAAAACCGAAAACTTCCTCTGGCCTCCCATCGCTCCCAGGATAAGCTCCCAAATCCTCAGTGTGGACAGAATAGCTGCTGACCTTCATCAGTGCTTACCCCGTGGCTCGCCTAATCCTCCCGGCATCCCAGGAGGGGGTCCCCGGGCCAATTTGTTCATTCACTGGGGTGACTGTGGCCCAGGATGCCCAGCTCCATTCTAAGGGCGTTGCAGTGAGCAGACTCCAAGTCCCCACCCCACATCAAGCCACATTCCATCGGGGGCCCAAGACAGAGACTCTCAGATGGAGGAGACGGAGCAGGGTGGAGGCTTCCATGTGACAGTGAAGCCCCGATAGGTGACAGTGAAGCCCCGATAGGTGACAGTGGAGTCTCTGGGTGGAAGTGCCCCAGGCAGGGAAACAGTGCGCAGAGGCCCTGGGGTGACAGGGCAGCCAGTGTGTGGGTCGGGGCGGGGAGCGGCACAGGAGGGTTTGAACAAGGAACATGGGGGTGGAGGGCACCCCCATGTGGGGGTGGGGGGAGCAGCACCTGGAGGGGACTCTGTCGTAATCCAGGTGGGAGACGGTGGGTGGCCTGGCCCAGGTGTGCAGTGGAGGTGGGGAGAGGTGCCCGAATCAGGAGAGAGATTTCCTTCAGTGTGTTTTTAAATGCAGTGGTGTCTGGGGACAGCTGAGTGGATCTCACACAGGTGCACGCCTGTGCGCAGGCCACCAGAGGCTCCTTGGACAGGATGTGTGTGTAAAGGCCAAGCTGACAGTCTCTGAGCAGGGAGAGGGGAGAGGGGAGAATGGGGAAGGGGTGGGGGCTCAGGGTGTCAAGGCTGGGCCTCTAGATGTCAGGTGGACAGGGAATCCCAAGTTTGGGAAAGGTCAGGCCATAGCACCCTCTGGACAGCCCCTACTTGAAGGCGTCATCAAAACAGGACGGGCAGCCGCACGGGGAGAGCAGAGGAGAAGATAGAGCTGGTAGCCGGGGGCAGGGGCTGGAGGCAGGAGGACAGCAGGACGGGGCGGAGAGGGCAGGCTGGGCTCTGGGGGGCCACCTCCTGGGTTAGGCACTTATGGGGACAGTCGAGGAACAGGAGACAAGGAAGGCAGGTGGAACCCTTCGCAGCCCCCTCCTTCAGGAGTCCCCCTGGGCCTTTTGGACAGCCATGCCCTGGGTGTGGGGTACCCAGAATGCAGCCTCGGCAGGACCTCCCGCTGCCCCCGCCCTCCCGGGGCAGCTCACCAGCGTTCCTGCAACTCTGTCTTACCCCACTCTGGCCTTTCATACCCCCTGCTCTGACCCCTAAGTGGGTGGGGTGGGAACTCTCTTCCACACCTGGCAGGTGGGTTGGCACTGGGCTCCCCAGGCTAGTCGGTCTGCCCCTCGAACCTGCCCACCCTGGCCTTGTGTGCTCCCCTTCCACTGATGGACGCAGGCCTGTCAGCCACTAGCCACAGGGAGAAGCCCAGAAGCCTCTAGATGGGCCAGGGTGCCACAGAAGTGAGCTAGACAGGCGGGCCTGCAGGCCGCAGGGCCAGGAAAGTAGAGGAAGAGCAGGTGTGGGAGACTGGAGGGGTGTGAGGTCAGGATCTAGCAGGGCCTGGGCTGGGGACACTCTCTCCAAGAGTGCTGTGATGATGCAGGGGTGACCACTGGGCGCTGTGTGTCCTGCCCCATCCCTGCCCCTGGGGTGGCCTTCACAGCTCACGTGGTGCAGTGTGAGCCTGGCGCCCTCCACCCTGGACCGCCTCCCCTCCCTGACGTCACCCCACTTGCCTTTCCATAGCCTCAGCGCCTTCCAAGCTGCCACAGAGCTCACCTCTCTTGACAGGTATTGCCTGTCTCTGTCTCTCCCCTCAAGAACATGGCCTCCAGGACAGGGGCCGGGTGTGTGCACTGCACAAAAGGCACTTCATGGATGCTGGAGGAACTAATGAAGAAGTGAATGAATGAAGGAGGGGAGGCAGGATGAGATTTGGGGCAAGGGCAGTGCCTGTGAGGACCAGGTGGGAGCAGGAAGTCCCCATGTTCTCTAGGGGCCGGGGCAGGAACAGGAGGGCTGGAAATCTGAAAGGGACCTGGGGGGCCTGATGGGTGGTGGGTGCTGGGATTGGAGCAGCCTGGCTGGGAGGGAGCAGAGCGTGAGTCAAAGGAAGGTTATTTTAGGATGGGGCCGGCAGCCAGAGAGGGCGGCGCAGCTGAGCTGGAGGCGGCTGGAAGGGCCCCCAGGCCTGCCTGCTTCTCGCCTCTAGGGCTCAGCCTCAGGCTGGCCCTCTGGTACCCTGTCTTGAATCTAAGAGTCCCCCAACCCCCAGCAGACTCTCATGGGTCCCTAGCTGGGCAGTAAAAGAGCTCTAAGCAGGGAGCGGCTCAGTTCCAGGGAGGTCCAGAAGGGCTGGTGCCACAGGACTGGGCGACCCTTTGGATAGGGGGTTTGTCCTCTGCTCTCTGGTGTGGCAGCTGGACTGGAGCAGGGTGGACAGTCCAGCCTCCCCCTGTGACCTGCAGAGGGCTGTGCTGGAGCCACCTGGCTGGGCGAGGGTGACCCAGGTCCAAGCTCTTGGGGTGCACAGTGGTTGAGAGGGTGAGTCCAGGGGTCCCTGGCAGGCTGGGGACTCGCGCAGAGCCCTGTGGGCGTTTGGGTAGGGCAGCACCACTGCAGACATGGCACTGCGGGCCTTACCTCCCCTGGCCCCCCACCTCCATTCCCCAGACACTGCCCCAGGCTCAGCACTGCCCTGACTGGGGACAGTCTGCAGAAAGGGTTGAGGCTACCATGGTGGATGGGCATCTCTTTCCCAAGGAAGAGATGGGGTCCAGGGACTGTGGGGGATGTGGGGTGGAGGACCCCTTCCCTCCTTCCTTCCTGGGCCGGGGAGGCTGGGGATGAGTTTGGAGGTGGGCCCTGAGCACACTACATGGCCCAGGGTGCCCAGTGTTCGTCCCCACCCCGCACACACTCAGGAATGACACTCCTCTATGGAGGAGACCTCCCCAGCGCTGAGGCCTCTCTGGAGTCTCAGTGTTGGTAGGACAGGGCCAGGACTTGGTCCTAGAGGGAGCGCGGAACACAGCTGAATTTGGCCCGGAATTGGGGATCAGGGATGCCTGGGAGGGGCCTGCAGGACATAGATGGATAACTATGAGTTGTCCCTGCTGAGCAGCTGGTGGGGAGGCCACCTTTCCACCCGCCCTCCTGAGAGATGGAAGGGCTTTAGGGTGGGCCCTTGCCTTGGAGAGCCTGAGCCCCCTGGGCCGCCTCGCCCCCACAGGTTGGCGCTGTACGTCTATGAGTACCTGCTGCACATCGGTGCCCAGAAGTCAGCCCAGACCTTCCTGTCTGAGGTAAGCCGCCACTTCCAGCCTGGCCCTCCCTCCTCACCCACACCCTGGGGGTCCTCCATTTCCACTGGGGATCCAGGGGGCAGGCCCGCGTTGCCCCTCTGATGGCCCTGGGAACTGAGGGCTCTGCGGGGTCCAGGCCCTGGGCTAGCATCCAGGCATCTGGTCCGCATGCCCAGCCGGGACCTGCCACACATCCTGGGACCCTCTGCCCACCCTGTTACCCTTCCCTTTCCACTCCCTCCCTGCCCAGATGTTCTCTGGGCACCCTGCTGGGTGGTGGGGCAGGGTCAGGTAGGGCCACCCCCTCACCACCTTCCTTTCCCTGCAGATCCGATGGGAGAAGAACATCACGCTGGGGGAGCCCCCCGGGTTCCTGCACTCCTGGTGGTGGTACGTGCTGGGCTGCTATGGGTGGGCTGTGGAAGGGGATTGAGGGGGGCACATGGAGCAACCACCTTCCCCTTCGGCCCACAGCGTCTTCTGGGACCTGTACTGCGCGGCACCTGACCGAAGAGAGGCCTGCGAGCACTCCGGCGAGGCCAAGGCCTTCCAGGACTACGTGAGTCCTGGCCCCAGGGATTCAGGGCCTCCAGGGCGGGAGGTCTGCTGGGCCTCTGGCTGGGGAGGTGGGGTGGGGGCCTGCACAGCCAGAGGAGGGCTGGGGATGGTGTCAGTTTGGGGTTGACAGGTAGAGCTGCAGCTGCCACTCAAGCTCTTGGCCACTTCTGGGGGTCCCTCCACCTTCCACTTGGTCCAGGGTCACTCACAGAGTAAGGGAAAGCTCTTTCCACTGCACCACGCTTCTGAGGGTCCCCACAGCCCTCCCACCCCCATCAGGGCACTGGGGGGTGCCATTTCCCCGCCTCTCATGTGAGCCTGCGTGGAGATGGGGGAAGCTCACTGCCTTCCCCCTCCTCTGCCGTGTGTGCATTGGGAGTCACTGCTGCTCCTCTGAGTGGGGAGCCCAGGTCGGGGTGCCTGATGGGCCAGGCACTGGGACACTTTTTGACCTTGCCAGGTACCTGGAGCTGCCCACTCCCTCTCTGCTGTCATTTTCCCTCTGGGTTGGAAGAGGTCAGAGGCCAGCCTGGAGTGGAGGCTGCCTGGCTAACACCAGGGGATGGCAGCCTCCTGTTGTCATGGGGCAGCAGATGGCAGCCCTTCCCTTCATCCTCTGTGCTGGGCCACCTGGCCCCCTCTGTTGGGTCTGAGGGGGAGGTGCCAGCTCTGCCGGTGGGCGTCTGGGGGGCGCCAGTCCCGCCCACCCCCTGCCCCCTGTGCGCCGGAGCGCAGGCCCCAGCAAGGCAGAGGCGGCCCAAGGGGTGGGGCGCCCATGTCTCTGAAGATGCCTCCAGCACTCTGAATGAGAGCTGGGTGCGCTGAAGCCCTCCTGGCGTCACTGCTGTTCACCCCATGGTGTCCCACTACGCGTGTGTGGTCCCCTTGTCCTAGTCCCGCTAGATCTGGGGCCCCGGGGGTGTCTGGAGCTGTGGACTTGGGCGACTCTGCCCCCATCCCTGCCGTCTGGGTTTAGCATCCTCTCTGGGCGCCCCCCGCCGGGCCAGGAGGGCGGAGCTGGCGAGTCGGCGTGAACGCGCTTCCTAGGCGCGCGGCTGTTACCATGGCAGCGCCGGCGCAGAGCGTAGACCGCAGGACCCAGGGCGGAGGCCGCCCAAGCCCTGGGGTGACCGAATCCCCGCGGGGACTCGTCATGCCGGGCCGTCGCCTCCGTTGCTCTCGCTCTAACTGGGGGCTGCTTGCCCGCTGAGCCTGCACGGAGGCGGCCCCTTCCTCTAGCGCTTTTCTCTCGCCCTCCGAAGCGGGTGGGGGGGCTCTGTCCGCCCCTCCCCGGCTCCCTGCCGACCTTGGCGTCTCCAGGAAACGCCGGAGCGCCCAGCGCATCGCCATGGCAACGCGGGCCGGGCCGGCTCCTCTTCAGGGATGATTGACGTAGGGGGTCTGGCCCGGGCCAACCGCCAGGGAGGGCGCGCCGCCCGAGATTAACTAACTGCTCAGGGCCTAGAGTTGGGAAGCTGCGGGGCGCAGGGGGCGGGGGGGTGCGGTGGAGCGTCCCCGACCAGGAAACGCTCAGGCACCCACTGTGGCCCGAGAGGGGATTGCCCTCCCTGCGGGGTGGACAGACACAGGGCTCAAAGGTGCCCCTTCCCCACCCTCCGGGAGTGGACCGGAGGGGCCGCCTGGGAGCGCAGCTGCTCCAGGCCATTGTGTTTGTGGGAGGGGGCGGGGTGGGGGCCAGAGCCCAGAGGGGACCTGGCAGTTTGGAACTGAGAAAGTGGCACAGGAGTGGGGCCCTAGGGCACGAGGGCTTTCGAAGGATTTGTTCTGGGCCTTGGGAGTGCTCTCCGTCACGGTGGGCTTAGGGGGCTCCCGCCTCCACCCCCTCCCCCAGCTTAGGACCCTGGTGGGAGGCTTGAGGCTAACCTCAGAGAAGGGGCAGGAAGGGGCCAGCCCGCAGCCCCACAGGGGGAGGGAGGATTTCTCCAGGAGCCCCCCTCTAGGCAGGGGGCCCCTTGCAGCAGTCCCTGAGGGCAGGAAACGCTGTGTGACTGTAGGCAGAGTGCTCAACCTCTCTGAGCCCAAGTGGCTGTAGTTCATGCCACAAACACCTGAGTGTCCCTGTGTGCTGGCTTGGGCCAACCCTAGAGAGCCCATCTCCTTCTTTTTGGGGTTTGGGGCTTGGCCTGGACCATACAGACAGGGGCCAGGAGAGAAGTTCTCCCCTCCCTGTCCCCAGAGGTGTCCTTCTGCCCTCAGACGGGGCCTCACATCCCCACCTCACATCCCCCTTCCCACTTTCCTCCTGCCAGACCCTGTAGGCCCCATAGCAGACAGGTCTAGAACTTGGTCCCCGGCCAGGTCTGGGCTGCCACCACAATTTCTGGCAGATACAGGAAGCCCCCTCTCCAGCACCCTGTCTTGTCCCCTTCTCCATCTGAGAGAGGCTGGGGGATGGGGACCCCACCCCAGAATCCTGCTTTTCCCCCCTCCCTCCTGGACGAAGGGCAGGGTGGGGTGGGGCAGGGGTCTACACCTGCTCTAAGGTGAAGCCTTCAGGGAGGCTCTTGAAACTGCGGGTATATTTGTGTGTATGTTTATTTGGGGGGTCTTGAGTAGAGTTGGGGACCCAGCTGAGCTGCCCTGCCAGCCAGGACGATGCAGGGCCAGTTGGGATGGGTCTGGAGTGGGGAGCAAGTCTGTGAGAAATGAGGGCGACACTGGGTCCTGGGTCCTACAGGGTCCTCAGACCCACAGATCTTCAGGCCGACAACCCCAGTGTGCTCACTGACCAATGCCAGCTCGCTGTCCCATGGGGCCAGCCACCTGCAGAGAGGAGGGGGCACACCCCAGGTAGGAAGTGTCCAAGTGTCCTGACCTGGCCCTCTGGGTTTCCCGCACCCCTACAGAGTGCTGCAGCCGCCCCCAGCCCTGTTATGGGGAGTATGGCCCCAGGTGATGCAATGGCCGCAGGCCCCATGGCGGCTGGCTTCTTCCAGGTACGGCCCCGGCTGGAGTCCACTGGCCCCCAACTCTGGCTGAACATGCGTTTGAGAGTGGGGGGGTCCCACATGGGCAGAGGTCATGAGGCCGGCAGGCTGGAGTTGGGTGGGAGGGTCCTCTGTGCCGCAGGTGTGCCCAGGTGGGCCTTTCAGGGGCCAGCGAGGGAGGGCCCGAGTGCAGTGGAGGGTGGGTGTCTGTGCCCTTGGCCTGCACATGTGTGCGCACAGGGTGCTTAGGGATGCAGTGGCCACAGTGGTCCTGGTGACCACTGGTGCCTGAGTCCTGCCCTCAAGCCTTCCCACAAGGTCCCTGTCCCATAGGCTGGCCCACCCCTCTGCCTCCATGGAGCCCCTCCCCTCCTCAGCCAAACCCAGTAGGGCCTCACTCCCCCCAACCCACCTGGTTCTGTCCTCCTAGGGCCCCCCCGGCTCCCAGCAGTCCCCCCACAACCCCAACGCCCCCATGATGGGGCCTCACGGTCAGGTAAGGAGCTGTGGTGCCTGCCCCTCACACACACACACATCCCCTCCCGCAGCGCTGCCCCCTCCCACCCTCAAGCCATGATGTCCTGGCTGGCACCAGCTGGCCGGACTTTGCTGGCTAGTTCTGGAGGAGGGGGCTCCCCAGGTCGGGGGGGCCCCAGCATAGCAGGAATGGGGTAGCTTTGGGGACCAGAGGGTTGGGGGCGGTGCTGATCCCCGCCCACCTCTTCCAGCCCTTCATGTCACCGCGCTTCCCAGGGGGCCCCCGGCCCACCCTGCGGATGCCAAGTCAGGTGAGAAAGGGATGAGGGGAGGGCGGGCAGGAGCTGGGCCGGGGAGGGAGCACCCCACACTCAGTGCCGCCGCACCCCCTCCGCAGCCTCCCGCAGGCCTCCCTGGCTCCCAGCCCCTCCTCCCTGGCACCATGGAGCCCTCCCCACGAGCCCAGGGTGAGTAGGGAAGCTCCAGCCCCTATCCCGCCATCAATCAGAATTCCAGCTCTCAGAGCCCCGACCTTGCTGCCTCCCCACTGTCCACACTGGGGAATGGTCCAGGTCCAAGTCCCCTTCCTTCTGCCCCACCCCAGGGCATCCGAGCATGGGCGGCCCAATGCAGAGGGTGACGCCTCCTCGAGGCATGGCCAGCGTGGGGCCCCAGGTAAGAGTGGAGCCCTGGTGGGTGGGGACTTCGGGCTGTCCCTGGTCTGCCCCTCACAGCCCCTTTGCCTCCGCAGAGCTATGGAGGCGGCATGCGACCCCCACCCAACTCCCTTGCCGGCCCAGGCCTGCCTGCCATGAACATGTAAGACCCTTAGGGACCCTAGGAGTGTGCAGTTCGAAGGCCACCACCAGCTTCATGGCTGGGTCAGCTGGGGCAGGGTCCTGAATCCTCAGGACAGCCTTGGATATTGTTTATTTCATGGCCACTTTTGAGGGGAAACTGAGACTTGAAGTAGCAATTAGTCCCCTGGGGCCAGTGATGGGTTGGAATTGGAACCTGGCAGCTCATGGTGGCCACTTTTCCAGCAACATCTACTGCTCTGTGGTCTGTCTGGGGATACAGTGGAGCAGGGTGTTGGGGGGTGTGTGGTGAGGGCTGTGATCCACATGGACTAGCCCCAGAGTCTGTCGTCCACGGTCTGTTCCAGGGGCCCAGGAGTTCGTGGCCCGTGGGCCAGCCCCAGTGGAAACTCGGTGAGCCTGTGGCTGGGTGGGCAGGCCTGGGGTGGGGTGGGAGGGGCACTGGGTGAGCCGCCTGGCTGACGGCTCACAGCTGCCCCTGTCCCCAGATCCCCTACTCCTCCTCATCCCCTGGCAGCTACACGGTAAGTCTGAGCAAAGCTGGGTCACCCCTGGGCAGGGGCTGTGGGATGGCAGATGAGGGGCCATTTCTCACGGTTCCTGTCTCCTGTGTGCAGGGACCCCCAGGAGGAGGTGGGCCCCCTGGAACACCCATCATGCCTAGCCCTGGAGGTATGGCCTAGGCAGAGGCGGGGTGTGCTAGGGTGGTTATGCTTGGGGGAAACCCCGTCACACCTGGCACCCTTCTGGTCTCCCCCAGATTCCACCAACTCCAGCGAAAACATGTACACTATCATGAACCCCATCGGGCCGGGCGCCAGCAGGGCTAATGTGAGTGGGGGCTTTCGGGGGTGCTTCTCGAGGCGGTGACCCTAGTTGGGGAATGGGTGGCCCGAGTCCCACGCTGTCCCCATGCCCGCAGTTCCCGCTTGGCCCTGGCCCGGAGGGCCCCATGGCCGCCATGAGCGCGATGGAGCCTCACCACGTGAACGGATCCCTGGGTGAGTGGGCGTCCCTGCTCCCGCCCACGTTGCCTTCCCGGCCGTGCGCTCCCTGGCTGCCTCCCCCCGCCGACAGCCCGCCTGCCGGGTGGAGGCGCCTAGTGGCGTCCTGAGCCCCCCGGGGGCCGCTCAGTGACAGGGGCTGCTCCGAGCTGGAGGGGGATCCAGCGACCAAACCAGAGGATGCACTGACCGCCCCTCCCCGCCAGGCCCAACCCTCCACCTGGCCTCAGTCCCGGGCTGTGCGGGGTGGGGGCGCGGAGGCGGGGGAAGCTCGCGAGGGTCGTCGGCCCCTGGAGGCTGAGGGGCCTGGCGCCAGCACGTCTGAGCCGGTGCCCGTGTCTGTCCGTGTCTGTAGGCTCGGGCGACATGGACGGGTTGCCGAAGGTAAGGAGGCCGCGCTCCTGCTGGGGGTGGGATCCGGGGAAGCGGCGGGGAGGGGGCGGGGCAGAGAGTTGCGCGCTGACCGCGGCCGCCTCCAGAGCTCCCCCGGCGCCGTGGCCGGCCTGAGCAACGCCCCGGGCACCCCGCGGGACGACGGCGAGATGGCGGCCGCCGGGACCTTCCTGCACCCGTTCCCGAGCGAAAGCGTAAGCGACTGCGTCGACTCCCCCCCCGCGGCGGCGTCGGGCCGGAGGGGCCTGGCGGGCAGGCCCCGGCGGGGCGGCCGGGGGGCCAGAGCAAGACCGTGACCGCGGCGGGCCAGGTGGGGGGGCGGCCGCGGCATCCTTCCCCTCTCCTCAATCTCTCCCCCCCCCCCCCACCTCCCGCTCCTAGTTCACCGTCCCGATCCCATCCGCTCCCACCCCGGGACCCGCGCCCCAGGGCGGCCTTCCCATGCATCGTCCCTCCCCCGTTCCCTCCTGTCCCCACCCCATGTCTGCCCAGGACCCAGCCCTGCCCTGTCCCCCATTGTCCCTGGGGGCGGGTCCCAGCATCTTCCAGAGCTGAACTCGGCCTCTGCGCGCTGCCCCCTCCTCTCTCCGCAGTACTCGCCAGGGATGACCATGAGCGTGTGATGGGGCGGCAGCCCCGGGCCTCTCTGCGGGCCTAGGCTTCTGCCCAGCGCCCCTGCTCAGGGCGAGGGGCTGAGGTCACACCTCGGGCACCTGGACTCCTGGCCAATCAAGGCTTGCCCAGCTGGGAGGCCCCACACGAAAAGACTCTTACATTTTATTAAAAACGCAAGGACCTCAGAGACGTTCTTTTCTGTATGGACCCTTCCTGCCATTTGTATTTTGTCCCAGAGAGAAAGGCTCTTTGTGGGGCCCCTCTCCCCAGGACGTCAGGGGGTGGGGGCCCATCAATAAATGGAAGCTGGTTTTGGTTTTTGGTAGTTTGTCTCAGATTCCCTCTTTGGCCTTCTGCCACCACACCCTCCACCCTGTGGTCTTGTTCCACCCCCGCCCCCATCTAGCCCCACCTTTGAGAACTGGGGGCAGAGCGAGGCTCCAGGTTCTGGGCTCTCCCTGGGAGTTGGGGTGATGACCATGGGCAGAGGGGGTGGGACTGAAGCTGGGCACTCAAGAGTCGGGGAAGTAGAGGGAGGCAGAGTCAGGTCACAGGCCCCAAGAACCCCAGGTGGAAGGAGGGCTGAGTGGCAGCACCTTTATTGTCTTTGTGGGGGCCTTCAAGGTAGGGTCCTGAGGGGCAGCAGGGAGGAAGAGCCGGGAAACTGTGTGACCAGGGCCTCAGGTAGTGGGCATCGGGGGCTCCTCCACTTGTGGATGCCCATTGGCATCACCGGTGCAGCCATTGGTGGCAGCGGGTACTGGTCCTTTGTTGTTCAACACAGGGTAGGTGGCAGCCACAGGTCCGACTCGCTTGAGGCTGGGCCCTGGGCGCTCCATCTTGTGCTCCAGAAGCATGTGGTTCTGTGGCGGGAGCCCCACGCAAGCCCTGGAAAGGCCACATAGCTTAGCAGAGCCAGATACCCCACAGGGAGAAGGGGGGGTATCCCTGCCGCCTGCAGTCCCCCAAGCCCTGTGCATAGCTTAGCCAGGGGGTATCTGGGCCCCGGGCGGGAACCTGGAGGCTGGGGTGCACCTGAGGATGTTCTCGATGCAGCTGCGCTGGCGGAAAAGCGCATTGACCACCGGGCTGCCAGGCGGCACCAGTGGCGCCTTGAAGAGGAAGCTGAGCAGGGACAGCACGGGGTGGAAGGTCTGCGGCTCGGGGTCCACGTCAGTGCAGAAGCTCACGCGCTGGCACAGCTCGGTCAGCAGCGCCAGGTCCAGCATGATGGGTGCGGCCAGCAGGGAGTCCTGCGGGGCGGGTGGGTCAGGAGATGGGGGCGGTGGCCAAGCCCTGCCTCCCATAGCAGCCCCTGAAGCCGCGCCGCACCTCGCATGTGTTGTGCAGCACCAGTGTGTTGGTTCCGCCCAGCATCAGCTCCGAGGTATACTCATCCAGCGCGCGCTTGCTGTCACCCACGTACGGCACATACTTGATGACCACCTGGAGTGCAGCAGGAGTTTGCCCGGGTCCCTGCCACCCCTCGCCGGGCAACCCCGCGCCCGCGACCGCGCCCCACGCACGCAGTGGTCAGGCTCCTCGCCGGGCGTATAGAGCACTGGGTTGCTCTGCACCATGTCGTCCACCACGTTGCTCTTGGACACCTCCTTAGAGCGGAACTGCAATGGCGCCGACAGGTTCTCCCCATCGTTGTTGCCCAGGTGGTTGTAACTCACGATGGACATGGTCTGTGGGTACAAGGGAAGCCCCAGCAGCTGCAGGCCCTGCAGCCCCACAAGCCGGGTGCTCGCGGCCCAGGCCCCCCTTCCTGCACTCGGCAGCCCCCTAGGCCCACGCACCTTGAGGCCGGAGCCAATGAGGAAGTCCACGAGCACGGACTTGACTTTGGTCTGGCCTGACTTGAAGTCATCTCCGCCCACAAAAACCCGGCGCTGCCACGCGAGCTCAAGGGCTCCGGGCACCAGGGTGTTCTGTGGGGACCCATTGAGGAAGGCACAGCCCTCCAGGATGCTGGCCACGGCGAAGAGCGTGGAGGGCGACACCTCCAGACCAAGCTGTGGGCAAGGCGGGCAGTCAGCACAGAGCTGTGTTTGGGACTGGCCCTGCCTGACCCGCTCCACCCGGGCGTGCGCCCACCTCAATGGTGCGCAGCAGGTTCTCGGCTGTGTCGTTGAGGCCTGGAATCACCTCACAGAAGCGCTCCGTGTTTGCCGTCCACAGCACGATGACTTTGTCCAGCCCTGCGCTAGACCGGAAGTCTCGGATGTCCCTGCGGATCTGCTCCAGCTGTGGGTTGGATGGAGAGGGTGTGGGGAGGATGGAGAGGATGTAGGGAAGTTGGTTGTACATGCTCTCGGACTCACAGAGGCCGGACTCAGTTCCCCGGGTGTCAAGTGAGGCCTGGATTCGCGGGGTGGGGCAAAAAGGGGGAACCGAGTGGCGAAGAACAGGTGGCAGGGAGCAAGGGATGCGGGATGGGACAGCACCTGCTGCGCACGCGAGCCTGGGATGAGGTTGTCCGCGCGCGCGCTCTGGTTGGCCGCGATGAATTCGGGGATGTAAACAGAAGGCCGGGGTCGCAGGGCCTCCATGTGCGGCCACAGTTGCTCCTGCAGCCCCCAATCCAGCACCTTCGCGCGCCGCATCGCCTCGGCCAGGTTCAGCGACGAGATGTCCCAGCCTGGGGGGACCCTCACACTCGGCCCTGCCCGGATCCTGGGCCCCTCCAGACCCCATCTCCCAACCCGCCCCACCCCGGCCCAGGGCTCCGCCCACCATCGAACACGAGGTCGTTGGGCGCCACCATGGGCAGCAGCGCGCTGAAGGGCACGAACACCTCCTGGCCCTCGGCGTCCAGGCCCAGGCTCACGGTGCCCGCCTGAGTCAGCGAGCCGTAGTAGTTGGCCTCCTGGGGGGCAGCAGACACGGCGAGGTGACGGGTGGGAGTGGCGAAGGGGCCGCGACCCGGCCTGGGCCCCACCTAGACTCTCAAGCCCCGCCCCACTTTCGGGCATTTTTCAGTTCCAGGCTCCCAGCCAGGACGGAAGCCGCTGCCCCCAAGCCCCTCCCCCGAGACCTCCGGCACCTTAAGCTCCGCCCCTGTAAGACTCCCGAGGAGCCCCCGCTACCTCGCGAAACCCCTCCCCGGGGTCCGCCTGCAGCCAGGCCCCGCCCCCTGCAAGCCCTCCCGCCCCACAGAGCTTCGCCCCCTGCAGGTCCCTCGCCCACTACAGGCCTCTAGCCCCAGGCAGGTCCCTCGTCCCTGCAGCCCCCCGCCCCGCAGAACCCCACCCCCTACAGCCCCCCGGGTCCCGCAGAGCCCCGCCCCCTGCAGGCTCCCGCCCCCGCCCGCAAGGACTCCCACCAAGGCTCCCTACCCACCACGCCCCTCCCGCCCCCACCTTGCGGCCGCTGCGCGTGGGCCAGGACAGACGCAGTCGGTTGGCCAGCACCGCGGCGGTGAGTGTGGAGCCGTTGTTCCCGCCCCAGCCGACAAGCATGACCCCGAGCCGGGGCACCTGCCGGGCGGTCCGGAAGGTGAAGCGCGTGGACGTGGGGTGCACCTGAAGACAGGCCGCGCAGTGAACCCCGGGTCCCGTGCCCTTCTCCCCGCGCCGCCCCGCTCTCCCCAGCACGCCTCCTTCCCCAGCCCCCGGTCCACCTTGAGAACGCCACCCTCGCGGCTGACGCGCGTCGTCCGGTACTCGTATTGCGCCTCGATGGCCTCGGGGCCGTAGACCACGTCCGGGCTCTCGACGAAGAACTGGGCGGCGGCCTCCATCGCGGCGGGCTGGGGGCCCGGGGTGAGCAGGGGGTCAGTGGGGACTCTAAGCGGCCGGGCCAAGCCAGTCTGGGTCCCCACGGAGGCCGTCCCCTCCCCGAACCGCACTCACCGGCGCAGAGTCGACTCAGGCAGCGGCGGCGGACAGCGCGGGCTCTCAGGCGCGCGACCTCCGGAGAAAAGCGCTGCGGCCCCTCCCCCGCCCCGCCCCCTTCCCCGCCTCTCCCGCGCTGGGGGGGAGGGGCCCAACGTCTGGAGACCCCGGTTCGAGACCCGACAACCCAGAGCCACCGTGGCCATCGGGTCCCCGTCTGGCGGAAATGGCCAGGCGTCCACGAGCGCGGCGCGTATAGGTTCACTTCGCTCGCTCCGCAGCCCCCAGGGGCTCATGGCTGCCTATTCCCCCTTTACAAGAGGACAATAAGGCTACACATGAGCCCAGCCACAAGCCAGTGGGTGGAGCTGGGCAGGGAAGCTGGGCCTCCGGGGGGTAGAGGGTCTGGGTCAGAGACACTGCAGGGGAAACAGGCAGAGGACCAGAACTCCAAAGCCAGAATCTCCTCGGAGCCACGCTGCCACCTATTCCCCCTTCGTGGGCAGCAGCACCTACCAGGCAGTCCCATCCCCTGGCTCCCCATGTCCGCCCCCATCCATCTCGGGGGACAAAGTCACTCTGTCCCCACGGGGCTCACAAGGATGGGGCCTGTTTGGCCTGTTTCCCCACCTGCAGCAGGAGGGCTTGGCAGGAGTAGGCCGGAGGGGGAGGCTGTTCGCTGGAAAGGGGAGGGGACGCACAGGCGGGCAGAGCTGAGGCAGGGGAGGAATGAGGCCTGCACTGCAGGGCGCCCCCCTCATGCACGCTGATAAGGGAGCGTGGGAACCCAGCGGGCAGGCCGGGGCAGCTCCCCCAGGAACTTTCCAAAACAAGCGCCTGGAGGCCGGAAAGTTTCCACCACTGGAGCTGGCCCAAAAGGTGGATAGTTGGGAACGTTTGCAAGAGACAGGGCCTGACCTTGGAGGATGAGGGCTTAAGACTCTGGGTCCAGGCCTCACCCCTGAAGGGGCCCCAGTCTGAGGGAGTTGGAAGTGGACTGGGACACCCCCGTCCCCAGTGGGTGGGAACTCACAGGCAGGGCCCCTGCAAGACAGGCTCCCCAAATGAGGGGGCTGCTGGCAAGGGTTTTGAGACATGAAGAGGAGTTCGCTGAAAGAAAACTACAGGCCAAGCCACCTGAGCCACCCAGACAGGGCAGATGAAAAATTGCCTACGTGGGAGGCAGTTTGGGGTCTTGGACAGACCCTGAGGGCTGGGGATAGGGAGTGTGAAAGAGTATTTGGTGTTTGTTCCTGGTTCTTGGTTAGACATTGAGCTCAATCACCAGTGGCCAATGATTTAATCAATCACATATATGCAAATGAGACGGTTAGGGCTCAGAACACAGAAACTCCCCCCACCCTCAAGTATGGGGCCTTGGCCTGCCCAGCGCTTTGAGCAGGGCATCGGAAAGCTCAGAATCCAGTCTCTCCGACCTTCTCCTGCCCTCCTGCCTCTAGCCCCTTTCTCCCCTGGAAACCATAGAAACCAGAATTCCTCTTCCCTAAGGCAGGTCAGAGAAACTGGAGCCCTTCTCCCCTAAAAAAAAAAAGCCACAAAGCCGGCAAAGGTCACTCTCTGCCTGCTCCCTTGAAGACCCTCATTCCGGGAGGGTCCTGACTGTACCCTGGAGGAAGGAATGCTACCCAGAGTCCAGGAAGTCTGGGCAGGCTGGCCCCCCTCCCCCACCCAGTCTGCTCCCTTTAAGATCTACAAAGTGTTTCATCACATTGATACACATTCTTCATAGAACCTAAGCCGAAAAATAGGCAGTCAGCCAGGCATGGTGGCTCATGCCTGTAATCCTAGCACTTTGGGAGGTCAAAGCGGGCGGATCGCTTGAGCCCAGGAGTTTGAGACCAGCCTGGGCAACACGGGGAAACCCCGTCTCAATACAAACAAAAAAAAAATAGCCGGGCTTGGTGGCGCACGCCTGTAGTCCAGCTGCGTGGGAGGCTGAGGTGGGAGGATCACCTGAGCTCAGGAGGTGTAGGCTGCAGTGAGCCGTGATTGTACCACCGCACTCCAGCCTGGGCAACAGAGTAAGACCCCATCTCAAAAAAAAATGGGGTTTAGGGGAAAATATGGAGGCGCTGGGAGGGTGGCACACCTGGAAAAGGCATGGAAGCTTCACGGCCCGCCCCATACCTTGCCCTGTGCACCTCCTCCACTTGGCTGTGAGCATTTTCCAGAGTTCTGTGAGCTGTTCCAGCAATTATCAAACCTGAAGTGGGGGTCGCGGGAACTCGCAATTTATTAGCCTGCTTGCCAGAAGTATAGGTGGCATCTGACATGGGTGCAGCCCTGTGGGACTGACCCCCATAACTTGTGGAGTCCGATACCATCTCTGGGAATGGAACTGGTGGACATCCTGTAGGTATCAAGAGGATCAGAGAATCGGGGAGTTTGTGCCTCGAGGCGACACATGATTCAGGAACCTGTGTAGTTGAGAGACATGAGGAAGGTCCCAAGACCCAGCCCCGGGGAGCCTGTGTTCACAGGGCCACCTGTAGGGGGTGCCGGAGGATGGGAGCTGGCACAGGGCAGCTGGAGGGAATCGGCATAGAGGCTGGGCTGCTTCCACTCCCAGCAGTTGACAAGGCCAAAGGAGGGGGTTTGGCCCCTACAGTCAGGCCTGGGTGTGCTGAGGTCGGTGGTGAGATGCACTGTCATTCCCCAGCAAAGTGTGGGCTCCCTGAAGACACGGATGAGGCTGAGTCACTGCTGTGTTGCAGAGCCCAGGCAGAGCTTGGTACAGGAGGCGGCTACAGGAACAGGGGTGCCCGTTGAAAGAGGACAATTGGGGCCCCTGGCAGGTGGCAGAAGACGGGTTAACAGCCCTGAGCCCCTCTCTACCAGGGTGCCCAAGTCATGAGGGTGGGAAGGCTCTCCTGGATACCCGGGGCACTAGACTGATGGCATCCATGGCTCAGGAAGGTCAGGGGACCGACTGTGGCCTCTGCAGGCTGCGGGGGTGATGGCCAGAGTATTGCTGGGCAGTTGGCTTAGGGCTGGCGTTGGAGGGCTGGGGGAGGCAGGACCGTGAGCTGCAGGAGGTTGGTGTTGGCCCTGGGATGTTGGGACAGAGATGTTATCCTGGGAGAACAGCGTGGCCAGGCTATGCTGGGAGCAGGGTACACACTGCCCCACTGGGCTGCATGACTTCCCCTCCCGCGCCCCTCAGATTCCTGGGTGGCCTTAGAACTTGGGCCAAGGCCGCGGACGGGCAGGGAGGCCAGGCCCCACAGCTGGAGGCCCAGGACCTTTGCCCAGGGTCCTATTCTTCGGTGTTACCCCTTACTAAATGCACCCCCTCTTGTCCTTGGCCGGCAGGATGAGCCTTATGTTCTCCATGGCCCCTGGCTCCAGTTCCACCTGCACCACCGCTCCCATCAGGCCTTTTCCTCATCCCCACTAGTGGCACAGGGGATGCCCCTGCCCCAGTGTGGGAGGAACAGGTAATAAAATATTACCGTTACCTGCTGCTGTTTTCATCAGAGGGAGACAGTCACAGCTGGTTTCCCCCACCCCCACTCCTGTAGCCTTTGGTGCCACAAGGGGCCAAGGAATCCCAATGCTGGGTTCAGCCCACCCTGTCCACACCAGAGGGTACTGCTGTGCTCACACACCTGCTATGGCTCCCCATCCCTCCGCCCTGACCCAGCCTGCCCCCACCCACGCGCTCCCCGTCACCTACAGGGCCCTCTGATTTGGTCCTTTCTCAGGCAACGGCTCAGGTAGGTTGCAAATTTTGCCTTCTTATCTGGTCCCAGCCAGAGCCCCTGAACAACCCTTTCTCATCACTATAGCGGCCCCAGGCCACATCACCTCCTGATGCCAGCCCACCCCCAACCACAGGACAGGGACAGCCACCACAGAAACCAGGCTGTGACACACCCACACACTACACACACCCACACCCTAACACACACCACACCCCCCCACACACCCCCCACACCAACACACACCACACCCTCACACCCCACACACACCTACACACCCCCACACACACCACACACCCAACACACCACACCCTCACACTCCAACACACACCACATCCACACACACCACACACCCCCAACACACACCCCAACACATACCACACCCACACCACCTACCCACACACACCACACCCACCAACACACACCACACACCACACACACCACACACACACCACATACCACACACCCCCCACACCCCAACACCACACCCTCACACCCCACACCCCCAACACACACCACACACCAACACACACCACACCCACACCACACATCCCGAACACACCACACCCACACCCAACACACACTACACACCCCAACACACACATACCACACCCACACATCCCAAAACACCACACCCACACTACACACCAACACACGCTACACCCACACCCCCAACACATACCACACACCAACACACCCCAACACACACCACACCCACACACCACACACCCCACACACCGCATACCCCAACACACACCACACGCTCATACCACACACCCAGATACACCACACCCACACACCCCAACACATACATCCCAACACACACATCCTCACACACCACACACATCCCTAACACATACCACACACCCACTCCAACACACACCCCACACACCCACTCACACCACACCAACACACCACACACCAACACCACACCCACACACACACACACCTACCCCGCACACCACACACCCAAACCCCACACCCCAACACACCACACACCCACAATCACACCACACCCACACCCCACCACACACTGCCCCAACACACACACCACACACCCACGCTCACACACCAAACACCACCCCAACCCACACCACACACCCACTCCACACACCCCACCACACCCCAACAGACACCACACACCGTCACACCACACCCACACACCCCAACACATACCACACACTGCTCCAATACACACCTACACACCCCAACACACCACCCCAACACACACCACACACCCTCACACTCCACACACCCACACACACCACACGCACCCAACACACACCACACACCCACACTCTTACACACCCACACACCCCAAAACACACCACACGCACCCAACACACACCACACACACACCCTCATACCACACACCCGGATACACCACACCCCCACACCAACACCACACCCCCACACTCCAACGCACACCACACCCCCACACCACACCCACATCCCCAACACACACACCCACACATCACACCCAACACACCACACCCACACACCGCACACCCCAACACACAGCACACACCCACACCACACCCACACCCCAACACACCACACACCCACACCACACCAACACACCCACACACCCACCACACACCTAACACCACACACTGCACACCCACACACCACACCCACACCCTCATACAACACACAACCACACACCCACACCCCAACACACCCACGCCCCAACACACCACACCCCCACACCCAAACCCCAACACACCACACCCTCACCAGATCCCCAACACACACACCCACACACACCACACATACCCAACACACACTACACCCACACCCCACCACATACCACACACACACCACACCCAACACACACCCCACACCCAACACCCTAGCACACACTGCATATAACACCCACACCCTAACACACACCACACACCACACCCACACACGCCCACATATACACCACACCCACACACCACACACCCACCCTAACACACGTCCAGATACACCACACCCACACACGAACACACCCACACAAACCCACACCCTACCACACCCCCAGATACACCACACCCACACCACACACCACCACACCCAACACCTTCACCCATACACCACACCCACACACCACACATCCACACCCTAGCACACACGTCCAGATACACCACACCCACACACCAACACACCAACACCACACCCCAACACCCTCACACACCCATACACCAAACCCACACACCACACATCCACACCCTAGCACACGTCCAGATACACCACACCCACACACCAACACACCCACACCCTAACACAAACGCGTCCAGATATACCACACCCACACATCAACACACCCACAGATCAACATACCCAGATACACCACACCCACACACCACACCCACACCCTAACACCCCCACAGATAAACCATACACACCAACAGACAACCCATACCCTAACACCACACCCACACACCCACAGATACCCCACAGCCACACAACACACCCACACATACACCACACACACCCTAACACATCACACACTACACACTCACACACGACACCCAACACACACCGACAGATATACTACACACCCACACACCCCAACACACACCACACACACATACACACCATACACCACACACACACAGATACACCAACACCCACACACCACACACACCACACACCACACACACCAGCCAGGCAGCCTGGGCTGCCAGGTTCAGTTCAGTGAAATTTATTGGAGAATGAAAAAAGTCAGCATTCACCTGTTTAGTGTACAAAAAGGACACTAGATCTTTTAAGAAAATATTAGGAAACTGAAGACGCAGATGCCTTTCAATTGTAACATTTTGGCAAAAGTGGAAAGTTCTTGTAAACACCAACCCCATGGCTCAAAATAGTTTTTCTCCACAGTACAACATTAAAAGAAAAAAAATAGTATCAATAAGTTAGACCATATTTAATCAGCTAGAACTTTGTCCACCAACCCCCAAAACACAAAACTTTTCTTAGCTTCATAATTCCTTAAAAGGAGAACAAATAAACAAAAATAACAACAACAACAACAAAAAGGCAAATTCAACTGACAGCCCCTTGGACTGGTTCCCAGGGCAGAGGGGCGGGCAGTCCTGGGCTGGGACCTCCTGAAATCATCCCACCTCACCGGTGTCTGCAGGGCTGCCTGCGGGCGACACAGCAGGGTCCAGCTGACTCTGGAGGCCCCCTGGAGCCTGCTCGGCCCTTCCCCAGCCCGGCCCAAAAGAGAAAAACAACAACAGCTATTGAAACATGAAGGATCAGTTTCCTCGGAGCTCTGGGAACCCGGGGGTCCCAAAGGAGAGAGACTCTCAGGCAGGGGTGGGATGCACTGTGGGCCCTCCACAGTCAGCTCTTTGGAAGCCGTCAGGAGGCACCCTTCCACCCCCCAGTTTAGAAAAATAGACACATCTGTATTTTTGCATTTCTGCTCTCCTTGCCTGACTGCTGATGGCAGCAGTGACCCCCATGTGATCCCTGGGCCCTGAGTCACAGCCGCCACCGCCCCCCCCACCACCTTCCCAAGTCATGCCTTCGTTCAGCCCTAAATGGGAACACACGCTTCAGACCCCACTACGCCCTGGGGGGGTCCCCACATACGCACACTCACACATGCACACTTGCGTGGCCCCCCAATGCTTTGGGGGACACTAGACTAGGCACAGCAACAAAGCAGCAATTGGGGTGTCTGCAGAGCCTGCACCCCCAGAGCAGGCAGACCCATCCTCCTGGCTCCCCAGCTCTGCCCACGGGTCCCTGGGGCCTCCCTGACCCCATGACGCCCAGCCCTCCATCAGCCCCTCCCTGAGTGCAAACCTTGGCGGTAGCTCTGCTAAGACGACCCCAGGACCCACAAGTGGACAGAGGGATGGAGGGAGGCCAGCAGCATCAAGACCACAAGGTCTCAACAGTGTGGAATGAGCAGCAGCAGCAAATGGGAAACCGAGGACATCGCAAAGAAAAATCTGACGCCGCTGCGGCTGAGTCTCAACTTGGAGCACAGAAACACAGTGGCCCCCGACAGCTGAGGGCCTGAAATAGCAGGGCAGGCCTGGGGGCGCTGAAAGCCCTCTGCCCCCTTAGCTCTGAGCAGTTGTTTGGGAGCACTAGCTGGAGTTCTCAAAATAGCCACCCGGGCCACCCCGTTTGCTTGCTGGAGCAGAGACCCTGCCCGAGGAGGAGAGGCTGGGAACGGGGGTGCCTAAACATAGAGCCAGAGACCAGCAGAGGCCACCTGCCCATTCCCCGCACCCTCAGAACGCAGCTGCACCTTTCGACGGCCTCTGTAATACTGCAGGCAGGACCCAGGACAGCGGCTAGACCCTGGGTGTCCGAGGAGAGGGAGGCACAGGTTTAGAAAAAAGATTTTGCTTCTCTTTTGTACAAAAATAGACTCAAGTCTCATTAGCAGTAGCTAAAAGTGGCTGTCTTTGTATAAAACTAGAAAAGGCAGGTGCGCCACCCCAAGGGCCTAGGAGTCTTCTGGCGAGAGAGGAGGCTGCACCTGGGGGCTGCAGCCAGGGAGGAGGCAGTGGGCTTCCTGGGGAGCCCGTCATAGGCAGGGACTGCTCAGGAGGCGCAGGGTGGGCCGAGGTGGGCTTGCAGCCACCCGCCAGGGCGAGACGTCTGCAGGGGCTGCCCTGAAAGCCAGCAGTGCTGGCTCAGATGAGCATCTTCCTCGGGTTTATTTTTTTAAATAAATCCTCTCTCCCCGCCTTTTGCTCCCCCCACCCTCCCAGATCCCCGCCATTGGGGAGGGTGGCTAGGGCCAAGCCTGCAGCTGCCGCTGGTCATACTCGGCGATGAGCCTCTTGATGTGGGCCAGCTTGCTGTGCAGGTACTCGCAGCGGTGCTTCTCCTGGCTGTAGTTGGTGTTGGTCTGTGGGACAGCACAGTCACGCTCAGGACAGAGCCGCCCTGGGTGCTGCTCCCCGCTGTAAGCAGGCCAGTGCCCCCCACACACCAAAAACCTGGGCTTGGTGCCCAGCAAGGAGGGTTGTGGTGCAAGGGCAGAGTGGGAGTTGGTCCCCCGCACCTCTGCAGCTTGTGTGGCTGGGCCAGGATGCCACAGCTGAAGACTTGGCTGGGGGTGGCAGGGCAACTTTGGCCTCAGACTCAAAGGCTCTTCCCCCACACCTTGGAAGTAGCAGGCAGGGAGGCTGCCCCGGGCCCCCCCTCCTCCCTCTAGCTCCCATGGCTCACTTGGAGCCCACCCCAACACAAGAGACACTCACCTTTTTGATTTTTCGATATTCCTGCAAAATCTGCCCTCGAGTAGTCTAGAAGAAAAACAAAATTTTGAGAAAACAGAATGCATCCCCGCCTACAGGAAACCCAAATTGAGTGGTCCCAGGTGCTCTGAGAAGGGTGAGGGGTGGGAGGGTGCGGCAGCCTCAAGGACAAGGCCAAGTAACACACCAGGGGCCCACAGCGGCTGTAGCTCCGGAGTGGGTGGGGCATGAGGGAAAGGCTGCCAGGTCCCTTGGAGGCAATAGCAGGTGGGGCACTGCTGTTGTGGGGGCATGGGAGGACAAGGAAGTATCCATGTCGCAGGGGGTGGGGAGGGGGTCGGGGGGTGCAGCAAAGAGGGAAGGAAGGGGAGGGAGAGATGCCCCAAGAACCCGTGGCTCACAGCCCCTAGAACCCCATCATGAGTAGTTGTCTCTGGAAGGCAAAGGGGCCTTGGCCAGGAGAGATCCCGGCATCTGATTAATCGGGGCCCAGCCCTGTAGTCAGGTCACCAGTTCCGAAAGGTGGCAGGTGGGGAGGCTGCGTCCAAGGCTATGGCTAAGGGTGGAGACTCTCTGTCTACACAGGGCAGCTGAAGGAGCTGTGAGCTCAAGCCAGGGGACCACAGGAGTCCTGGTTCCCAGGACCACAGGGACCTGTCACCTCCCCCTGCTATAGCTGTGGCAGCATGGATGGGCTCCAGGGTGCTGGACAGAGCTCAGCTGCGGAGTCTCCTGAGGGTTTGGCACAGGTACCAAGAGCCCTGTGTCCTAGGCTGTGAGAGGACCCCAGGCGCTCAAACATGTGGGGATCCATGTACCCCGGCTCGCCCCCATCCAAGGAGGTGGGTCACAGCTGTCCCCACTGCAAAGGAGGCTGACAAGCTGGGCTGCCTTCAAGGACTCCCACAACAGGGCCCCAGGGCCCAGTCAGAACCATGGGGTTGCCGCATGGAGTGCACCAGGGGGTGAAGCGCTGCCTGGGGAAGGGCCAGACTCTGGGACCACCAAGCAGGCCAGTAGGCTCGTGGTGGTGATGGTACGCGTCCAAGTGGGCCCTGGCTCCCGCCAGAGCCAGGGCACAGTAGGCAGCGGGGGGGCTCTACCTCGTACTCCTCGGAGCCCTGGGAGAGTTGCCGGAGCTGGGCGTCGAGCTGGGTGAACCGCCGCGTGATGCGCTCAATGCGGGCGTGCAGGTCGCGGTACTCGCTGTACTCGGCGTTGAAGTCGTTCTTGTAGCTCTGGCGCTGCTCGGAAGAGGAGATGGCTGCGTACTTACTGAAACAGGAGAGAGGCGCCACTGAGTGGAGGCTGGAAGGACCCAGCCCCACCCAGGCAGTGGCCATCCTGGCTCCACCGGCGGCCTGGCCTCTCGGGTGATTCCCTGGCTTATGAGGGGGCCTGGCCCAGAAAAGGCTGCTATGTTTGGAATTCACATACTCAGACTACAGTGGCTTCTACCTCTGATAACCTGCAGTGCTGGGGGAGGGGGTCTGAACCCAGAAAAGGGAGGCCTGGCCTGCAGGGCCCAGACAAACACTCACAGCAAGTAGTCGGGCGTCTCCGACGTTGACGTGGGAACACTGGAAACGCTGCAGGTTCCGTTTAAACCTACGAGAGCAAACACGTACCTCCTGAGTCTGTGCCCATGGCACCGGTCTGCAGGAAGCACCCCAGGATGGGGACACGTGTGAAAAGTGCACACTTTGCTGCTGGAGGGACATGGAGGGACAGCAGAGGGGATGACTGTGTGGCAGGTGTAAGGGCTGAGCCCCTCGTACCTGGCAACTGTGGGCTGCTGGACCTGGGCGTGCCCTCCAGGTGGTGAGCAGAGCTCAGCATGCACCTGCGTGTCCAGGGCAAAGCCCTGCAGGACACAGAGCACCCAGGCATCACCACAGTCACATTCTTGGCAAACAGCGGACAGGTCAGGGAACTGCAGGGCCAAAGCCTGTACAACCGGTCAGAGCTTCCCCCAGGCCAGGCCCTTGCTGCCTCCACTGACTGCATGTCAAAGGTCACTAAGCTGAAAACAAATGACCCCTGGCTTGACCTAAGTCTCTGGGGCGTCCCAGTCTCTGGCCAGACAGGACAAAGACAAGATGGCCAGCAGGGCCTGCATCTCTTGCTGCTGACAAAGTTCCAACCCCTTGGTCTGCGCCCCACCCAGATCATCCCATCCTTTCCACTAGACACTGAATTGCAGGCTCCACAAGGCAGCTCCAGGACAGGGCCAGCCAGAGGAGCCCATGGGCTACCCCAATCGGCCATCCGTGAGCAAAGCATCCATGATGACGTTCAGCCCTTCGGCCCTGCAGGGGCCTGCCCAAAGCTGCACAGCTGATGGCTAGATGGGACCCCAGGCAGCTGTCCTGCTCCTGAGCCATGTGGTGGGGTGCCCCGGCCACATAGGACAACACCCCTGAGGGTCTGGAAATCAGGGAGGGGCGGGGAAGGAAGACTGAAGTGCCCGTCGCCTAAGACCACAACTACAATTTAGTGCGTTTCCTAGACCTTCTTGCAGTGGCTTTCTTTCCGATACAGAAATGATTTTATCAATTTCAGATGTATCCTCAATACACTTTTTTTTTTTTTTAGAGACAGGGTCTTGCTCTGCCACCCAGGCTGGGGTTGCAATGGTGCGATCATGGCTCACTACAACCTTGAACTCCTGGGCTCAAGTGATCCTCTTGCCTCAGCCTCCCAAGTAGGTGGGACTATAGGCATATGCCACCATGCCCAGCTAATTAAAAAAATTTTTTGTACAGATGGGGTCTCACTGTGTTGCCCAGGCTGGTCTCAAACTCCTGACCTCAAGCAATCCTCCTGAATTGGCCTTTCAAAGCGTTGGGATTAAAGGCGTGAACCACCACACCTGGCGAATTTTTTTTTTTTTACTTTTTAGTAGAGATGAGGAGGCTCGCCTATATTGCCTAGGCTGGTCTTGAACTCCTGGACTTAAGTGATCCTCTTGACTTGGCCTTTCAACATACTGGGATTATAGGCGGAGCCACTGTGCCTGGCCCTAGTGCACATTTTCAGGGGCCCTCTGCACTAACCCCTGAGAGAGCAGGAGTCTGCAATCTCCAGTTTGCTGAGCCCTCTCTCTCAGTGTAACACCTGGGCCTACCACAGCAGCTTCTCTGCTGCCAAATTCCCAAAAGTAGACAAAGCTCACTCCCCACAAAGTTTCTAACACTCCCCACTTTGGGCCAGGCACTGCCTTCAATATCGCCACCACCCCCACCTGGGTTGTCTTTAAGAGGCTGTGGCCTTCCCAGGGACGCAACCCAGTGGGCATGTATTGAATGGGTCTGACCCTGGTCTGGGCCAGAAGGAAGTGAGAGGCAAGGCGCAGCTGCGAAGGCCAAGCCCGTGCTCCCGCCACACAGTGGCCTCCGTGGGTATTCTAGAACAGGTAACTGCCATGTGTCAGGCTGGTCAACATCACCTCATTTGACATGCCCCAAGATCTTCACCAGCTAGGATGACAAATGGGGAAATCAAGGCTCAGGGTCAGCTCAACCTGGTACCAGTGGGACCTTCAAAGTCCAGCCATTGGCAAACCTCAGCGGCCCCTGACTCCTACTCAAGCTCTGGCTGTGTGGGGCCGGCCAAGCTGGTCCCTGCTTTGGGGCCTGGAGAACACCCCCACAGCAGCTCCTTTCCCCATCTCTCCCCTTCACAGCCCACGTCCCTCTACTTGCTTGTCCCGGGGAAGGGGCACAGGACAGCTAAGACATGCCCTGCACAAGTACCACCTTCGGGACTCTGAGTAACATGGACCACCAGCACCAGGCTCAGCCTCTGGTGCCTCCACTGTCCTTTTCTTGGTGCTTGGGACATCTACCCCTGCTTTGCACTTTCTCACCTGTGGTAGAGATGACAGCCCCTGGGCCAGGGATGAACTGCCTACAGGCCAACACGCACCAGGCCAGATAGGAAACCACCTTGAGTCCCCAGGCCTGTCTTGGCACCTAGGCACTGGGGATCCAAGGAAGGGACACAGCCCAGAGTGGTCTGTGGACTTTGGACCCGGGCCCAGGGTCTCAAATGGCAGGATCTGCCATTTGAGACAGATCCTGGCCCAGGTCTGGCTGTGGGGTGTGGGTGTGTCCTGGGAATCAGGAGTCCCGCCCTGAGCACGGCCCTGGTCAGAGAGGCTGCCCAGGGAGTGAGGCCACCTTCTCCCTGTCGGCCCCCACATGCAGTCCCACGGGAGGTGGGAAGCCCAGCACGAGGCAGGGCTGACCCAACCCTGAAAGTCCTCCTTCCTATCCAGTAAGACCCAGCCACAGTTGTGAGGACCTGCTCTCCAGCCACAGCAGGGCACGGGGCATGGCCCTCTGAGCAACACAAAGCTATAATGAAAGAAGGGCTCTCATCCTCATCCCAGGAATCCCCTGACTCAGCCTCCTCCCCAGAGACACAACCCAAAAGCACAGCAGGTGACACCACCTGGGCTGCCCTGGGCCAGCTGGCGCTGAGAGTGAGGTGGCCATCTGCAACTGGCCGCCATCGCCACATGGGACCACTGCAGCCCCTGTCGCACATGGTGGTGGAACAGCCGCTGCACGCTGGCCACTGCTTCTGCTGGTTCCTATAAATGAACAGCTGCACAGGCTCATGGCCACGGTGCTGGGTGGGTGCTACTGCTGCTCAGTTCAGGTGCCTGGGCTGTGGGCTCGGAGCTGCCCAGGTCTCCTGGCTCCCCAACCCCAGCCTGCCAGGCCCTGTCCCCACAGCAGAAACCTACAGTCCACAACGGTCGCACGGGACCTACGGAGGTCCAGGTGCTATCCCTCTCCCATCAGGATCTGCCCATCTGCACCTGCGCTGCCTCTTCCTGAATAGGGCTGGCTTGCCTGGGCCCCCACTGCCTTCCCTGAACCCCAGCAGACCTCAGCATGGCCCTGGCTCCTGGGGCTTCCCTGCAGTCAGAGCTGGGGCCTGGGCCCCATTCCTCTCTGCATGTTAGCCCCTTCCGTGGCCTCAGTTCCCCACAAGGCTCTGGGCCTCCAGCTCCCAGTGCTGGCCTGGCACATTGACTGCAAGTGGCATCGGGCACTCCAGACAGGCAGGGGGAGGACCAGGTGCAGGAACATAGGGTGCCAGGTGCCAGGCACACAGGGCGAATCTGATGGGGCCTGGGGCAACAGGGCCTCCTCCCCTGGCTTCTACAGCTTGAGCCCCCTTGACACCCCATGAGGGTTAGGTGGGTGTGGGGCCAGTACTTAGAGTCCCGGCAATGCCCTCCTGCCCAGGCACCTACCTGGGGTGTCTGCTGGGGCTCCAAGGGTGGCATGGGTGGCAGGTGCACAGTCTGGAGGCTGGGCCCGGGGCCTGTCCTCAGCCGCCCTCTCCTTGTCTTTGTGCTTCTTGGACTTCTTCTTGGGCTTGCTGCGCGAGGGGCTGCCATGGGGCCTGCTGGGCTGGGCACAGTCTGTCAGCAGGGGCAGGCCGAGGCGCACAGTAGGGGCTGGGGCAGCCGCCTCTCTGTGCTCACAGTCCCGGCCGCTGTGGCCCAGGTCATTGCTGACATCGGCCAGGGGGTCGTGGGCCCTCGGGGGCTCCAGCCGCGGGGGCAGGTGAGTGCTGGAGCTGAGGGTGTCCGTGCTGGCTGGTGGGCCCGGGGTGGGCAGCAAGGCCTCACGGCCATTGGGCACGCCCAGCTTCCCATTGACGGCAGGCTGAGCTCTCTGAGTGAAGTGCGATATCCGGGGTTTCTTGTTGGCTAGGGGGTCGATGAAATCAGGAGGCTGCGGCCGTTTCTGGAGAGGAGCACAGATCATTTTAGACAGGAGCACAGAGTGGCTGAGCAGCAACAGGCAATCCCCTGGCCTGGCTAGAAAACCCAGCGCAGCCTGCAAGGCCCACGCTGGCCACATGGGGGCACCCGAGCACCAAGTCAGGTCCCAGGTGCTGCTCAGGGTGGCCTCAGCTGGGGCCCATCAGCCTGCTGAGACCGATGCAGGGGGAGGGCAGGGCCCAGCGTGTGAGCGGGCCACCCCTGGGGACTGGTCTAAAGCGCTGCTGTGCTCAGCATGCTTCCCCAGTGATAACTGTGACACAGGAGCAGCAGGTCCAGGGGTGAGCCCACATCAGGGAGCCGCCCCCGGTCCCAGGTTCCGCACTGTGACACTGGAGCGCTACGGCCACACTGGCAGGAATCTGCCCCCAACCCCAACCCGACAGCTTCCCCCTTGGTCCCTGGGCGGAGGGAGGCGGCTCAACTTGGAGCACCTCATGCTCCAAGGAGCTGGTGAGAAAGGTGACAAGGGTTACTGATGCAGCACAGGGTGCCCTGCAGGTGCTTGGGACAGTCACCCCAGGCATGCCCCATTTACCTGTGGGGGCGAGGCCGAGCGCCCACGCTCGCCTGGGGGGCTGGAGGCAGCAGGGTCTCCAAGGAGGCTGCCGGTGCTCTGTGGCTGGCACAGCTTCCTGCGAAGCAGAGGCAGGGCTAGGTCAGAAGGTGCTGAGAGGGCCTAGGGGCCCCGGGCCTGTATCCACATGGGGGCCCAGTGGAGATGCCTCAAGGAAGGGACCCCCCTCCTCCCAAATCCAGAGCAGGGCCAAGGGGTCACAGGAGCCTGGGCCTAAGCCCATCCTGCCCTGGGCTTCACCCAAAGGAGGACTTCCCCACTCACTGTCCCCCTGAGCCCAGAGGAGGGTCACTTTGTGTAGGTGCCTGCTACCGGAGAGACCAGGGACACACACTAGGGTGCTAGACCCTGCTTTTAAAGACAGCTGTTCATCCTGTTTAGAACGCTCACTGCAGAAACTGTCCAAAATGCAGAAGAGAACGGAGGGCCCTGGCCTAGGATGAGACAGCCTTCCTGGAAGCCCAGGTCACAGCAGGATCTGGAGGGCGGCAGAGTGGCCACCAGCTTGACTAGGTGATGCAGCTGGGGAAGAAGGGAAGAAATACCCCAGTGCATGCCCCTTCTCCCATTCCACGTGATCTGGGCAAGTGGAATCCCCCACCCCCGCAAGCAACCCTGCAGCTTACGGGTATCCTCTCTGACCCAACTGTTCAACTCCCGGGGGTTGTGCATCTCAGGGGAGCCTAGAGCCCCTCCAGGCCCTGCAGAGAGACTTAAGTCCAGGGCCATGGCCATTCTGCCAGCCAGTGACACCCAGAGCCCATCTCCCTAACAAATGGGCTAGGCTACAAACCACTGCAGGTGTCACTTCCCTGGTGGCCTGAGAGGAGAGCCATGTGGATATAAACAGAGCTCCCAGTTAAAGACAGAAAACCGCGGACAGGCATTTGCATCCACTGAAGAGGCAAGACAGAGACAAAAGGAGGAGCGAAGTCACCAGAAAGTATAGCAGAAGCATGAGTAGTGACTGTTGCAGGATCCAGAGAATCCAGGGCCCAAAGCAAGAGGCACCATGACCTCAGAGGACAACAGGCTGCTGCAGGGCCATCCCCCACAGCTCTACTCCAGGTCCTCATCACTGCTGGTGGGGCTGCAGGACAGTGAGCCCAGGGCTGTCAGGCAGCAAAGAGGCTCGGGCCACTCCTCCAGGCAGTTGTGAAGTTACCTGGGCCACAGCTGGACAACAGGATGGCCAGATGTGTGGCCTCAGGAGAAGAAACAGGGCCCAGGACTAGGGCGCATCGGGATTCAGAGGCCCCAAGCTGTGCAGTGTGTCCCCAAGGGCTGCACTGCAGCTTCCAGGCAACAAATGTCAGACCTCAAAACCGAGGAACAGGAAAATACATTTGAAAAGAGACTCCACAGGGAGATGAAAACGTTAAAAAATAAATCAACAGGCCGGGCGCCATGGCTCACGCCTGTAACCCCAGCACTTTGCGGGGCCAAGGCAGGCGGATCACCTAAGGTCAGGAGTTCGGGACCAGTCTGGCCAACATGGTGAAACCCCGTCTCTCCTAAACGTACAAAAAAATTAGCCAGGCGTGGTGGTGGGCACCTGTAACCTCAACTACTTGGGAGGCTGAAGCAGGAGAATCACTTGAACCTGGGAGGCGGAGGTTGCAGTGAGCAGAGATCATGCCATTGCACTCCAGCCTGGGCAACAAGACTGAGACTCCATCTCAAAAACATAAAATAAAAAATGCCAGTTTTAGTGTCCTTGGAAAAACAAAAGCTCTGAATAGACGTTTCTTCGAAGAAGCTATACAAATGGCCAAAAGCACATAACAAGATGCTCAATGCCATGTGTCATCAGGAAAATGCAAATCAAAACAACGAGACACTGGCTACTCTGGGCACACTGCCTATGGGTTAGCCCTGCCCTGCAAGGAGCAATAATGAACAAACAAACCCACCAAACAAAAAACGAGATACCACTTCACACACACCCAGGGATGACTGGAATAAAAAAAAAAAAAACAGAAAATAGGTTGGACGCAGTGGTTCACGCCTCTAATCCCAGTCACAGCTCACTGCAGCCTGGATCTCCTGTGCTCAAGTGATCCTCCCACCTCAGCCTCTAGAGTAGCTGGGATCACAAGAGCACAACACCATGCCTGGCTAATTTTCTTCATTTTTTGTAGAGATGAGGGTCTCACTATGTTGCCCAGGCTTGTCTAGAACTCTTGGGCTCAAGCTATCCTCCCGCCTAAGCCTCCCAAAGTGCTGAGATTATAGGCATGAGCCACCACGCCCGGTCCTGGTTCAACATTCCTCACAGCTACAAGTTTCCACAGATTACATGTCAGCCACATAGTGCATAATTCCATTGATCTGAAATGTCCACAACAGGCAAATCAACAGAGACAGAAAGCAGATTAGTAGTTACCAGGGGCTGGGAGCGTGGAAGGGAATGGGGAGAGTGACTCCTGATGGGGACAGGGTTTCCTTTTGGAGAAATGAAAATTTTCTGGAACTAGACAGAGGTGGTGGCTGCACAATATTATCAACGTACAAAATGTTACTGAGCTGCTCACTTTAAATGGGTGACTTGTGTTACATGAACTGCATCTGAATAAAGCTGTTATTCTTTAAAAAACATCCTTAGAGGCCAGGCACGGTGGCTCACGCCTGTAATCCCAGCACTTTCAGAGGCCGAGGCAGGCAGATCACGAGGTCAGGAGATCGAGACCATCCTGGCTAACATGGTGAAACCTCATCTCTACAAAAAATACAAAAAATTAGCCGGGCATGGTGGCGGGCGCCTGTAGTCCCAGCTACTCGGGAGGCTGAGGCAGGAGAATGGCGTGAACCCGGGAGGCGGAGCTTGCAGTGAGCCAGGATCACGCCACTGCACTCCAGCCTGGGCGACCAGCAAGACTCCGTCTCAAAATAAATAAATAAATAAATAAAATAAACATCCTGAGAGTAGGTTAAAAATGACATCCTGGGCTGGGCATGATGGCTCACGCCTGTAATCCCAGCACTTTGGGAGGCTGAGATGGGCAGATCACCTGAAGTTGGGAGTTCCAGACCAGCCTGGCCTACATGGTGAAACCCTGTCTCTACTTAAAAATACAAAATTAGCCGGTCGTGGTGGCAGGCGCCTGTAATCCCAGCTACTCGGGAAGCTGAGGCAGGCGAATCACTTGAACCTGGGAGGCAGATGTTGCAGTGAGCAGAGATTGCGCCACTGCACTCCAGCCTGGGCAACAGAGTGAGACTCTGTCTCAAAAAAAAAAAAAAAAAAAAAAGACATCCTAGCTGGGCACGGTGGCTCACGTCTGTAAACCCAGCACTTTGGAAGGCTGAGGCCCTTGAGGTCAGGAGTTCGAGACCAGCCTGGCCAACATGGTGAAACCCCAGCTCTACTAAAAATACAAAAAATTAGCCGGACGTGGTGGTGCGTGCCTGTAATCCCAGCTACTCAGGGGGCTGAGGCAGGAGAATTGCTTGAACTGGGGAGGCAGAGGTTTCAGTGAGCCAAGACTGCACCACTGCACTCCAGGTTGGGCGACAGGGTGAGAGTCCCTCTCAAAAAAAAGAAAGAAAGAAAAAGACATCCTTTCCATGAAATAAGAACATGATGAGTTAGGCCAGGCACAGTGGATCACGCCTCTAATCCTAGCACTTTGGGAGGCCGAGGCGGGTGGATCATGAGGTCAGGAGTTCAAGACCAGCCTGGCCAAGATGGTGAAACCCCATCTCTACTAAAAATACAAAAATTAGCCAGGCATGGTGGCGGGCACCTGTAATCCCAGCTACTCGGGAAGCTGAGGCACAGAACTGCTTGAACCCAGGAGGCGGAGACTGCAGTGAGCCGAGATCATGCCACTGTACTCCAGCCTGGGTGACAGAGCAAGACTCTGTCTCAGAAAAAAACAAAACAAAACAAAACAAAACAAAAACATGCTGCTACGAAAACGCAATGGGGAAGACTCTCAGAAACTAGAAATAATAGGCCTTGCATGGTGGCTCACGTGTGTAATCCCAGTGCTTTGGGTGGCTGAGGCAGGCAGATCACTTGAGGTCAGGAGTTCAAGACCAGTCTGGACAACATGGTGAAACTCCGTCTCTTTGCCTAGGCGACAGAGCAACACTCTGTCTCAAGAAAAAAAAAGAAACTCCAAATAATAGTAAATTAAGAGACAGGATGAGAAATGTCAAAGAAGTCTCCTAAAAGGAGAATAAAAAAGAGCAAGAGATGAAAACCGGCCGGGCGCAGTGGCTCACGCCTGTGAGCATTTTGGGAGGCCGAGGCGGGCGGATCACCTGAGGTCCGGAGTTCGAGACCAGCCTGACCAACATGGAGAAACCCCGTCTCTACTAAAAATACAAAATTAGCCGGGCATGGTGGCGCATGCCTGTAATCCCAGCTACTCCAGAGGCTGAGGCAGGAGAATGGCTTGAACCCGGGAAACGGAGGTTGCTGTGAGCTGAGATCGTGCCATTGCACTCCAGCCTGGGCAACGAGTGAAACTCCATCTCAAAAAAAAAGAGAGATGAAAACCAGGAAGAGGAGGACAGACTCTAGCAGCCTGCCAAGGGCAGTTTGAGGTGGCGTGCAGTAGGATAGGCCTTTCTACTACCGCACACGGGACAGAAGGACAGATGGACAGATAAGGCAAGTTTTCAGCCTGCGGGGGCCGTGGTGCCCACCATCCCAGAGTAGGTACCTGGCCAGCCCCTGGATCTGTGGACCAGCACAGGGTTGGGGTGGGAAGCCTCTGACCTTCAACGTGGAGGGAAAGCATCTTGGACTCTACAAGTCTAGATGTGATCAACCGCCAGCTCAGCAGGACCATCGTCTGGGCATGAAGATGTGGCTAGCAGTCCTCCTGGAGCCCTGTCCTCAGAGAGGTGCTCTAGGAGCTGTGCTCCCTTGGCACCAGGGAGGAGCAGGAGGCAGGAGTATAGACTCTGGCATGGGGCTCACGGGAGAGCGGAGTGGCTCAGGTTGGAGGTGAGGGCACCAGGCAGTGTGTGGCTTGGGCAGAGGAATCAGGAACTCTTGGGGGGACCTGCAGGACCCCTGACCCATGGACGGTGATGAGAGGAGATTTGGATACCAGGGACAGATTGGGTTTGGACGTCATGAACAAAGAGAACATGAGTGGAGAAACCACCCCCCAAAGCCATATGTGGTGCCAGCTCAGCTGGGGAGGCTTCTGCAGTGACTTGGGCCCCCACATCCTACCTGTCTCACGGCCTGCACCAGGCTAACGGCCTGCACTGGGCTAGCCCAGCTGGTAACAAATACTCCAAGGCTCTGCTTTGATATACGTGAGGCCATGGTGTCAAAAACGCTATAAATGGGTCGTAGGGATGGGGTGCTAAATAGGAAAAAAAAAAAAAAAAAAAAAGAAAAAAAGAAACAGCTGTGCAGAGGGGTACCACAGGTCACCTTCTATGTGGTTATGGCCCAGGGACATCAACCCTGCCCCCTGCATGCTAGTGGAAGCTTGTGAAGGCAGTGCTGATCCCCATGCCGGCCCAGAGTGAAAGCAGAGTGCCAAGGGGCTGGCATGAGCCCAGCAAGCTCACCCAGCAGATGGAACATGAGCCTTGAATCAGGGAAGCTGGAGGCGGCTCTGGAGCCTGCATCCCGGGGAAGCTCCCCGATGCCCCAGAGATGCAGCCCGGGCTTCTCCACCTCACTCCACTAGCTCTGGGCAGTTCTCCTTCCAGTGCCCTAAGGGTCTGAGGAACCCAGGGAGCCAAGGGAGAGGACACAGGGTACGAGGATGGGGGTGAGTCCTCTGCCAAGACTGTGCCCTCCGCCAAGCCAAAGCAGTGCCCCGCAGGCCCCTGACCTGCACACCCGGGGTGGACAGGCAGGCACTACCCTCTCAGGGGAGCAGAGTGGACCCCCAACTTCACTCTGCTTTCCAGAGGCAATTACTGCTTTAAACAGCTGAACTTCCAAAAAACAACTACAAACTCATAAATACCTCCAAGTCCCTGAGAAATCACTTAAGGACTAATTAGCAGATTGGCCTGCTTCACAGCCTGAGCTCCCTAGCTGGCAGCAGTGGAGAAGGAAATCATTAGCCGCCTGCCTCCTTAACCACTGCTCCCCTGAGCTGCTGCCACTCCTGACCCTGGGTCCCAATTAGCCTGAGGGGATGCATTTAATTAACACTGCTTAATGACGCCTGCCGGGAGTGTTGTTTGGCCTTATTTCTCTCTACTTCAGGTTCTTGAGAGGCTCTTTTCAAAAAGTCAGTGAACTTCTGAGGCCCTGTGGGGATGCCCAGGTTGTGGAGGGAAGCATGAGGGGAAGTTGGGGACAGCTGAGGAGGGTCTCGGCAGACTGAGGCCTTTTGTCTGAAGATTCCGAGGTTGGAGCCAGTGACTCACACATCCATCCCACTCTGTGGGCGTGGCCTTCCCCCACCACAGGACGCCCTGGAGCACCACGTGGGCAGTAGGGAGGATGGCCAGAGAGGCCTACTTGGACCCTTCCATCCTGCTCCCAAGCCCTGTGGCCTTCAGGACCACAAAGACCACCCCAGCATCCTCTGGGTAAGCTCTGGCTGCCTTCATGCGGGTGGGGACACGCTGCGGGACGGGAGGCGGCATTACCGGACGAGCACCCGCTTCAGCAGCTGCTGGTCCCCCTCCGAGTAGCCGGGCCAGTCCTTCTGCACGTCCTTGTACATGCAGTCCTGCAGCGTACACGTGCCGTCCTTAGCACTCATGTTGGCCACCTGCAAGACAGAGCCAGCCATCACTTTGTGGGAATCCTGAGAAAGATGGGGGACTAGAGAAAAAAGATCTGATGGCAGGTTTGGGAGGGTGTGCAGAGACAGTGGGAGACAGACAGACAGACAGAGACAGAGGAGAGGAAAGAGGATGGCCCACTACCGATCAGTGGTGTCTCCCACCCCCAGTTCCCCTGCACACAATCCAGGGTGCAGAACGGACAATGAGGGTCATGAAGCCAGGTCCAGACTCGACTGTCTTATAGGTGCTGGGGCCAAGCTGGCTCCAAAAAGGGGAGGGCTACTACCTGCAGTCCTGAGACCCCATCACCTGCCCCCTGGCCCCCCTAGCCTGTTTTTTTTTCTTTTTTTGATACAAGATCTTAGTTCACTATAGCCTAGACCTCCTGTGCTCAAGTGATCCTCCCACGTCAGCCTCCCAGGTAGGTGGGGCCACAGGTGTGCACCACTATACTCCAGCTATTTTTTTTTTTTAAAGATGGGATCTCACTATGTTGTCCAGGCTTGTCTTGAACCCCTGGGCTCAAGCGATCCTCTGATCTCAGCCTCCCAATGTGCTGGGGATTCCAGCCACCACACCCGGCTCCTATTTCTTCCAGGCTGGAGTGCAGTGGTGTGATCAAGGTTCACTGTAGTTGCAAACTCCTGGGCTCAAGAGATCCTCTTGCCTCAGTCTCCCAAGTAGGTGGGCTATAAGCATGCACAATCATACCCAGCTAATTTTATTTTTTGTACAGATAGGGTCTCAGTATTTTGCCTAGGCTGGTCTTGAGCTCCTGGCCTCAAGGATCCTCCCACCTCAGCCTCCCAAAGTGCTGGAAACAGGCATGAGCCACCGCGCTGGGCTCCACCCCATTTCTGATCACAACTCCCACGGCAGAGTCAGCCACGGCTGGGGATGCTGGGTGAGGGGTACCTCCGGGGCCAGGTCTGAGCCCACCTTCCCTACAACCAGCCTGCCTTGCTGTTGCCGGTTGACAAAAGCTAAGCTCGTCTCCCAGACTGCTAACAAAGATGGATTCAGAACATCTGCCTTAGAGGGATCTGAGGAAGCTCCAGGTCACTGCCCTGAGTGGGTGCTGTATGCTGGCCTGCAGGGCACTCTGGTCTCCATCTTGCTGCAGGCACAGCAGCCACTGTTTTCTGCTGCATCTGACATGGCTCTGTGTCAGCGTATTCCATGGGGAGCTTTTTTTTTTTTTTTTTTTTTTTTGAGACGGAGTCTCGCTCAGTTGCCCAGGCTAGAGTGCAATGGCGCTATCTCGGCTCACTGCAAGCTCCGCCTCCCAGGTTCACGCCATTCTCCGGCCTCAGCCTCTGGAGTAGCTAGAACTACAGGCACCCGCCACCACGCCCAGCTAATTTTTTTTTTTTTTTTTTTTTTTTGTATTTTTAGTAGAGATGGGGTTTCACCGTGTTAGCCAGGATGGTCTCGATCTCCTGACCATCCTAACCATCATGATCCGCCCATCTCGGCCTCCCAAAGTGCTGGGATTACAGGCGTGAGCCACCGCGTCCAGCCCATGGGGAGCATTTTTAACAGTTGAATAATATTCCACCCCCAAACTGCTGCCAGTTTCTCTGTAGCATAAACAGACATTACTGTGTGCAGTTTTTTTCAGGTTGGCAACAGTTTCCTTTGACGGGATTCCCAGAAGCCAGATTAGTAGGTCAAAGGCTGAATATTTTTATGGCTCTCGACAGGCTTTGCTAAACATTACTCAGCCGTCAACACCCCTCCCCTTGAAGGATAGGCCTGTGGGTTTCCCTGGGGCCCAGCCAGTCCTAGAGGTGGACACCTTCCATCTCTGCTCTAGATTTTTCCACAGAGGGAGGGCCAAGCACCTTTGAGGCGTGCAATTTTGTCACTGCCGTTCCTCAGTGTGTCTGTGGGCCTGTGAGGGGCTGGAAATGACCAGTCTGGGTGAGGCACATCCCCCTCCTCTTCTGCAAGCCAACAGTGTCCTGCTGACCCCCACAGCTGCTTGGGGGGAAGCAGCTACATAATGAATATAGAAGCAAGAAGCAGACAAGCTGTCCAGGGGAAGTCGCAGTGGCACGGGAAGGGACACTCTGCCTGCAGACGCTGGCCAGGCCTGCTCCCAGGAGGCGCTGAACCAAAGTCACCTGGAGAAGCCAGGCACCAGCACAGTCACCTCCTGGCCAGGGCAATGCAGGTCCCACATCTGATGACTCCATCAAGTTCCCTTCAGCAACTCCTGCTGGCACCATGCCAGCCCTGCCTCGGGAGCAGGATGGGGGTGGACAAGGGCCAGGCTGACATCCTCCCAAGGAATGTGCAGCACAGTCCCACCAGCCGCGCACCCGAGAGGGACGCCTATGAGGAGCTCCGTAAACATGGAAGAACGTCCTTTATACAGCTGCTATCCCAGCATGCCACAGCATGTGCTTTCTGCTGCAGGCATCACCTGTGTTCCTGAGGTGCTGGATGTGACCCCGAACATCCCACTTCCATCATCCTAAAAGGTCCAAGAGGCTCAGCCATGTCTCTTCCTCAACCACAGCAGCGATCCGAGGAGACCCATCCTCAGTTCACCTCAAGGCTGCGTCTGCATGGCCTGGCTAATGTTCTGAAGCCAGTGCGAATCGCTCCCCTTCCCAGGGACCCCCAGGAAGCCAAGGTGGAGCCTCAGGAACCTCCATGGGTGAGGGGGGGGTGGAAGGCAGTCAGGGCCATCGCACCTGCTCCAATGCCCGGGGTGTTTCTCAACAGCAGGCTCCACTCGCCAGCACCACATTCCAGATGGCCTAGCCTCCAACCCCAGGGAGGGGCACTGCAGGTCACAGACGGAAGCCTGGTGGTCCGAGACGTGAAGCCCCTCGCCCAGAGGCGCAGGTGTAGGGCGGCAGGCGGCTGATTCACACTGAGGCCCGCCAGGCTCTGCCAGGCACGTGTAGATTCCTTCCCCAGGCCTTGAGTCCACAAATCGTCTGCAGCCGAAGCCTGAATCCACTGTGCCAGGTCCCACGGCCCATGTGTCGGCAGACAGTGAAGGAGGGCCTGGGCTCCATGCTAAGCCCACCTCTCAACCCTGGACAGTCAGGGCCATGCCCAGAAACGCATCCATGGCCCCCTAAGCTTGTTCTAATCCAGGAGGCCCTGGCTCTCAGGCAGGTTCTGAACCTGGGAGAGACCCCGGGAAGGGCTCTTCCTTGCCAGTCCCAATCCCAGTCTCCATGCTCTGGCCCATCCCACCCGCATAAGACCATCTGCGGAGACCACTGGTAAAGACATGACATCGGGGCGGCACGCACCTGCTGGAGGAGGCCATCCAGCGCGTCCTTGTCCGCCTGCGTCAGGCCATCCTTCTGCAGTCGCAGCAGCAGCTCAGCCTTGCGGTAGGGCCGTAGCGCCAGGAGGTGCAGCACTCGGTCACGGAAGGGCCTCTGGGACACCCCGCTGCCCCCACTCATGCCACTGGCACCGCTCTTCCTGATGGCACTCGCCAAATTGATGGGGGTTGCCCGCTTCCGGGAGGGCACTGCATCTGTCGCACCTGGGGCCGGTTTCCGAAACTGAACCTTCTTGCCTGCAACAAGAATCCAAGCTTTAGGGAACAGAGAGGGCGCTGCCGTGTCCTAAGCCAGTGCTGCTGAGCAGGTGCCCAAAGGCTTGAGACTATAGACAGTGCTGGCGGCAGGCAACACACCAACCACAGCAAAGGCCACCTTGCTCCTTGGGGACCCTGGGCGGTCAAGAGCGCCACCTGCTGCCCACAGCCAGCACCTGCAGGGCACCCAGCCTCAGAAGTGGGAGGTGCAGGCGGCAGAACTGTGTTAGAGCCTTAACTTACTTCATCACAGATGACCTAAATCCTGGACAGCAAAATCACCTGATCACTCTGGTGGGGGGTGTGTGTGTGTGTGTGTGTGTGTGTTTGGGTGGGGGTGGGGGCGAGGATTGTTTTGTTTTTTGAGACAGGATCCTGCTCTGTCACCCAGGCTGGAGTGTAGTACAATCATGGCTCACTGGAGCCCCAAACTCCTGGGCTCAAGCGATTCTCCCACCTCAGCCTCTGGAGTAGCTGGGACCACAGGTACGCACCACCATGCTTGGCTAATTTATTTTTTATTATTTGTAGAGATGGGGTCTCACATGCTGCCCAGACTGGTCTCAAACTCACGGGCCCAAAGGACCCTCCCGCCTCAGCTTCCCAAAGTGCTGGGATTATAGACCAGAGCCATCCTGCCCAGCCTGAGGCAGGGGCTGTTTGTAAACCATTCTGATGTAAAACTGGGGGTCCCTGAACTGCAAGAGGCAGTCACTCCCAAGCCTGTACTTCAGAGTCCTATGCTGGCCCCATGTGGCAACCATTTTTGTTTTTCTAAAGTCAATAAAGATGTCGGAGCCACTTTCGGCAGCTGCTCTGAAGACCCTGGGGTGCAAGTGGCACCCCAGCCTTAGGCCCGGTCAAGCTCTCCTCTGGCAGGCGTGGCTGTGCCCAGAGCCCTGGGGAGAGCAGGTTCCTCTCTCTCCCCGACGCAGAGACGTGGGCAGGGTCCAGCATGCTGCTTCCCTGCTCTGTCCTGAACGATGATGCCCTGGCATCCTTGGGAACAGGGTCGGCCGAGCAAGCTCAACAGTGCCTCAAATCCTTCCCCCAAAAGCTCTTCATAACAACATCACTCTGATCTTATCTCTCAAAATCTGATCTGTCAAATTAACCCAGAAAGCCTTGCTTTCAGAATACCCAGGGCCAGCGCTCACACCTCTGGGGTCTGTTCAGTGGGGTCCTGACAGCAGGGCTGGACTCACCCGTTATAGGGCCAGGCTGATTGACAGGGAGGAGGAGCAACCTGAGGGGGGCACTGTGAGACAGAGGAACACGCACATTCACATCTTTTTTTTTTTTTGAGACAGAGTCTCACTCTGTTGCCCAGGCTGGAGTGCAATGGCGCAATCTCAGCTCACTGCAACCGCCGCCTTCCAGGTTCAGGTGATTCTCTTGCCTCAGCCTCCCGAGTAGCTGGGACTCCAGGCGCACGCCACCACACCTGGCTAATTTTTGTATTTTTAGTAGAGATGGGGTTTCACCATATTGGCCAGGCTGGTCTCGAACTCCTGACCTCGTGATCTCCCTGCCTCGGCCTCTCAAAGTGCTGAGATTACAGGTGTGAACCACTGCACCCGGCCACATTCACACCTTAACAGACAGCGTCCCCTACCAGAACATAAACTGTTTCAAAAACTCTCACTGGGCCAGGGGCGGTGGCTCACACCTGTACTACCAGCACCTTGGGAGGCTGAGGCGGGTGGATCACGAGGTCAGGAGATAGAGACCGTCCCAGCTAACATGGTGAAACCCCGTCTCTACTAAAAATACAAAGAAAAAAAAAAAAATTAGCCGGGCGTGGTGACGGGCACCTGTAGTCCCAGCTACTCGGGAGGCTGAGGCAGGAGAATGGCGTCAACCCGGGAGGCGGAGGTTGCAGTGAGCCGAGATTGCGCCACTGCACTCCAGCCTGGGCAACAGAGACTCCATCTCAAAAAAAAAAAAAAAAAAAACCCTCACTGTACCCAAAGTGGTGTGCTAAGATACATTTCTGATCAAGTTTTTGGCTGAAGGACCCACAGATTTATTAACATGTATATGGGGCCAGGTGCACTGACTCATGCCTGTAATCCCAGCATTGTGGGAGGCCCAGGTGAAAGGATCATTTGAGCCCAGGAGTCAGAGACCAGCCTGGGCAACATAGCGAGGCTCTGTCTCTACAAAAAATCTAAAAGTTAGCCATGTGTGTGGTGGCACACACCTGTGGTCCCAGGTACTCTGGAGGCTGAGGTAGGATCACTTAAGCCCAGGAGTTTGAGGCTGCAGTGAGCTATGATTGTGCCACCGCACTCCAGCCTGAGTGACAGAGAAAGGTCCTGTCTTTAAAAAAAGAAAAAACAAAAAACAAAACACGTGTACAGCTGTCTCTTCAACTATTCTCCCCACAGCAGCCCTGTGCTTGGGGCTTACAGCCCAGGGCCTCAACATCATGGACAACCCGGGCTCCCTGGCCATACAACACGTCTATCCGGGCTCAGTGTTGACCGGGAGGACCAACCCCTGCACCCACATCTGGGGTTTCATTCAGAGGGAACCTCTCTGCTCAGCAAAGGGAAATCACGTGCTTTCTTCGGAAGGAGGAGAGAGAGAGGAATTGAAATGCCCCCGCCTTTTCTTAAAGATAAAACTCAAAAAGCCATCAAGGCTGTCGTCTGCTCTGAGCCATCTCCCTCCTCCCTGAAGCCCAGCACCCTACTCCCGCCATAATGAGTTCCCATGACTCCTGGAGCTCTGCCTGGACTAAGAGGCGGGGTGCTGCAGCTCTGTAAACAAACAGCACTTTGCTTCCCACTGTCAAGGCCTGCTGGCTTCTCAACTGCTGAAACCGTTTCCAAGTCGATGCTGAGCAGCCAGAGCTTTCCCGCAGTGCTGGGTCACTGGCAACAGGGCCTGTGAGGCTCATTTCCTGCCTGTTGCCGGCTGTGGTGGTATTGGGCAGGAGCTGGCTGGTCAGGTGAGGGTGGGGCAGCCTCCAGAGACAGACATGGGCCTTGCCCTAGGCTGCATGCCCATCTTCGGGGAGCCTGTTGGTCTCCCTGACAGGTGAAGGTCCCCAAGGCTGCAGCCTGAAAGCAGGGACCACCAACTCACAGCTCCTGGAGTTCTCAGGCCCCTTTGTCCACCTCAGGCTTCACAAGGCAGCAGCTGCCACAACCTAACCCCCTACCCCTCACATAGCCCCCAGGCCCATGTGGCCATACCTCTCTTCCCAACCCAGACTCTGGTCCAGGCACGTCCTGCTCAGGGACCGACTCCTCGGTTGACCCATCATTTCTGTGCAGGGCACAGCCAGTGCCCAGCCTGGACGGGCCCCAAATGCCTCCCGACACTGGCAGCTGCCCGGCCGCCCTACAGCCCTGCCAAACCCGCTGCTCACCCAGATAGCGGCCTCCAGCCTTGATGACAATGGCACTTCGGCTCCGCGTCTCCTCCTCTGCCTGGGCCATACTCTGCCGCGCCTTCTGGTAGGAGTCGTCGGTGGCACACACCGTGATCTTGTCCTGTATGCTGCCCAGGCAGTCCAGGTGGACGTCCCCATGACTGCAAGACAAGGCCAGGAGCTGGGGTCAGCAGCTGGGACAATGCAGGGAGGATCCGTTGAGGGCCCAAGCCCCCAGCCCGCCACCTGGCCTGGAAAACAGGCTCTGTCAGCACCGTCTCAGGCAACACGGTTTCAATGGGGGCACATCTCAACCCTGGGCCAGAGGTGGCAGGGTGACCTCAAGAGCCGGCGGGGTGCTCTGGGGTGGGGCGGCGCCTCACCTGGAGACATACTGCTGGATGCAGTCGAAGCTGCCCTGGGGGTTGTCGCGGCCGATGTTGGAGAGGTAGAAGGAGAACGTCCGCGCCTCTGCGGGGCAGTCGGGCTGGGGGATGGAGATGTGCTGCATGGAGGGGGAGGGGGTGTCACCGGGAGGTCCTTGGCAGGACGGGCCCCCAGCCTGCATCTCCTGCACGAGTCCCCACAGTACAACCCTCACAATGGGAATGTGCTGGCCTCTTTGCCTAAAACACACCCCTGCTCTTCTGCCAGTGACGGGACAGGCAGCCCGTCCTCAGCAACACACACTGCATAGAGAGGGGACTCAGGCACCTATGAGGGTGGGCATGGGGCCAGGAGCCGTTTTCAGCAGCAACAGCACTGCTGTCTGAGGACAGTGCTCAGCACCTGCCCAGATGCAGGGCCCCCACCCCAATCGTGTGACCCCTGGAAAGTGGCTTGTCTGGACCATGACCCACTTTCCCCACCACCAAATGGACAGACCTGGCCTGGGACACCCTATGAGGTAAAATGCAACAAGAGGGGCTTGGGCAGCCACCCGCAACTCTGGCGCCCCTCCTTGGCGACCCCCTCTCAGCATCCCCCCACAAAGGACATGGACTCCACGTGAGTCTCCATTTGCTGCAGCTGTGAATCAGGTAGGCTTGTGTCCCAGGGGCTCACAGATCAGAAGCACTGGCCCTCGACAAGCCTGTCATGGGTCACACCAGCCTGACTTCGGCTGTGCCCCTGCAACCCAGATGGGCAAAGCTCCAGCCCTGCCTGGGAGGACGGATGGCCAGGGGCAGGCAGGCGGATGGACAGACTGCGCTGGTCCTGGCCAGGCTCAGTGCAGGGTGGCATCGCATCAGAGGCCATTGCATTCCAGGCTGACCCCAGACCCTCTGTCAACAGAGGTGGCCCTTCCTAAACTAATGCCTGGGCTTTGGCATGAGCTCCTCACAGTTAGACTGACACATGAAGGGCGCTCAAATAGTCCATAAGGAGGGGACAACATGGGGGAAGCCCTCAGGTCTTGTCCCCTGGCTGCAGCACCCCCTTGGCACCCAAGCCCCGTCTCCTCCTCTTTGACAACATGAGCGTGGGAGAGACTGTGGCTGAATCTCCTGCCCCCTCGCCCCTGCCGAGCTGCCTCATACGCAAAGCCATGGGAGGCTTTGCCTGCCTGTGCCTCACCCGTGAGACAGAGGACGGGGCTCCTGCCACCAGGCACGTGGAGGAGCACCAATCCCCGTCCCTGCTGTGTGACCTTGGCTGGGACTTGTCCCCTGGGGTAGTGTTTGGACCCACAAGGGAAGCCATGGCTGCACCCAGCCCAGTGCCAGTCCCTGCTCCCAAGACAAGAACAGTTCCTAGGTTCAGCCACTTCGGGCAGGAAGAGTCTGGTCTGGGCTTGCAGGCAGTCCCTGTACCAGCCAGTCTGCCCAACCTGCTGACCCTTCTCCAGAGGCCCATCCTGCCCCTCCCCCAGGCTGAACACTGCCCCAGGAGAAAAGCCGTCCCATCTGCTGGGGTCTGCCCAGCATCCCCTCTCAGCCTCCAACATGTCCCCCTAAGGCAGGCGCCCTTGTCCCTGTCATGCTGATACAGAAACGCAAGCTGAGGGGTCAGGGCCCAAAGAGTGTGCTGGTGGATAGCGAGGCCAAAGTTCATTGTGGGCCCACCACGCCAGGTCACGCCTGAACACAAACACACATCTCTATCATGGTCAGAGAAGGCAGAAGTGACCTGCACTCAGCATCGGAGATATCACACACATATAGCCTCTGATGATTCTCCCTCGGGCAGAGAAACCCTCCCCACACCCCCACCACACAACCACACACACACACACACACACAAACACAACCCCTCCACACACAATCTCCCCACACACAACCCCCAACCACACAATCCCCCCCACACACAAACACAACCCCTCCACACACAATCTCCCCACACACAACCCACACACAACCACACAACCATACACACACAATACCCCACACACAGCGCCACACATACAACCTCCCCCCCGACAGCACCACACACACAACCTCCCCCACACACAACCCACACAGACAACCCACACATGCACAACCCCCCCACACAGCCACACACAAACCCCTCCACACACAAACCCCTACACACAACCACACAAACACAATCCACACACAACCACACACACAGACATATACAACCCCCACACAGCCACACAAACACAACCCACACACAACCACACACACAACCACAACCCACACAAACACGACCCCCATACACACAAACACAATCCAAACACACAGAAACACAACCTCCCACACACAAACACAACCACACACCCCCTGAAGCCTCTGCCAGAGCCATGTGGGTGACCCTGGCCATCCAGATCTGTCCTGCTCCGATGCCACTGAGGTGTTTTTTCACCCAACACACACAGGTGCCACCCTGCCCTGCCTGCACCTCCCTTCCCAGATGTGACGTTTATTCTCATTCATACAAGTAACTGGAAACACGCTGCTGGGATGAGGGAAGCTCAAGTTTCTCAGAGGCTCTGTGGTGGCCAGGTGCACAGGTGACATGGTGACCCAGAATGAGCCAGCCAGGGAAGCTGGGGACCACACGTCCAGGGAAACCAAAAGGAGTAGCTGTGGGAACCTGAGCCCCGCCTGGGTGGCTCTCCCGCCCTCCTCTGTCATCTCTTTAACCCCCACTGACCCTGTGGTCCTGGCCTGAGGCCCAAGGTGCCAGTGGCTCCCACCCCACAGTGACTGAGGGCTGGGCACCCTCACGTGCAGCCCTGTCCCAGGAAAACCCCAGCTCCACCCAGGTGGGCAGGACTCATTCTGTCACCCTGGCTTCAGAGGAGATGCCACTCAGCAGAGAGCTGGCAGTAAGACCGGGCCACTGCCAGCTGGAGAGGTGAGGAATCTGACACAGCAAGGCCCACCCCCTATGCCTCCATGGGAGGGTCTGGGCACCAACTGTGGCCAGGGGCAGCTGTACACCCAGTCAGCACTGACAGGGCCCCTGCCTGAGCCTGCCCAGCAACCTTGCTTCTCTGTGGGTAGGGGCTTCACAGTGGCCCTTCACCCTGCTTGGATTTTTTCCACACAGGCGTAGACATCTGCCCCCCAAACTCCATCCTAGAAGCAGGGGCCAGGTGCAGAGCCCAGGGCCAGGTGTGCAGCTGTGGCGGGGAGTAGGGTCTGCATGAGGCTGGGTGACACAGGCCTCAAAGCTGATGCTCGGGAGAGTGTTGTGCTGCTGGCGACAAGGGGAAGACACACAGAGGGCATGGCGGTTGGCGTCCTTCAGGATGCGGGGGTGAGAAGGTGGGGAGAGTGTTAGGAAAGGTTTCCCGGAGCCAGACACCAAGGTTCTCACAGGCCCTGCCTCCCCTAGCACATGCAGCGCTATGGAGCCCTCTGATTAATGGGCTGTTTTGCTGCTGGTTAATGGTTACCAGCCCGGGACAGTGGGGAAGCCAGCAGGATGGGAGCAGCCCAGGAATGCGGCCATTTTCTCTGCACTAGCCAAGAGCTTGCCCAGGTTCTGGGACAAGGTTTGAAACGCAGCCCCTGCTGGGCCTTCTGAACGGGGTCTTGGTTGCTCCTTGGGGGCTGCTCATGGGCCCAGTGACACATGTACCAGTGGGCTGCCATGGGGCCCTCAGATGGCCCACGCACAGCAGGTCTGGGTATGTCTGAGGTCAGCCGCAGCTCCAGGTTATGGGGGGTGGGGAGGAGTTGCCATAAACCTAAGCACTAGTCCATGCTCACAGACACAGAGTCCAGGCCACAGGGGCTCATCCCAGGCGGTTCCGCAGGGCCCAAAGGCCTGCTGCCCTTCCTGCTGACCTGACCATGGCCACGAGGGGGCGTTGCTTCCACCACCACTCAAGTCCCTGCCAGAGTCCGTTCATCTCTTCCCTTTGAAATCCATCCCAAATTGGGGCCTGCTGCACTCCCCACCTGACCCCCTAAAATCTGCACGGCCTCTTTTACAGTGCAGGTGGGGAGGAAGAGGGTTCTGAAGAGACATATTAAGTTGGGGTAGGGGGTGCAGAGCAAAATGGTTGAGAAAAACGAGGAAAAATACTCGCTATTCTGGGCAGTTAAAAAAAAAAGATAAGGATCGGGGGTCCAGGGGTTCATGCCTGGAATCTCAACATTTTGGAAGGCCAAGGCAGGCAGATCGCTTGGGTCCAGAAGTTCAAGGCCAGCCTGGGCAACACAGTGAGACCCTGTCTCTACAAAAATAAAAAAAAAATTAACTGGGCATGGTGGCGCACGCTTGTAGTCCCAGCTACTCAGGAGGCTTGAGCCTGGGAGGTCATGGCTGCAGTAAGCCGTGATTGTACCACAGCAGTCTAGCCTGGGAGACAGAGCATCTCTAAAACAAAAACAGAAATAAGAACATGAGTAGGTGGCCCCAGGTGCTATCTATACAACACACACAGGAGCCTAAATAATGGACTGACCAGGTTCTCTCTGGCCTGGGAGGTTTTCAGGCCAGAAATTTTTTTTTTTGAGACGAAGTCTCGCTGTGTCACCCAGGCTGGAGTACAGTGGCGTGATCTCGGCTCACTGCAAGCTCCGTCTCCCGGGTTCACGCCATTCTCCTGCCTCAGCCTCCCGAGTAGCTGGGACTACAGGTGCCCGCCACCACGCCTGGCTAATTTTTTGTATTTTTAGTAGAGACGGGGTTTCACCGTGTCAGCCAGGATGGTCTCGATCTCCTTACCTTGTGATCCGCCCACCTCGTCCTCCCAAAGTGCTGGGATTACAGGCGTGAGCCACCGTGCCCGGCCTCAGCAATGTTTTCTACATTACTTTTATTTCCCACAGAACTCTCAGAATAAAATATATTGTTCTTTGTAAAGAGAGTCATGACCCAGTGGCTGAATACAACCTCTAGCGGGGAGGCAGCCCCTTTGGCCTAGTGGGAGCCTCACCTCCTCAGCCCCAAGCCAAGGGCACTTTCTAAGTACCTGCTTCCACTCCAAAAGCCACGCACACCATGGCCAGCTGGAGAAGAGCCATGTGCGGTGCCCACCTAGGGTCCCTGACTGCTCAGCCTCGGCATGGATGGCTCCCAATTTAGGCATTTTTAGATTGTTTCTAAATTGTCTGTCACAAACAACACAGCAACATGCACTCCGTGTGGCTAAATCTTTGAGCACATTACAATGATTACTCCTAAGGAATCGATTCCTAGCTGCCAAGACACTGCTGTGTCTTTGCTTGGTAGAGACAAGCCCTGCCAAACCTCCTTCTAGAAACTGCCATACAGGGCCGGGCGCATTGGCTCACACCTGTAATCCCAGCACTTTGGGAGGCCGAGGTGGGCGGATCACGAGGTCAGGAGATCAAGACCATCCTGGCTAACATGGTGAAACCCCATCTCTACTAAAAATACAAAAAATTAGCCGGTCGTGGTGGCGAGCGCCTGTAGTCCCAGCTACTCGGGAGGCTGAGGCAGGAGAATGGCGTGAACCCGGGAGGTGGAGCTTGCAGTGAGCCGAGATAGTGCCACTGCACTCTGGCCTGGGCGAAAGAGCGAGACTCCGTCTAAAAAAAAAAAAAAAAAAGAAAGAAACTGCCATACAGGTCCTGCCTCGGCGCACAGAAGTCTTGACACCTGGAACATCCCTGGACACCAACTGCTCCTTTCCTTTTTCTTTTTTTTTAGATGGAGTCTCACTCTGCTGCCCAGGCTGGTGTGCAGTGGCACGACCTTGGGTCACTGCAACCTCCGCCTCCTCCCAGGTTCAAGCGATTTTCCTGCCTCAGGGTCCCAAGTAGCTGGAATTCCAGGTGCACGCCACCACACCTGGCTAAATTTTTTGTATTTTTAGTAGAGATAGGATTTCACCATGTTGGCCAGGCTGGTCTTGAACTCCTGACCTCAGGTGATCCACCTGCCTCAGCCTCCCAAAGTGTTAGGATTACAGGCTAGAGCCACCGCACCTGGTCCTAATTTTTGTATTTTTAGTGGAGACAGGGTTTCACCATGTTATCCAGGCCAGTCTCGAACTCCGGTGACCTCAGATGATCCGCCCACCTCAGACTCCCAAAGTATTGGGATCACAAGCGTGAGCCATCACGCCCAGCCCCCCTCTTTTTTTTTAATCATCACCTGGGACTTTGCTGGAGTTCATGGCTGGGGCCAGCAAGGTGTGGGTTTCTTCTCCCCTTTGGAGTCTACTGGCCTCTCTAAGGTTAAATCCTAGGAGGAATCCCCAGACCACGGAGACCCAGGTCAGACCCATTCTGGGTCTGGGAAAGGGCAGAGGCTCTAGACACAAGCGTGGACAAGGGAAATGCCATGAAGCCAAGAACGCTGCTCTGGGGCAGGACACACCACAGCAGGCCCAGCTTTCTCAGGGAATCAGCAAATGCCATGAAGCGACTCTGACGAATCTGCCTGCACAGGGGAAGGGAGAGGTGCACCTGGCCATCATGAGGGCACTTGTTGCACAGGCAGGGAGGTGGCTGGGCGAGATCAGACCCCCACCCCAGAAGCACGTAGGCCGAGACCCTACGCTGGCCACGGTGCACCACATAAGAGGAGAGGTGCATGAGGGGCTGAGCTCGTTCCGTGCTGCAGGAAGGATACTGCTTCTCCTGACCTCAAGTTCAACCTACAGATGCCCTTGAGGTGGACAAGGAAGGTGATGAACAGAGGGAGAAACATGGCCAAGGTCCCTAAGTCACAAAGTCTCCAGCTCGAGTCCAGTGGGCCCGTGGGGAATGGGTCCCTGCATCCCACACAGGACCCTGAACATCGAATCAGCATGTGTACCTGATGACAAGCTAAGAGTAGTCCCTCCAGCCCCAAGACCCAGACAGTGAACCAACCGCAGGAGCTTGGCCGATGCTGGCTGACTGGATCCATGAAGGAACACCCTCCAGGGGGCGTTCCAACAACGATGAGCCCAGTGCAGGCTCTGTGGCAGGCTGCCGGCAGCATGGCCCAGGACTAAGAGCCCCAAAGCTAACAGCCCACTAAAGTGAAGCAGCTGGCCAGGCTCGGTGGCTCCCGCCTGTAATCCCAGCACTTTGGGAGGCTGAGGTGGGTGGATCACCTAAGGTCAGGAGTTCGAGACCAGCCTGGCCAACATGGCAAAACCGTCTCTAGAAGGAGCTTAGTTAGCCCTGTAGCCACCCCAGGTCTCTCTCAGTGACTTGGGCCCCCGCTATACATGTTCTCAGGCTCCAAGTCAAGGCACATGGCATGCTGCACGCAAGGACACCACTGTGTGCTTCGGCCATGGCCAGGCTGCATTGTGTCATCTGACAGGCTCGCTGAGATGGGGGTTGGGGATGAGGGGCCCCCCCACTGCTCAGGTTGGGGTGGAGGGGCATGGGTGGTCAGGCAGCAGCGGAAGGCACAGAGTGACTGCTGTAGGACACCAGAGGGCACTGTGGGGCTGCTCTGGCAGCAAGCCCAGGCCAGCCCGCCCCTGCCCCCAACCTCTGACCCCTGACAGAATGTCCTGGGGAAGGTAAAAAGGAGATGGCCAAAGGGTGACCACAAGACCCAACTGGGGCTGATGGAAGTGTGGGGTTGTGTCCACTGGCTAGGCTGCAGCCCCTGGGGATTCATTATTCCATGACATCCCATCTAGGGGTGCCCTGGAGGTACTCTGTGGACATGGTTACCATCCACAACCCAGATACTGAAAGCAAGTAAAGGAGATGACCCTCAACGGTCTGGGTGGTCCCATCGAATCAGCCCAAGGCCTTAAGAGGGAAACTGGGGTTTGGCAGGAGGAGGAAGAAACTCTGCCTGAGGACTGCTCCATCAGCTCCTACTGGGGGTCTGCAGCCAGCTCTGAGGGTTACAGACTCCCCAGCCCACAGTCGTCTGAGCCCACTGCTTGCAATGCATCTTTTTATCAGCACACACAGACACACGTCTCCTAGAGGCTCCACGTCTCTGCGGAACCCTGGGCTACACCTGGAAGCCCACGGATCATCATGTCCATATCCCCACACCCAGCTGTGCAGAGCTCTCAGGCTGTGGACAGAAACTGATTTAGGTACAACATGGTAACTCTAAAAGAAAAAAAAAAAGTTGGGTGCAGTGGCTCATACCTGTAATTCTAGCACTTTGGGAGGCCAAGGTGGGAGGATCATTTGAGCCCAGAAGTTCAAGACCAGCCTGGACAACATAATGAGACTCCGTCTTTAGAAAAATAAAAATAAAATTTGCCTAGCATGGTGGTGTACACCAGTAGTCCCAACTACTTGAGAAGTTGAGGTGGGAGGATCCCTTGAGCCCAAGAGTTCAAAGCTGAAGTAAGCTATGATTGTGTCACTGCACTCCAGCCTCGGCAACAGAGAGACTCATCTCTTAAAAAACAAAACAAGGCCAGGCATGGTGGCTCACCTGTAATCCCAGCACTTTGGGAGGCTGCAGCAGGCGGATCACCTGAGGTCAGGAGTTTGAGACCAGCCTGGCCAACATGCTGAAACCCTATCTCTACTAAAAGTACAAAAATTAGCCAGGCATGGTGGCAGGCGTCTGTAATCTCAGCTACTTGGGAGGCTGAGGCAGGAGAATTACTTGAATCCAGGAGGCCAAAGTTGCAGTGAGCCGAGATTGCGCCACTGCACTCCAGCCTAGATGCAGGGGAACCTGCAATAAAGGCTAGAAGAAAAATCAAACCATTCTAAGTCATATTGGGTGGGTTGGGGGAGACGAAGAGTCCTAAAACAGGGGGTCAAGGAAGGTAGACGACTCACCCTTTCTCTCATTCCCTGATTTTTCTATAAGATGGTCATTTAGAAGAAAACATATTTCAAAAAAAATGAGGGTGCTGAGTTTCTATGAACCTCTCTCCCAACCAAAATCCAGACAAATGTCCATGGTCCTTGTGTGCCCTAATGCAGCAGTCCCCTACCTTTTTGGCACCAGGGACTGGTTTCATGGAAGACAATTTTTCTTTTTCTTTTTTTTTTTTTTTTTTGAGACAGAGTTTCGCTATTGTTGCCATTGTAGTGCAATGGCGCGATCTCGGCTCACTGCAACCTCCACCTCCCAGGTTCAAGCAATTCTCCTGCCTCAGCCTCCTGAGCAGCTAAGATTATAGGCATGCGCCACCACGCCCAGCTAATTTTGTATTTTTAGTAGAGACGGGTTTCTCTATGTTGGTCAGGCTGGTCTCAAACTCTAGATCTGTCAGGTGATCTGCCCACCTCGGCCTCCCAAAGTCCTGGGATTATAGCCATGAGCCACCACACCCAGCCAGAAGACAATTTTTCTATGGATGGTGGAAGGGGGATGGGGAGCCATAGGGGAGGATGGTTTCGGGCTGAAACTGATCCACCTCAGATCAGGCATTAGATTCTCATAAGGAGCACGCAACCTAGATCCCTGGCATGTGCAGTTCACAATAGGGTTTGCGCTCCTGCAAGAATCTAATAACATGCTCAGCTGACAGGAGGCAGAGCTCAGGTGGTCGTGCTTACTCACCCACAGCTCACCTCCTGCTGTGTGGGCAGCTCCTAACCAGTCCAGGGCTGGGGGTTGGGGGCCCCTGCCCTATCAGACTGGAAGCCAGGTACACATCGCTGCATGAAGGGGGCCACTGGGAGAGGAGAGCCACCCATTGCCCAGGCAGCCTGTGATGTGCACCAGACACGTCCTGGTGTGGCCCCAGCCAAGGGACTATCCTGGGGGCCTAGAACCCAGCCTTGCGTGGTGGCAGACAGGGCCCAAACACTGCCATGAGCTGCTGCTGTACCCAGCGAGCAAGGACAGACCTGAGACTATACCAGTCCCAAGATTCCAAATATGAATGATTTAAGACAAAAACTCACCCCTTGGCTTCCTTGAAATCGGATAGACGGCCTCAGTGAAACAGAATCCTACAAAAAAAAAAAAAAAAGGTGAGGGGAACGTCAATAAAGACACTGGGAAACCCAAAGACTCCCTCCCCAGGTATGGAAGGAGCAGGGTGAAGATGGTGTTCTCAGGAGAGAGAAAAGGAAATGCACACACTCTGAAAATTATAGGCAAGGTCACCGGAGCAGGGTTTTAGAAGGATCAGTAGGAGTTCCTCAGATGGACAGAGGGCTGGGGACACATGACAGGTAAGAATGGGGCCTCCAGACACAGGCAGCAGGCTGGTGGCAGGCCCAGGATGCAGGGGCGGGGAGTGTGCCATCCTTGGAAGCCACTGCCAGCCTGTGAATCCACCGGGAGAGAAGGGCAAGGCTCAAGGTGCTCACAGCCCTGCCAGGAAAAAGCAGAGACAGGTCAGGGTTGACCCTGGATCATGACTCTCCCAAGGACCCATACAGGCAAAAGCAGCCCCCCTCCACTCTCACAGCCCCAGTTGATCCCCTGAAACCACCAACCAGGCTAAGTCCTGTCTCACAAACACTGGCTTTTAACAACCAGGTGGGTGAGCACTGTCTATCAGAGCAGGTGCGGTGGGGCCACCCTGGAGCCTGAGGTGGGAGCCTGAGGCCTGCACAGCTCCACCACATGGCCCTGGGGCAGCCACATGGCTTCTGGGCAGCTGGTCACTGAGCTTGGAGCAGTGGAATTTCCAAGGAAAAAATATATAAAAGAGCTCAAAATAAATACTGACGCTTCAGCTATTCAGAGACCAGCCTTCTGGCAGTATCTGAGAAAGAACTGGGATCCAGAGGAGGACTGCACCTCTGCATCTTCTTCCCTCTTCCCAACCTGAGGCCCTAAGCATAGATCTCAGTGTCCCAGATGCTACCCCACAGCGTAGCCCTGGCTGGTCACCATGATTCTCGGTCCCCAAACCCACCCCTGCACCACCTGGCCCCACTGCCCCACTCAGGTCCAGCTCACTGAGATGCCCTCCCACCCAGGCCTTCCTCCTGTCCTCATAGTACCCAGTCCTGGGCTCCATCTCCACTGCTCAAGTCTCACTCCCTCCCACCCTGGTCTGCCCATAGCTCTCCCCAGAGGGCAAAGCACTACTTGAGTCTGGAGAGGCCTGTCAGAAGACCCGGGGTAAGTGGAGCAGCTCCACACCTGGGACAGTATCAGAGACAACACCTACCCCATGGGTCAGCCCAGGGTCCGCCCTCTGGAGCCACTCAGCACCGTTCCAGGACTCCAGCTTGAGGTGCCACAGGGCCCTCCAACTGCTCGCAACCAGTGCCCATCAGCTGGGCACGACAGGAGCTGCTAGGAGAAGCGGAAGCCGCCTGGGACGTGAGAGATGGCTGGCCTCTCAGCACCTGCTCCATGTGTGCCCTGAGCCATGGGTCTGCTTGGCCAGTTTAGACCACGCAGCCATATACATACGACACGCATAGTGCCCAGAGTGGGAGGCACCGAGTGCCTCACTTTGGTCTACCAGGAGCCCCCTTCTTTGCCAAGACTCTCCAAGGATTTTGCCAAGACTCCCCAAGGATTCTGCTGTTTAGGGGAGAATAGAGGGATGGTGCCCCTGCACTCTAATACCACCCAGGCCGTGATGCCCCAGAAACTGCCCCATGCTTCTCAAGTACGCCACCCCTCAACAAGTACACGGGCCCACTCCACAGCGAGCATGATTCACGGTGCAAGCCACCACTGTCCACGGTGCAACAAATCCATGGCCCACTCCCTTGTCCTGCTCCAAGACCAGGAAACAGTTGCTGCAGTCAAAAGGGCCACTGTACTGCTGTGACAAGGGGGGCTTGTCTAGAGCAGCTCAGGAAGGGCTGGCCCTGTACCCCAAAACACAACTCAACCACCAGCCTGTGCTGCTACTGCAGAGAACAGGGGACCTCGGCCTGGCTGGGACCTTGGGGAAGCAGCACCTGAGTGACCTTTGCTTCGAATTTGGTTAAACAGGCCAGGTGCGGTGGTTCACGCCTGTAATCCCAGCACTTTGGGAGGCCGAGGTGGGTGGATCACTTGACGTCAGGAGTTCAAGACCAGTCTGGCCAACATGGTGAAACCCCCGTCTCTACTAAAAATACAAAAATTAGCTGGGCATGGCAGTGGGCGCCTGTAATCCCAACTACTCCGGAGGCTGAGGCAGGAGAATCACTTCAACCCAGGAAGTGGAGGTTGCAATGAGCTGAGATTGCACCACTGCACTCCAGCCTGGGCAACAGAGTGAGATCCTGTCTCAACAACAGCAACAAAAAAGAATTTGGTTAAACACAGACATGAAAAAGAGACCTACAGGGACCAATTAAGGTGTGAAAAGACACCGGATGCCATTACTCATCAAGGAAATGCAAACTGTAACCATAGTGACCTAGATTGATAGCCATAAAATATTTTAAAAAATAAAAAAAAACATAACCACACTGAGATAGCTCTGTACCCATCAGAGCAGCTAATCTAAAAGAGGCTGACAAGAGCAAGTGTTGGCGAGGACCCAGAACCTCTGCCGTCGTGGGCGGGAATGAACAAGGCTCAGCCACTGTGGAAGCCACCTGGCAGTTTTCTAAAAGGTTAAACAAAGGGTTAAACACACTCAGCAATTCCACTCCCGGGTATACACCCACAAAAACACACTTCCGTACAAAAACTTATACCTGAACATTTATAGCAGAATTATTTAGAGTATCCAAAAAGCGGCAGTAGCCCAAATGTCCGTCAACTGGTGGAGAGAGAATCAAATGATGGAATACGGAGGACCATGCCAAGTGAAAGAAGGCTGCACGTCATGCCACAGGCTGTATGACTCCATTTCTATAAATCCCCAGGAAAGGCAAAACCGAAGAGACAGAAAGCCGACCAGTGGGGTGTCCAGGGCTGGAGGTGGGAGTTGGGAGTGGCTGCAGCCGGGCGAGGATAGAGGGTCAAAACTCACAAGATGGGACGTTTAACAGGATGTTCGCTACACCTTCCCGACTGCCCTTGAGCTCACAGGGGTCGTCTTTGTTGACTCAGGGCACAGGAGCAACGTCCTCTGACACACACACGGCGAGTTCTGGAACAGGCGGAGGAGAGTCCTGTCCGTTAACCATTTTCAATGCACGAGTGAAAGGGAACTGGCGTAAGACACAAGAACCACACGGAGCAAAGGAAGCACCAAGGCAGAATGGCCCGGCCCACCCCACTCAGGGAGCCCCCACAAACTCACGGCACCAGTCCTCACGGGCCCAGGGAGCACGCGACCAAGGCCAGGTGGGAAGGGTGTTCTGGAGGAGGGAGCAGCAGGGGACTGGAGCAGGGACTCAGTGCAGCGGCTGCAGAGAGCAGGTGGGGCCCGTCTCTCACGGTGCAAACCTCTGCAGAGGGGTCGGCCCGGGGCTAACACAAGCACCCTGTCTAAGGTCCATGCGAGGCCTCTGCATGTGCAGCTGTGAGCCAGGGCCGAGGGCTCAGAAAACAGTGATGATGCTGAGGCCAGTTAGGGTGACAAGGGACAGGAACCAGTTAGGGTGCACAACGCCCCGAGGAACTGTGCCAGGGCAACCCCAGCTGTGCAAGGCTGAGGGTGACAGGCCTTGAACACACTGGCCCTCCCATCCACCCCGTGGCTCCACGCTCCCTGTGGGCCACGCCATCCAGTGAGGCATTTAACCAGGTTCTGGTAGCTGACTGTCAGGCGGGTCACCTGCAAGACTCCTTTCTTGCTAAGTTGCTTATCCCCCAAGGGTATGGAGAACAAGACTTCATGCCTCAGAGGAGAAGGGCTGAGGGGCCACAGAGCCAGCCTTTCTCTATGATGCCAGGAGGGCTAACCTCAAGTGCCTGTCCCCACGAGAGGTGGCCATCATAATGGCCGGGCTCCCAGCCACTCTGGCTCACACTGTATCCCCACCCTCCAGCAGGAGACCAGGCCCTTGTTAACAATGGAGCAATTCACTCCTAACATCACGCACGCATGAGGGTGACAGACACAGGACACATCCAGCCATTAACAGACATGGGCACTAAGGCTAACTCCCGTTTAAATCATGGCCAGCCCTGTGCAGACCATTGGGCAGGGACACACCTCATAAGAACGCCACGTGGCATCTACAAGCAGAACCCTACAGACACGTGAAGCAGCGGGAAAACGAGACCCCTAAGCCGGGGGAAAATGAGTCAGCACAAAGACGTGGGAAGCACAGAGATGCCGACTGAACAGACAGGGGCTTTGGGATGGCTACTGTGAACTTGGAATGCTCCATGCCTAAAGGAAAACAGCTGAAGAGGAAGACGTACAGGTATCGTGAGAGAGCCACGAGGGGCTTCTGGAGCTGAGACACGGAGGATCGGAATGAAACGGCCACTAGGTGGAAGTCATAGCAGGCACCACAGAAGAAAAGGGCAGCGAACTTGAAGACAAAGCCACAGGAGCCACCTAGATGAATCCCACAGAAAGAAGCGTACAGGAAACAAACACCACCTCGGTGACCTGCAGACAACAGCAGGGGATCGCACGTGCAAGTAACTGGAGTCCTGAGGGCAGGCAGGGGGTCTGAGAAAAGAGTGGCCAGAGATTCTCAAATGTAACAAATGCTATAAAATCCACAGACCCAAGAAGCCTTGTCAGCCCCCAGCAGGAAAACTACCAGGTCGTGGCGTATCATGAGCAAATCAGCACAGCCACAACAGTCGCCCCAAGTGCCGAGGTGCCGGCACTGCACATCAGGAGCCAGCCCCGAGACTGGGAGGGCATCTTCAAAGTGCTGAGGGAGAAACACCGCCAGATCACAATTCCATGCCCAGTGAAAAGAGAAAGGGAAATAAAGATTCGCTCAAACAAACGCTGAGAGAATCTTCTGTCAGCAGCTGGCCTGCACTGTGAGGAAGGTTCTAGAAGTTCTTCAGAAGGAGGGAGAGTGACCCTAGATGGACCTGTGGATTTGCAGAGGATGATGCAGGCACAGTGAGCATGCATGAATAGAAAAGGCTTTTTTCTCATGATGCTTCTGCAAAAGATCATTCAAGGCATAAATTACAGTAGTGAGGCTGGGGTTTTGAATGTCGGGTGCTAAATAGATGGTGATGAGAACACAAGGACGGGGTGGGGGGGATGAGAAAAAACACAGAAAGCAGCTGGGGTACAGCGCCCTGACAAGCCAATCAAGGGCCCAGGAGGTGAGTGTCGGCTGCAAACAGGCAGAGCCAGCTAGGTCCCTTCATGGTGGAACCAGCTGTCACCCTCTGTGCTCACCAGCCTGGCCTGGTGGGGACGCCTGACAGTGCGTGGCCCGCCGCACCCTCTTCTGGCTGCTCCCTCCGGAGCCGACACGCATGGTGTCATGGCCGAACCCTTGTCTGGGGGGCCAAGCGCCTCGTTACCTCATCTATGCAGCAGGACAGAGGGTCGGGAACAGACCGTGGCACAGGTGATTTCCCTGCTGCCTTAGAAGATTTGGGGTTGGCCTCAGGCTGCCTTAATTAAGTAACGGGGTAACTCAGTAGCACATGACACCTGCAGGGTGCTGCCCATCTCACACCCAAGAACACCCGGCAGGGGAGAGCCATGCCTCAGGCCACCGCCTGCCCAGTCTCTGTAGACCCTCTGAGGGGTCGTCACCGCCACTGCAGGGTCAGAGGTGACAACCTTCCCTGGGCCCCACACGGGCTGACAAGTCCTCTCAGGCCCTCAAGTGGCAGAAATCCATCTTTCATTACCCAGCATGAGGTATGGAACTGGGAGCTTCTGAGATACAAAGTCACCCCCGCTGCTGTACTTCAGGCCAGGGCCCCAGGTGGGAGTTGGGGAGTCTGGTAGGGCCGCCACAGCTGGCCTGACACAGTCAGCAGGTCAGCTGGGTCTTCAAGGCTGGGCAGGCAGGCACTGAGCTGTGCCGAGGCTGGTGCTCCCCAGACCCAACTGGACTTCAGACCCTGACTCAGAGAATAGACCTCAACACAGCAGGGCAGTGATGCCTGCACTCTGCGGTCACTTGGCCTGGGTGCCCACTGGGGCTGCTGAACACAGACTGGGAGACTCCTGCAGGCGGCTCCCCCTCAATGAGGACACTCCCATAAAGACAGCAATGTCTTTGGGAGAAGGGTCGAGGGTGCAGAGCCTGGGAGGCGGCGAGAGCCCTCAATGCTGAGACAGAGGAAAGGGTGAGGAGGAACCTCTCCAGGGCCAGAATCCCCTGATCCTCTCCTCTCCAGCAAAGAGCACTTCCGGGGATGAAGCAACAGGAAGTGGCTTACGAAATCCACCTCCAGGCCGAGTGACCAGTTTACAGGAAGTGTGGTGGGTGAATCTTCCCCAGGGCACGAGGCAACGTCTGGAGCCATTTCTGGTCCTCACCACTGGGGGCGGGGACAGTCCCCACCATCTGGCTCGGGGGAGGCCAGGGATGCTGCTCAGCACACTGCAGGCAACACAGAAACTCCTGCCCCAAATGTCAAGCAGTGCAGGGGCCGAGAAGCCCTGGGCTGACCCTGCCACGGGAAGCGACCATCAGAGCAGAAAGCAGAAAAATCTATGGGAAAAAAGACCTGCTCCCTTCAACAAATATAAAATATAAATGGAAAAGTTACGGGTGAATAAGAAGATATCCATGATTGTTGGCCGGGCACGGTAGCTCACGCCTGTAATCCCAGCATTTTGGGAGGCTGAGGCAGGTAGACTGCTTGAGGTCAGGAGTTCAAGACCAGCCTGACCAACATGGTGAAACCCCATCTCTACTAAAAATACAAAAATTAGCCAGGCATGATGGCATACGCCTATAATCCTAGCTACTCATGAGCCTGAGGCAGGAGAACTGCTTGAACCCGGGAGGCGGAAGTTGCAGTGAGCTGAGATCATGCCACTGCACTCCAGCCTGGGCGACAGAGTGAGACTCCATCTCAAAAAAAAAAAAAAAAAAATCTAGGATTGTTTTAAAAACTCTCCAGCAAAGAGAAAAACTAGGGAGAGGGTACAGTGAAGAGATGAGACACACAGACAGATGGACGGGGCCCAATCTGGCCAGGTCCCAGGACACCTGCTACCAGCCTGGGGACAACGAGGCCCAAGGCAGCAGGTGCCAAGGCTGCCCCAAAGACACACGACCCTTCCCACCACCCTCCAGAAGCACCCACTCAGCAGAAGTGCCCACTCTCCCCAGGCAGCACGTTCTCCCTGCTGTCTACTGGGCAAGGCCTGCCACCCCACCCCCGATGCAGGAAATGACAGAAAGGAATGCATCTGTTCCTTCTTCAGAAGTCCATCTTGCTGACTCTCCCAAGCACCAGTGTCAGCACACACGTCCTCATCTTACAGAGCTGGGTCACCCTGCCAAGCCACGGCGTGTGGTCCAGCAGAGGGAAGGTGAAGTCCCGGGAAGAGCCCTGGACGGTGGCCTCCCCACAACAGGCCCCCCCTTTCCAGTAAAGCACAAATGATTGGGAAACGCTATTCAGGAATCCTCCCTGAGACTTCCTGGCAGGACTGGAGCAGGACACTGAGGCCATGGAGAGTTTAGACAGTGACTGAGTGGGGCTGTCTCCGTAACTGCAAAACAAAGGAAGATCTGCCCAGTGGGCTTGGTTGGCTCAGGGACGAGCTAGGGAACTTGGACAGACACACTGTGGACCTCACTGGTTCCAGCCTAGGAAGCCAGGTGGCCACGGTCAGGGCAGAGCAGGGGGCAGGACCCACGGCAGCTCCTCTGCCAGCCTGCGAGGACAGGTGGTGTGTTCAGCAGGCTGGGTGGGCCTGTAAGAGCAGGAAAGGGACTCCAACTGGCTACAAGCTAAGTGTAATTCAGTGGCCGGCACAGCAAGTATTTTTTTTTTTTTCTTTCTTTCTTTTTGGAGATAGGCTCTCACTCTGTCACCCAGGCTGGAGTGCGGTGGTGTGAACACACTCACTGCAGCCTCGACCTTCTAGGCTCAGGTGATCCTCCTGCCTCAGCTCCCGAGTAGCTGGGACCACAGGCACACACCAACACACCTGGCTAATTTTTCTATTTTCTGTAGAGATAGGGTTTTGCCATGTTGCCCAAGCTGGACTTGAACTCCTGGGTTCAAGCAACTCGACAGACTCAGCCTCCCAAAGTGCCAGGATTACAGGTGTGAGCCACCGCACCCAGCCCACAGCAGATATTTCTATCTGCATTCACGAAGGTGCATAGAAAGCTTATGGGAAAGGGTTTTTCAGAAATCTTGTAGACAAAAATATGCAGACTGCCCAAAACTGTGGCCTCCACACGCTCCACGCACCTTGCTTGCTTTTCCCGGGAGAGCACGCTGAGCAGGCCACCTTCCTTTCTGCCCAGTTTCCCGCGTCCCCACTTGGAGACTGACCCTCCCCGCACCCTCAGCAATACTGGATCTGTGTTTTTGTCCCTATGGTTTTGCCTTTCCAGAAAGTCTTATCAATGGAATCACACAAGATGAGTTTCCCGTGGTCCTTGCAACAAATGAGCACAAACTTGTGGCTTAAAACAACGGAAATTGGTTCTCTCATGGACTGGGGGCCAGAAGTCTGAAATCCAAGTGTCAGCAGGCTTCCTCCTTTTGGGGGCTCTAGAGGAGGACCTTTCCTGGCCTCTTCACCTGCTGCAGGCTCAGGCACTCCCTGGCTTGTGGCTGCATCACCCTAATCTCTGCCCACTGGGGTCATGCAGCCTTCAAGTCCTCTTCTGTCTGCATCAAATCTGTCCCTCTCTTACCAGGACACTTGTGATGACAAACAGGGACCACCCAGATAATGCAGGGTAACCTCCCCATCTCAAGATCCTTAACTTAATCTCATCTGCAAAGTCCCTTTTTCCACAGAAGGTTACACTCACAGGTTCCTGGAATCTGCTGTGGCCATGATTCAGCCAACCACCTACTCAGCATGATGCCTTTGAGATCCATCCTGTGTTTTGCCCCGCTGTATAAATATGCCACCTTCCCGTGCATCCATTTGCTGGATGAAGGACACAGGTTGTTTCCAGTCTGGAGAATTAATGAATCAAGCAGCTATAAATACTCATGGACAGGTTTTTCTGTGGACGTGTTTTCATTTCACTTGGTGAACACCCAGGAGCCTGACTGCTGGATTACAGAGTAGGTGTACATTTAATTTAATATGAAACTGCCAGGCTGGCTCCCAAAGTGGCTGTACCATTTTGTACTGCCACCGGCAGCGAATGAGAGTTCCTGTTGCTCCCCATCCATGTCAACATTTAGTGCTGTCAGCTTATTTAAAATGTCAGCCATTCTGGTAGGTGTGTGGTGCAGTGACAGCTCGTGGAGGTTCATATTTGGGTTTCCCTGCTGATTAAGCACGTTGAGCATCTTTTTACAGGCTAATGTGCCATTCTTCTAGCTTCAGTGGTGAAGCTGTACAAATCTTTATCACATTTTTAAAAATTGGGTCATTTTCTTACTAAGTTTTGAGGGTTTTTTATATACAAGAGCTTTATCAGATAAACTTTACATTTTTCTCCTAGTCCATGGCTTGTTTTTACATTCTTTTTTTTTTTTTTTTTTGAGACAGAGTCTTGCCCTGTCACCTAGGCTAGGCTGAAGTGCAGTGGTGTGATCTCAGCTCACTGCAACCTCCGCCTCCTGGGTTGAAGCGATTCTCCTGCCTCTGCCTCTGCCTCCCAAGTAGCTGGGACTACAGGTGCGTGCTACCACACCCAGCTAATTTTTTTGTATTTTTAGTCAAGACGGGTTTTCACCATGTTGGCCAGGCTGATCTCAAACTCCTGACCTCAAGTGATTTCGGCCTCCCAAAATGCTGAGATTATAGGCGTGAGCCACTGGGCCTGGCCTGTCTTTCCATTCTCTTAACAGTATCTCTCAAAATACAGAAGTTCTTAATTTTGATGAAGTGGAATTTTTCAATGTTTTTCTTTTATGGGTCGGTCTTGATTTTGTGTCTTAGTTCCTCCCATCTTTTTGGTTTTTTGTTGTTGTTGTTGTTGTTGTTGTTGCTGTTGTTTTGAGACAGGGCCTCACTCTGTTGCCCAGGCAGTGGGCAGTGGCACTATCACAGCTCACTGCAGCCACAGTATCCTGGGCTCAAGAATCCTCCCAGCTTATCCCCAAGTAGCTGGGACTACAGACATGTGCCACCATGCCCAGCTACATTGTTTTTTTTTAACTTTTGTAGAGATGGGGGTCTCCCTGTGTTGCCCAGGCTGGTCTCAAACTCCTGGGCTCAAGCGATCCTCTCACCTCAACTTCTCAAAGTGCTGGGATTATAAGCGTGAGCCATCACACTCCCATCTTTTTTTAAATAGCTCTATTTTAGGAAAATCCTCCAAACTGCCATTCTTTACCAACTCCCCTCTCCCCTCCCAAACTAGCAGCTCTGGGTAACTCCTGCATACACCCGTGGCTGCCACAGCCCCCATTGAAGGGTCTCTCAGATTCCTTTGTCTGCATGCACCCTGGGTCATGACCACAGATGCTCCCTGGATATTCCCTGGATGCCACCGCCCACCTGGCAGTTGCAGTGCAGGGTTTTTGGACACCATCCAGGCCCTTCTTCCAGAAGGCACTCAGCAGGTGAGCAGAAAGCGGCCTGTGTCGCATGGGAAGCCCCTCAGATGTCTATCCGTTCCTGCATCATAGCTGGGGGTGGGGGAGCTGCTTGGACTCCCTGTCCATAGAAATCACAGCCAAATCACACGCAAGGACTCGTGGTACCACAGACGGCCAGCCTCCATCACTAACCCACTCCCATCCTAAACTGCGTGGGATCGGGTTCTGGTTGTTACAACTGAGGAAAATGAGGTACTGAGAGAGGACAGGGCTGCCCAAGGTCACAGCAGACCTCATCCCAACCTCACAGGAAAACTGAGCCCTGGGGTCTCCATGAGGATTTCACAACTTATCCAAACTCACATGATTCCAGGGTAGCAGGATATGACAAACATTTACTACACAATTCTTCAAGTTACAGTGCTTCTATGTCCCTGAGCCCTGCTTCATCAGACAGACAGAAGTCTCCCTCCAAGGGAGGGACAAGCACCCTGCCTGCCCTGCCCACCCTGCCTGCACCTCCATGGGTCAATCTCCAGGCATGGCCCAGGCCTGCTTCCAGGAGAGTGCATCTCAGAGCCATACAACCCATGCCTGGCACAAGCCCTCCTGCCAACACCTTAACTTTGCCTTTCCCCCTTATTATTCCACCTTTTGCATCTGCCTTTCTTCAAACAGGAAAAGAGGCTGTCGTATGTGGGCACCTGCTGCACAAGCACACTCCATGGGCACCTGGGCCACAGTGTCAGGCCCCTCTGTCCCCTCTAGCGCACTCTGCAGTGTCTGAAACAGAGCAAACCTGCAAGTGCCAGTGTGACGGGCACAGAATCCCCTTTGGCAGCCAGACGCTGTGGTGGCTCACGCCTGTAATCCCAGCACTTTGGGAAGCCAAGGTGGGTGGATCACTTTAAGTCAAGAGTTCGAGACCAGCCTGGCCAACATGGTAAAACCCCCGTCTCTACTAAAAATACAAAATTTGGCCAGGCGTGGTGGCAGGTGCCTGAAATTCCAGCTACCTGGGAGGCTGAGGCAAGAAAATCGCTTGAACCTGGGAGGCGGAGGTTGCAGTGAGCCAAGATCACACCACTGCACTCCAGCCTGGGCAACAGAGTGAGACTCAGTCTCAAGAAAGAAAAAAAAAATTTTTTTTTAAATTAGCCAGGTGTGGTAATGCGCACCTGCAGTCCCAGCTACTCAGGGGCTGAAGCAGAAGGATCACCTAAGCACAGGCGATCGAGGCTGCAGTGAGCCATGGTTCCACCACTGCACTCCGGCAGGGGTGACAGAGAGAGACACTGTCTTTAGAACAAAACAAAACAAAACAAAACCGGCAAGGAAGCACATGAGGCTTCACAACCAATGCTCTTTTGCCTCCACCAGTGCTCCTCAAGAGGACTGCAAGAGTTTGGTGGGGTTTTGTTTTTCTTTTTAATCATTCACTAAAACTCACCAACAGGTACTGGACCTAGGAATTTCAAACGGAAGGCCTCCGAGAAGCTGCCCTCTCACCAAACCTGCCCTCTGTCCATGGTCTGTGGTGCCAGATAACAACTGCTTTCCCCCAGACAACAGTGACCATGATCTGATCACATCTGACAATGGAAGAAGCTAAGGGACTGACCTAGGTCACCGGGGTCCTCCAGGGCACAGCATGGGCCTCTCCTAGCCCTGGGTTCCTGACGTTTCTGAGGTGAATGAGAACGCTCTAGGGCCTGACATGGGCCATCCCCTCATCAGAGCCCAGGCCAGGCCTCTGTGGGGGTTGGGTCCCTGAGAATGCAGCTCTGCCCTGCCACTGTGCTTCCTGCTCAGGCAGCTAGGAGGTCCCAAACCCCATTCACCTCCATGGGACTATTTGGAGCCCAGCAGAAGCGGCCCATGGGCTCTTCTGTCCCCAGGAGGCCCCTCTAGGCCTCCATCTCAACTCCTCTGCAGACAAGGCCATGTGTGTGCCCTCGACCTGTCAGTCTCTAGGGCCACCTCACTTTTGCGCCTTCCAAGCTCAACTGCTGTTAGAGCGCCTCCTCTCTGCCACACTCCCAAGGCCGCCCATCCTCAGCCTCACCACAGAGCAGACCGGCCCCTTCTGCCGAGCCTCAGTGCACCCAAGCTTTCCCGCTGCCTCCACCTCTCCCCTGAAAACAGCTAACACTCCACTATGGGAGCCCATCTCCTCCCAGGGCCAGGGAGACCAGGGAGACCAGGACTGGCCCCCAACTCTAAGGCTCATCTTAGAGGCGAGATTCAGGCCCAGCCCAGGGTGCCCCATGAGGCCTGGTGGTTGGAGACGGAGGGTATCCCTTGCCCAAATTCGTGTCACATTCACAGTCACTGGGAAAGCTACGGGGATGGGCCGGGTGCGGTGGCTCACGCCTGTAATCCCAGCAATTTGAGAGCCGAGGCGAGAGGATCATGAGGTCAGGAGATGGAGACCATCCTGGTTAACACGGTGAAACCCCATCTCTACTAAAAATACAAAAAAATTAGCCAGGTGTGGTAGCACACGCCTATAGTCCCAGCTATTTGGGAGGCTGAGGCAGGAGAATTGCTTGAACCCGGGAGGCAGAGGTGGCAGTGAGCCAAGATCGCACCACTGCACTCCAGCCCAGGCGACAGAGCGAGACTCTGTCTCAAAAAAAAAAAAAAAGAAAGAAAGAAAAAAAAGAAAAAAGAAAGCTACGGGGATGAAAACAGTAAGGCACTCTCCTGGATGCATCGCGAAGCCCCTCAGCCACTGTTTCTCCCTGAGAGCACAGCCACCCCCTGCTGACCTTGGCAGGAAGCAACAAGCCCCACAGCACAAACACCCCCAGGCTACCCTGCAGAGGGGGCTACACCTCGGGTGGGAGCCCTGCAACCTGGGAAGGAATCTGGCGAGGGGCTTCTGTGTGAAGCTTAGCTCAGGGCCCCAAAGGCGGTCAGTGTCAGGCACTGGATCAACAGGGGCAGGAAGACAGAGGCTGCTGAGCACCTCATCCTCAGGCCACTCAGCCCCATTTCTAACAGTCTATGTACAACAGACCCACCCAAGATGTACTCTGTGACCCAGAGAGGGGGTGCGGTCCTGGGAGTGTCCACTGTGGATGTGACCCAGGTCAGAAGGAGATGGCAGCTTGCCAAACTCCCAAGGCACACACTCAGGACCCAGGACCATCCTTCCTCCTCCGGTGGTCGGCCACACTCACCAAGGCTGCCCCTGAGGCCCTCAGAGACCCAGGAGGTTCTGAGAAGGGAGCCCGTCTCTGAAGCAGAAACCACTCCCTTTCATGGGGCCCCTGTGTCACGTCAGCCGCCTGGATGATTCACAGCTCGGCACCAGACTCACCTCTTACTGCCTCATCTCACTGTCTGCTCACTGCACCCTCTGCAAAGTACCCAAACCCCTGTCCCAGAAGATGGGCACAGATCACAGAAAAATAAGAGGCTGCCAAGAGAATCTGGCACCCTTCAAGGCATGACCTGTGGTCCCCAGCCAGTACTCACTGCAAGGGTGCTCTTAGGTCCCCTTCCCAGTTTGAACCTGCAACCTGGGAGCTGCCACATCTGGACCTCAGGGATGTGACCTTGCCAGCCACAAAGGTGGGCATCGGGTCCTGCCTGCCACCTCACCCACATGCGCCTCTGCAGCCCACCAAAGCCTTCCAAGATGCTGGCCTCCACCGTCAGCTACAGGCCATGCTGACACCTCCGATGCTTCCACCACCACACAGTGGGTAAATCCTAATCACTCAGGAACACGAAGAAGGCCCTGTGCGTATAGACCCCGCTGCTCAGACCCCACTACCCCCCAGGAGACCGCCTGAGAAAGAAGTAACTGCTTCTGAGCCAATGCCCATATGGGCTGGCATTCCCCATAAAAACCCATCGAGTGCTCCAGAGGCTTCTGGGAACATCTGGACAAGCCAACCACCCCCAGAGAGCAGGGTCACCCCTCAAATGGGCAGGCCCAGTGAGGACAGAGCAAGCGTTACATATGTGTCCTGAGGTGGGCATCAACGAGGTGTCACGACAGCCAGGCCTCAGTCTTCCTTCGTGCTTGAGGAGCAGCTGGGCTTGGGGGACAGCTGCCCTCAGCATGGCCACGAACCACCTTGAGCGCTTAGGATGCGCACACATCCCAGAATGTGCTATCTCAGGAAAATCCTCCACCTTGCTGGGTCTGACAGAGGCAGCTGCGTGAAACCAGCCCACTTTTAACTTTAGAGACAGAACCTGATGTGGCCACGGCCAGGCTGCACTAGCCCCTCAGGGAGGCCCCAGGCCAGATAAGCACTGCCTGCATCTTCCACTGAGGAACATCTCTGGGACGAGGACCCGTGCAGCTGCCTGATGCTCAGGTTCATCACCAACAACACCAAGTTGTTCCTCTGGAGAGAATGAATCAGTCCCTTCAGATCCTCATCCTCCTGAAAGTTGAGCACATGGCTTCTAACAGGCCCAGGTGCTTACCTTCGGAACAACGGGATCTTCTATTACCTAGAAAAACAAAGGAGAGCCTTCCCGGTACAATCTGTACTTTCAGAATCCGAACACTCAGGAGCTGTGCTCAGAACCTGGCTGGCAGGGCCTGCTCTGCCCCATCCAGCCGTGGTCCCAGCCACCAGACTCCAACCTACCCTGACAGGAGCCCTGTGCCTGCCGGCCCCACCTCACTCTGGCCACAACCAGGCTGGCAAGTGTCCACCGTGGTCCCTGCCCAGTAATAACTTCAGCAGTGTGGTATGGTGTGGACATCCTCACCTGGTGGGCCCATCCTGAGAAACATGCCTGAAGGCACCTGGCAGGTGAGCAGGGAGAGAGGTAGGTCCCAGACCGCCTCTCCACCTGGGTCTTATCTCACAAAAGGATCGGCCCTGTTATTGGGTTAGGTCGTGGGTAAGCGTACACCAAGATCCGCCAACTGACTTCTTCCCGGAAAGATGCCTGTCCTTCAGAGCAACCAGCCTGACAAGAAATGTCACCAAACTGGACTCCTCCCCACCAGCAGCACAGAACCCAGAGCACAGCTCCCAGAGCCCAAAGGAGACCACACAGCAGGAAGTGTGTGGCACTGCCAAGCTGGATAGAAGCTGCAGAGGCAACCTGTGACCAGCGGGGCACATGCTGGCCAGGGCTGGACCAAGGCAAGTCCCCAAACTTCAGAGTACCCAGGAGGCCCTGAGGCTCAGGATCCAGGGCTCCAGGGAGGGGTTGCATGCTCCCAGCACCCACGGGGCGGGGGCTAGAACAGAACATGCTCTGCCAGGTGCTCAGCGCCCACACACCCTCAAAAGCCTGATCGCAGAGACCTTCTATGGACCAGGCTGTGCATCTTGAGGGCCAACTTCAAGCAAAGGAAAGCCTGAACACAGGGACCTTCTATGGACAGGGCTGTGCATCTTGGGGGCCAACTTTAAGCAAAGGAGGAGACTGAGGCTCAGGGAAGCCAGTGCCTTGCTTAAGGCCACCAGCTCAGTAAGTGGCAGGGCTTGAGCTGAAACACAGGACTCTCCCAAAATGACGAGGCAGTGGCACCCTGCTATGTCAGGATGTGTCTTTTCTCCTTCCAAACTGACAGATTGACTCTTCAGGCACAGGTCATGCGTCCTGGACCGGCTGACCAGCGTCCTGAACTGGCTGACCAGCGTCCTGAACTGAAGCTGTGCAGGCGCGGGTCCCTGCATCTGCAGACCCACTTCCGTCATCCCGCCTGCAGGGGGTGTGGAGGAGCCTTGCCTGACAGCCGGAGGGAGACGGAGTCTGAAATCTCAGCTGCTCTTTTTACAGAACGTTTTGTCACCTGCCTTCAACTAAAAGAGCCCGATTTCGGCTCAAGGTGACATGGATTGGGTATTTGCCTAGAAGCTGACACACACTAGAAAGCAGGAGGCAGCAGGAGCTCTGCCAAGTGTGCTGTGGATCTAGGTCAGAACACGGTGCAGGTGTGAGCGAGGGGGCGTCCTCCCAGGAACGCTAGTACAATTCCAGAAGTTTCAAGAGAATGCTGAAGTTCAGTCAGGTCAGACAACCACCCCACTGCGGACAGGTTTAGAGAAAGTCATGCAGGCTTAGGCAGACCTCGGGCTGGCCGCCCTGGGTGCTCCCATCCCCCTCATGTTAGCCCCTGGTTCCCCCAACCACCACTCACTCCTGCTGGGACGTCAAGAGCCCCAGGTTCTTGGCTGCTGCCATCCAAGCCCTGAGCCTCTCCCAGCCAGCTCTGGCACCTTCTCTAGTTTCCTCACAGGGGAATCTTACCCAAGTATCCACTGGATCACTCCCTGCACACCCCAGCTGCCTGATAAGGCCGGCAGGCTTAGCCCTGCAGCCCCCAGCAGCAGCCCACGCTGGCGCCTTCATGGTACTCACACTCAGTGCTGTGTGACCCCTGTGCCTACTGCAGTCTAGATCCTCCTGGGATCCACCCGGCCGACATCTCTCCCAAGGCCTCATCAGAGAGGCTTTCCGACTGTGAGGGCTCACTGGGGCCCTGGCCCCTGGCTGTGAGCATCTCACTGATTGGGGTGCGAGGTTGGTCTCTTCCCACCTAAAGGGGAGTTCCAGGAGGAGGCAGTCCCTCCTGTTTCTGCTGACTCCTGGGGCTGATGGCCTAGCACTAGGACAACAGAATAAGGGCTCAGATGCGCATTGAGCAGAGATACGGAGCTGGCCCTGACCATGCTGTGGGGCCCGTGCTGGTCCCTCAAGACTCCAGCCACCTGCATGTGGGGCCAGCCAGGCCAGGTGAGACAGAGCCTTGCTTACACGCCGGCTGTGTCTGACAGCAGAGAGCCCTGCTGTGGCCTTCTCTCCTGGACGCAATCTAAAACAATCTCAATTTACAAAAAACCTGCAAGAACAGTACAAAGAACAGCCATATTCTGTGATGTTTCTCCCACCTGCCCCTCCCCCCGCCACGCCTATTATCCACATACTTAGGTGTAGCAACACACTTGGCTTCTTGAACCATTTGACGGCTGGCTGGAGACTTTGCCACACTGTGCCCCTAAACGCAGCATGTTTCCTGAGAGTAAAAACACTCTTCTGGGCCGACAAGGCAGGCACCAGCTTCACATTTATTATCAATATGACACTTCAAGCCACCATCTGTCTCCCAGGTCATTGCCTGACTTGGTGGTGACCTCACATTGTCCTCCCTGCAGCGGGAGCCCGTGGGCAGTGGCACACTGCACTCAGCTGCCCTCATCAGCTGCCTCTAATCTGCAAGTTTCTTGGCCATTCTTCAACATTCAATGTTTTTGGGTAACATAGACCCCTCCTCACTTTCTTCATCAGAGTGTGCTGGATTTTGGGTCTGCCTGGTGTCTCCTGAGACCAAATGCATGGTATGTTCCCAGCCAAGAGCCACACAGTGACCACGGCCCTCAGAAGGCATCCCACCCTCATCAGCTGTGAGCTCTGACGGCCCAGACAGCGCTGCCCCGTGCCGCAACACTCCTCCCCTTGCATCTCCCAGCAGGTACCCACTGCACACCCGCGGCCCCAGATGTAGTGCCTGCCGTCTGCAGTTTGGCTATGGCGGCCATAAAACCCTGGTTCTATCTCCGCTGGCCTGGGGAGGAGCCCCCTCTCTCCCCGGTCATTCTCACACATGCTCACCACCGGCAGCAGGATGGCTAGCATCACACATCAATGTGGTTAGGCTACGGCGTCCAGCTGTTTGGCCAAACAACAGTCTAGATGTTGCCATGAAGATATTTTTCAGATAAGATTAACATTTAAATCAGTAGACTGTTTTGTTTTTTCCTTTGAGACAGGGTCTTGCTCTGTCGCCCAGGCTGGAGTGCAGTGGTGTGATCACAGCTCGCTGCAGCATTGACCTCCCTGGCTCAAGCAATCCTCCCACCTCAGCCTCCCAAGTAGCTGGGACTACAGGTGCTCACCACCACACCTGGCTAATTTTTTTTTTTTTTTAATTTTTAGTAGAGATGGAGTCTCACTATGTTGCCCAGGCTGGTCTTGAACTCCTGGGCTTTAGCAATCCTTTTGCCTCCACCCCACAAAATGCTGGGATTACAAGTGTGAGTCACTGTGCCCGGCCTAAATCAGTAGACTTTGAGTAAGGCAGATCACCCTCCAAAGTGTGGGTGGGCCTCATCCAATCAGTCGAAGGCCTGGAGGGCCTCTGGCGGAAGGACTCTAGGCTTGAGCTGCAACATCCACTGTAACCTGGGTCTCCAGCCTGCTGTCCTGCCCTGCAGATTTTGGCCTTGTCCCCCCAACCCAATAAATGCTTAAGCCGATTCATTAAAATAAACATGGGCCAGGCACAGGGGCTCACGCCTATAATCCCAGCACTTTGGGAAGACAAAGCAGGAGGATCGTTTGAGCCCAGGAGTTGGAGACCAGCCTGGGAAACATAGTGAGACCCTGTCTCTACAAAAAAACAAAAGATTAGCCGGGTGTGATGGCACACACCTGTGGTCCCATCTATGCACGAGACTGAGGCAGGAGGATTGCTTGAGCCTGGGAGGTTGAGATTGCAATGCAGCCTGGGTGGAAGTGTGAGACCCAGTCTAAAAAATAAATAAAATAAAGATGACTTTATATTTACATACCTACCTCTCTTCTCTCTAAATATACATATACACACACTCCCTTTAGATTCTGTTTTGAGAGCCCTGACCAATACAGACTCACAGACTGCCTTTTGCAAATGGCCTGGAGCATGACACTGCCCTCAAAGTCTTCATATTCAGATTGTCCCAGGCTGGCTTTTCGTACTGGCTCCTGGCTCTTCCCCAACCTCCTCTGAGTCCCCACTGAGACTGTGACACTGGGAGAGGATCCAGGCTCCACCTGGCCTGTTCTGGCCACACCATGGGGTTACCTATCTCTGTGAGGAGGCCAGGTTCGGAGACCTGGAAGCTTCCTCATCTGTCATGGTGACGCTGCTTACAGAGGTCTCCTGCACGGGACAGCTCCCCAGGGCCCTATGTGCAAGGACAGCCATTCCTGCACGGCTCAGCCTAGGGGTGTCCTTGAATTTGAGTGGGATGAAGGAACATATCTGTTTTTCATAAACTAAAACGTAGCATTTCCTTCCGTTTGAAACATAAGCAATAAGCTACAGTGGTATCAGCACTATCTGTGCCTCTGACATGCTGTTAGTGCATCCAACGATGGCTGTGCTGCTATCTGGAAATGCCACTTCAGCTCACCACTAATTATGGCAGTGAGACGTGCTACTCAATCTCATTATGAACGTGCTAAAAGAGTCAATCTGTTACTGGGTCACATATTTCTCTTGAGCGACTGATAACTCTCCTGACACAGAAGTGTGCCCTCTCCTGCTCTCTGCCAAAGGCATCCCCAGACCTCTCAACTACCAAGGAGGGGAGGTTGACAGAAGCTGAAGCTGGCAGAGGGCAGCTCAAGTCAGAGAGCAGGGCTGGAGTCCAGCAGCCAGGCCCAGGCCCAGCTCCACTGCCCTCTAAGCGGCATGGCCTTGGGTGGATGAGTGAGCCTCTCTGAGCCTCAGTTTTCTCTTATGGAAAAATGGGGCCATGAAGTCCCACTGGCCAGGCTGCGATGACAACAGGAAAGGCTAGGACAAGTTCATTCCCCCACTCCTCTCATGATTCCTCCCCAAGACCTGCTTCCCACCCTCCAAATGAAAACCATGACCTTGTCACCTGCTGCTCCTAATTCCCAGGTGGCTTCTAAAGCCAACAGTGACAAGCAGAGGGAAGAGCAGGCTGCCTTCATCTTCCCCTCCGAGACCAGACCACAAGGGCGACCGAGAAGGAAAGATGGGGCTTGTCCCATGGAGACAAGCCACTTCTAAAAGTCCAGGAATTTGTCTGAGATAATAAAGGAATGGGGCTGGGGATCCCATCAGGGCAATTCAGAAACCCTGGTGAAAAGAAGGGCCGCTGTCACCAGAATGGTCCACCAGGCCAGGGGGGAAGCTGTGCCCACACCTTCCAGAAAAGACGCGCTCTGTTCTGCAGCCCTGAGGGGCTTGCCCTGGGCCCTGGGCAGCATAACAATGCATCTGGCCCCTCTGAGGCCAGGGCTGCGCTGTCACTGCTGGCCAGGGCAGGGAGGGCTGAGTCCCCAAATGCAAGGCCTGGTACTCTAACTTGGGTGGAAAACAGAGACCCTGAACTGGGAGTGAGCTGCCGCACTTGGGAGGAGAGAATGACATGAACACGGCGTACTCTCAACCTCTGACCCATGCCGGCAACCCGACAGGCAGGGCACGCAGAGTGACTGCAGCCAGACGGCCCCACACTCCACAGACGCCTGGAAGGGAGGCGTGTGTCCAGCTGCCTCCACCTGGACTCCCAAGGCCCAGTTGGCCCCGCCTCAGGCCCTGCCCCAGAAGTGCCCAGCTCGCTAACAAGGGCTAGGGAAGAAAGTGGCCTACAGGCCCACCAGCAACCCCATCCCTTTCTCACGGCCTGGGAAAGGCCTGCTGGGTCACTGACCACTCCTCATAGCTCTTTGCTCTAGTGTCCCCACACACAGATGTCCCCCAGCGGGGACAATCCTGAAGACACTTGAAAGGTGATCTAACCTACAAGGGCACAGTAAAGTGAGTTCATGGCCTCTTGTCCCAAGCAGGTAGACAGAAACAACAATCAGTACCAGAAATCCATCCAAGGACAGGCAGATCCACACAGACCAGAGGCCCCCAAGATATCTCCAGGTCTTTCTCCCTTACTCCAACCTCACCCCTCCTCTCCACTGCCCAGAGTGAACCGCCACAAAAAAAAAGTTTCTGTTTGGAGACTGAGGCAGGAGGATCGTTTGAGCCCAGAAGTTCAAGGTTATAGTGAGCTGTGATCAAGCTACTGCACTCCAGCCTAGGCAACACAGCAAGACCCTGCCATGAAAAAAATTTTAAAAAGAGGGGAGGGGAAGGGAAGGGGAGGGTCAAAGAGAGAGAGAGAAAAAAGAAAGAGAGAAAAAGGAGAGATTTGGATGTAGACAGTGCCAGCCACGGCAGCATCAGCTCCCAGCCCACGTAGGAAGAAGGGAAGGAAGTTAGTTTCTTTTTTGTTTTTTTTGTGTTTTTTTTGAGACGGAGTCTTGCTCTGTCACCCAGATGGGAATGCAGTGGCACGATCTCTGCTCACTGCAGCCTCCCCCTCCCAGGTTCAAGCAATTCTGCCACAGCCTCCCAAGTAGCTGGGATTATGGATGCCTGCCACCACACCTGACTAATTTTTGTACTTTTAGTAGAGACAGGGTTTTGCCGTGTTGGCCAGGCTGGTCTCGATATCCCGACCTTGGCCTCCCAAAGTGCTGGGATTGCAGGCATATGAGCCACTGCACCAGGCCAGAAGTTAATTTCTGATTCCCACTCTCTGCCCTCCCCTCCCCCTCCCCACATGTGCTGATGACAGACCCCACTCTCCAGCCTTCTGGGCTCTGACCAGGTGGGGCATCTTCCTGTCTCTGCCTTCAGAGCTTGGGAGGCCCCACCTATACCTGAGCTGGAGCCTCACCTTCCTCCACTTCCCTAGCCGGGTGGCATCTGGACAGCTCTACCCTGTACTTCTAGGCAGATGTGATCTCAGAACCACCATGTGCCCAAGATTTGAGAGTTGAAAAAGATAGCAAGGCAGAAGTCCAGGGCAGATGGCTGGTGCTAACTCAATCAAGGTGTGGGCTATGACGTGTTAGGCCCTGGGAACTCATCAGCCAACGAGACAGATGTGGCCTTGCCCATACAGAGCCCCTGGGCACAAATTTTGGAGGAGACAAAAACTAGAGTGACACAGGGACCCCTGGCAGGGCTGTTCTAACTGCCAAGGGTTAGGGGCCACTGAGCCGAGAGCAGAAGTGCAGGAGGCAAGCTGACCCCAGGAGACTGCAGGCCTTGTGGGGTGGTCTGTGGAGGAGTGGGGAGGGTCAGTGTCTGGCATGACAAGGCTCGGGAGCATCTGGGGGAGGGCCTGGCCCCACGTACACATCACCAGCACCCTGGGCTGCTGGGGTGTGGAGGGGAACTGGCAACAGCAGCAAAAAGCCTCAGCGGGAGTTGGTGGGCCCCACCATTCCCACCCACTCACTCACATCCCCATCAGGGAGGGCGGAGCACCCACCCAGCTGCCCTGGGTAGCACAGCTTGCAACTTCCTTGCTTCAGACGTCAGGAGGACCCTAAAGGCTTCTTGGAAGCAGCGCCCCGCATGAGGGTGCCCAGCTCCCACTGCAGCTGAAGGAGGAGGGCCGAGAGGCTGCGGAGACAAGGCTGGTGGGCAGAGTGACAGGCGGCAGTGGCTGCCCCACTGAGGAGAAAAGGAGGAGCCACAAGCCCCGGCTGAGTGAGCAGAAGCCAGTCCCCCCGCCCCCTGTACGAGTGGCCACTCTGGGGCAGTATGCACTGCAGCGGAGGGATGGGGAGGCAGGCAGGTCCCACACGCCTCAGCTTCCCAATACTGACCAAGACCTAGGCTGTAGGGGAGACTTGGACCCGCCAGCCAGGGCAGGCCCAGTGAGGCCTCTTCTGATCTTACCTTGGACTATGAGGCTTAGGGTGGAGGGCTGAGGAGCAGGCTCCTGCCACATGGGCCTGAAAGGGGCTAGCCTCCGTGAGCCCCCTACCCTACCTGCTCCACAAAGTGGGCGTTTGGAGGTGATGTGAGAGGTTTATATGGGGACTGCAGAGGGCGTGGAGATGCAGGCACAGTGCCACCGCCACTCCACTCGGTCCCCACAACCTCCCGGACAGATGGGGTTACTCCCTCCTTATGGATGGGGAAACTGAGGCTCAGGTGAGGCCATGGCTGCGCCCCACACAAGCACCTTTCAGTACTACTGGGCCAAACATCAGAACTTGATACCAGAGCTGTGACGGCCATGCCTGAGTGTGTGGGTGTGGGTGTGAAAAGAGCCAACCGTGAGCCCCACGAGGTGGCCGGGCCACTGCCTCATCCAGAAAACTCCCCTGCATGCAGGAAGAGCTCGAGGGCTGCTGTGCAGAGACACTGGGTGAGGAAAGAGCTCAAAATCTCCCTGAGGGATGACTCAGGAGACAGAGACCTGACCAGACAGCCTCACACTGCACCCAGAGCGCTTCCTCTACTTCCTGTGGTAACAGAGCCTGTCTTCCTGGGCTTGAGAATAAATAAAATCAGGTCAAGTGCAGGTAACAACTTTTTTTTTTTTTGACATTATTAGAAACATATAGTTTGGCAGGAGCTACAGAGATCATGGGTTGGAGGCGTGGAGTAGGGTTGGGGTTTGGCACAAGCCCAGGCCCAGGCCCTTCCCCAGTGTCCCCTGCCAGCAGGTGTGGCCAGCTCCAGGCTGCTGCTGTCCACTCAGGTGGTGGGGACTGGGGGAGGTCCTTGCCAAGGCCAGGCGGGCAGCACAGGAACCTGTGGTTGTGGCCTGTCATACCAAGTCTTCCACTATGGGCAGACATCAATCACTTCAATAATATAAAAAATCCAGAAGGAAAAGTCTAGTCTGAAATGACAATGAGATACCACCACATGCTTATGAGAATGCCCAAAACCCAGAACAGACAGCACCAAGTGCTGGTGAGGACACGGGGCAACAGGAAACTCATTCACTGCCAGTGGACATGCAAAATGGTGCAGCCTCAGCAGATTCCTGAAAAACTAAACTAATATACTTTCACCATCCAATGCAATAATTGCACGCCTTGGTATTTGCCCAGAGGCACTGGAAACGTGCGTCCACACGAAAAATACTAATTACAGCAGCTTTATTTGTCATTGCCTAAACTCAGAAGCAAACAAGATGTCCTTCAGTAGATGAATGGATAAATAAACCATGTCACATCCAGACAACAGGATATAACAAGAAATGAGCTAGGAAACCATGCAAAGACATGAAGGGGCCTTAAAAGCATATGACTAAATCAGCCAGTCTAGAAAGGCTGCACACTGCACAGTTCCAACTACAGAACATGCTGGAGAAAAACAAAACTATGGGGACAGTGAGAGCATCGGTGGATGCCAGTGGGCAGAGGGGAGGAAGGGATGAGTAGGTAGAGCTGGGAGGATTTTTGGGGCAGTGACATGACTGTGTGGCACTACCATGGTGGACATGTCATTATACATTTGTCTAAACCCATAGAATGTACAGCACCAAGAGTGTGTCCCAGTGGAAACTCAGGGCTCCAGATGATAAAGACGTCAGGCTGGGTGTGGTGGCTCACACCTGTAATCCCAGCACTTTAGGAGGCCTGGGCAGGAGGATCACTTGAGCCTAGAGATTCAGACCAGCCTGAGCAACACAGCAACACTGTCTAAAAAAATTTTTTTTTAATTAGCTGGGCATGGTGGCACACACCTGTGGTCCCAGCTACACGGGAGGCTGGGGCGGGAGGATCACCTAAGCCTAGGAGGTCAAGGCTGCAGTGAGCTATGATTATGCTACTGACTCTAGCCTAGGCAACAGAGTGAGATCTCGTCTCAAAAAAAAAAAAAAAAGATGTCAGCCAGGTGCAATGGCTCATGCCTGTAATTCCAGCACTTTGGGAGGCTGAGGAGAACAGATCGCCTGAGGTCGGGAGTTCAAGACCAGCCTGACCAACGTGGAGAAACCCTGTCTCTACTGAAAATACAAAATTAGCCGGGTGTGGTGGCTCATGCCTGTAATCCCAGCAACTCGGGATGCTGAGGTAGGAGAATCACTTGAACCCAGGAGGCGGAGGTTGGGTGAGCCGAGATTGCACCATTGCACTCCAGCCTGGGCAAACTTGGTCTCAAAAAAAAAAAAAAAAAAAAAAAAAAAGATGTCAATGCAGGCTCATCCATTGGAAACAAATGTGCTACTCTGTGGGGTGGATGGGACACTGAGAATGGGGGAGGCTGCAGGTGCGGGGAGGCAGGGAGAAGTATGTAGGAATTCTACCTTCCAACTTTGCTCAGTATTGGCCAGAGCCAACCTGGATCACTAAAACTATTTCTTTCTGACCTAAAATTAGATTTCGAGAAGGGCTTCATAGTAGCAGGACCTGACGGGACCCTAGGGCAGCCACCTCAACTAGAAGACAACCAGGAGGTCTATTCAGTTACGAAGGGAAAACAAAACTGTCTTTCTGATGCCAGGCAGCTGCACTCAATGGTGTGAGACTGCACAGTACCATCCAAACTCCTGGATTTCTACGATTCTGGGAAAACAGAATCGGCAGTGTCACGACCAGGACAGAAGGTCTGGTTTAGCTTCAGGGACCCTATGAGACCCTCCCCAACGACCAGCAGCTGGGCCAGCCTCTCAGGACATTGCTGCGCCCGGATGGGTAGACAGGCTGGGTTAAAAACACAGAAAGCTGGGTGTGGTGGCTCATGCCTGTGGCACTTGGGAAGCCGAGGCGGGAGGATCGCTTGAGCTCAGGAGTTCGAGACCAGCATGGACAACATGGTGAAACCTTGTCTCTTCTAAAAATACAAAAATTAGCCAGGTGTGGTGGCAGGCGCCTATAGTCCCAGTTACTCGGGAGGCTGAGGGAGGAGAATCGCTTGAAATCAGGAGGCAGAGGTTGCAGTGAGTCGAGATCACACCACTGCACTCCAGCCTGTGCAACAGAGCGAGACTCCTTCTCCAAACAACAACAACAACAACAACAACAAAAAACCCGCACAAATGTGCGCACTAGGGACAAAGCTAAAGGCTGGCTCCCTCCTGCACGCCACCCTAGGCCACTCATTCTCAAGCCCAGGATGCCAGGAGAGAAGTCTGGCCTCGGCCTTAAAGCTGAGGCAGCTCTTGAGGCAGTGTCACGACCTCTCCTAGCTGGAGATCCCAGCAGCACACTTCACCCATCCCAGCAGGGATGGGAGAGCTCAACAGGAATGACACAAGGGCCATCAGCAGCTGCTGGGAACTGAAAGCAAAACTTCCATCTTGGGGCCCAAGAACTGAGATCAGAAGATTCACTTCCAACTCATGATCTGCCATTTAAAAGCTGTGTGACCTCAGTAAGACACTTAACCTCTCTGGGCTTTGTCACACAGGGTGATGATCTAACTTGCAAGGCTGCTGAAACAACATATTAACAGCACAAACTGGACCCTAACATACCCGTGACCTCCAGCATCTGCCTGTAAGCTTCTAAATGCTGGAAATAAAGCAACGTTCTTTAAAACAAAACAAAACACAAATACAAATCCTGCCATGAGCAAGGCGGCAAGGCCTCAGGGCCCCTGCAGACTTCCCAGGGCTGGGGAGATGGTCCTTCAACCCACCGTGTGGCCGTGAGTGATGGACTTGACATCTGAACTCATCAGTTTTCTCATCTGTAAAATGGGAATAACCCCATCCTCCCTTTCAGGGGCCACAGTCAGGGCATAAGTAGCCACAGCCACACCACCTCATGGCATCTGCTCCCGAGATAGAGGAACAGAGGGGCACAGGGGACAAGGGCTGGGAGAAAGGACACTGGGGGGCTCTGGGTCTCTAGGAGAACCCACCAGGGATGGCTGATGGGACAGGCCCCACAAATGGAGGAAGAGCAGGGCCGAGGGAGCCATCTGACCACAGAACATGCTCAATGTCCTTTCTCAAAACTGCATCAATGACCCCAAATAATATTTAGCAAGGTGAGAGCAAACCCATTAAGTGCTTAAGCAAAACACGAGGCCAGGCATGGTGGCTCACGCCTGTAATCCCAACACTTTGGGAAGCCGAGGCGGGCAGATCACTTGAAGCCAGGAGTTCGAGACCAGCCTGGCCAACATGGCAAAATCCCATCTCTACTAAAAATACAAAAATTATCTGGGCGTGGTAGTGGGTGCCTGTAACCCCAGCTACTCAGGAGGCTGAGGCAGGAGAATTGCTTGAACCTGGGAGGCGGAGGTTGCAGTGAGCTGAGATTGTGCCATTGCACTCCAGCCTGGGTGACAGAGCAAGACTCCGTCTCAAAAAAAAAAAAAATGAGACCACCAGCCACGTTCCTGTTCCTGCCTTCCTCACTCCTGAGACAGGTGTGACCATGAAGCTTCCTGTGCACATCGTGGGTTTGTAAATGAACCCCCCTGGGCTGTACCAAGTGCTCTTCAAGAGGTCCACTTCTCCTACCACCTTCACAGCCGCTCCATCAACTGGCTGCTTGTGACATTTGAAATCTTGCACACAGAATCCAGTTTTCTCCAGGCAGGGCCTGGCGCAGCTTTGCTCCCAGAGAGTCCATTCTCACAAAAGGAGAGACAGGAACTGGGAGCTTCCTTCAAGGAAGCAGCTGTGTGTTGGGGCCGATGGAGAGGTCGACTGGTCCCCTGGGAAGGTCGGCATAACACTGGTGCCCTGCGACCACTTGGCGAGCTCTCCCTGTGCCAGGCCCCGGGCAGCATGGCAGAGGGTGGTCTTGAGCTGGAACATACCATGTGTGTAAAATAGCTCTGGGAACTGTCAGGGGCCATACAAAGCTCACTATTTTTCAACTCAAAAACACTGCTTTAGCCTTTTAATACGTCACTGAGGTACACTGAAGCATACCCAAGACTCTCAAAAACAGCCTAATATGGTTTGAGTGCTTCAAAAAATACCAATCTGCACACAGATCACACTCAGAAAAGTGAACACATGGAGGCTGCTTGACAAATTCAACTCCACAGAGTTGACCCTGTGACTCCATAGAGCAGAACCTGCAGGGAAGGCAGGCCAACCTCCAACCACTGAACTTGGGCCAAAACTCACAGCGGGAGAGGCAATGCCGTTCCATCCCAAGCATGTGGGCGCACACCTGGGAGAAGAATGAACAGGCCACGACACTGTTCTCACCAGCTATGCCTGCGGGCAGCAAGCAGCACACCTCCAGGGGCCATGCAGACAACCTGTGACACAGTGAACCCCACTCCGCGCCAAACCACCCAATGGGAAACAGTGGTGAGCACAGCCATGGACCACAGAGAGTAACGCAAGTGGGCAAAACACAAGAGAAGCCACCAAGCAGACCCGGATGAGAGCAATACTGTATGTGCCCAGCACCAACACCAAATTAAGAGGAATCAAAAACCCTGCTGAGCGAGAGGACATGGGAAAGGGACTGGGGTGGGCCCACCATTGGCGAGGAGGGGCCCACGCCTCGACAATGAGGCAGACCCTCCAACCTGCCTCACACTTCAAAGCAGCTCTTCCAGGCCAGGCGGGGCCTTGGAGTGAGGGGCCACTGGCAGGAGGGAGCAAGACACTGGTCCACGGCACAGCCAGCTCAGAGCCAGGCAGATGAGACGGTGGCCAAGTCAGGGGCCGGCTACTCAGGGGAGCACACGAAGACAGCCAGGATTCACTAGGACAGGATCTGCCCAATCCCAGGCACTTCCCACTGGTCCATCTGACACACCTGGGGGCCCAAGACGTGATGACATCACATAAAAGCAAAAGAAAGTTGAAACCACCAATCCAGGCAAATTCGGACTCTCCCACAAATGGTCCATCCTTGGGGAGCGTCTCCCCCACATCCTCAGCCTCCAGCTACATGTCTGCGGGTGGGCAGGAAGGAGGGGAGGCAGCATGGGCACCAGTGACCAGGGCAGCCCTTTCCAAAAGAAGGCCCTGAACAGAGTCAAGAGGAAGAGGAGGAAACACTGGGACCTGGCGGTCAGGTCCTGGAGCCTCATGAGGGTGGTTTGGGCTCAGAAGACACACGATCAGGAACCAGGCGTCACCCCCAGAGAGCCCCCAGAGGCTGCTGGAGTGCATCCCACAGAGGTATGAGCAGCACCTGGCACGGGGACAAGGAGCTTACAGCAAGTGGGAGGTGCTCTGGTGCTCTACACTAAGCTGCCCCAGTGCCCCACAGCTCCACGGGGCAGGAGCACCTGGGAGGCTCCTAGCACCACAGCTGGATAGCCCATTGAGGATGCACACCCCCAGTCCAGCACCCAGAGGTGAATGAAGGATTCCAGGACAGCAAGGGAGAGACATGACCACCCTAGGGTGGACCATGGGGACAGCTGTGGATACAGAAAGGCTCCCTGGAGCCATCATCCGCAGAGAGCACCAACTATGTCTTCTGAGTTGTGGGCAGGCCAGGAGGGGAGGGAGGTGTCCCAGGTGAGGGCCAGGCCTGTGGTGACTGTGCCTCTCAGTGGGCAGGGCTGCCAGAACCCAGCAGTGAGCTCACCTTAGTCAATTCTGCCAGCGGGCACCCCCACCGCCAGGGAAATCCTGCAACCAGCCGCATTAGGAGCAGACGTTTACAACTAAAAGGTCAAATATCCCCAACCACAAAAGTCCCAGTAATCCACACACGGGGCTTCCCAAAATCCCATCTCTGAGGGAAGACAACTGAAGAAGCCGAGGAGGAAGAGACGGTGTTTAAACGAGAGAGAGGGCCCAATGACAACGGACACCAGACACCTGCCACTTGTCATGTTGCAGATGCCAGGAGGAGGAGTAGGAACACGGGGTGGCAGGGTGGGTTAGTGTTCTGCAAAGAAACCCAATGACCTTCCTGTTTTTGCTTCTGAGACAATTTAGGAAAAAAGTTTTGGGCCATCAATGCGGAATCCAAAAGCCCCTGTCTGGGGAAACCACGGGGCCACCGGGCCGGGTGTGCCAATGCCCAGCACAGCTTCGGTTATTAACAGGGCAGGCCAGCGCTCCAGGCAGGCATCTCGGCACTTCTAGTGGGTGCACACCCACCACACACAGGCAAAGGGCTGGGGGGCACTGCTCTGCTCCCTGGGCCCTGCCAGAGTGGCTCCCTATCACCTGCTTATTTTATAAAGTGGCACTTTACAGCTGGTTTAATGTGGTAAAACAGGAACCTGGCTTAAAAAGAAAAGGGAACCCGCACTGTGCCAGGCTGGCACCCAGCGCAGGGACATCCCTGTGAGCATCCGTGGTCTGGAGTGTCCAGTGGCACCGCCCGCCCAGCAGTCAGGGCCACGGGTGTCTTTATGGCATCTGGGAGGGAGCACCCCCACCCTGGGGTGATAAGTGGGATGAAAAGAAGGTGACAGAGTTTTTCTGTCTTATTTTTGGAAAAGGTATCTGGCAAAGCTGGAGAACAGCAAGGGAGTGAAGCAGACCCATGCGAGCGAGGGAGCCCCAGCAAGTGGGGGCGCGTCTGGCCAGGCTCTGAGGAGCTGAGCTGCCCATACCGGGAATCCCAGGCAGGATGTGGGCTCTTGGAGGTGATGGAACAGACAGAACAGGCTGTTGCAGGACACACGTCCCTCCTCACCCGGCCCCACCACATGTTCATCTAGTAACAGTTCACCAAGCGAGCTGATGTGGCCCCAGACACCCAGAGCTCAGGGGACATGCGGAGTCACGGCTGCTGAGCACTCAGGGGCTGTGAGGAGATGTCTGAGCAGTGGTGGGAAGGGATGGGACCTGTCACTCTGGCCACCTGGCACCAGCGGGAGTGGCGAATGGGCTGTTCCAAAGCACCCGCCCAGGGCTCAGAAACACCACCCTTCCTTGGGTCCTGCCGAGCTTCCCTCCTCAGGGAGCCTTCCCAGCTGCAGGCTGGATGAGGGCCCACGGGACTGTCACTCTTCACTCCCGTTCAGAATGCACCTGGCTAACCGGAGTCACACCTGGGGGCCTGGCTGCTGCCTGGCCAAGGTTAAGGACACACACTCTGGCCAGACGCTAGGTCTGACCCCACTCCTAACCATGTGGACACCCCGCTCACTCACATCCCCTCGCCTGATCCAAGGGGCTCACTGAAGCACCGACTCCTCGGCATCCAGGGAGGCCTCTCCTGGTGGCTGCAGCGTGCAGAGGATCTGCGGGCCGTCACGGTGGGTGCAGGGGTCAACTGTGCTGGCACCCCTGCCAAGTATGCATCACTTCATTTTGGCCTCCTCAGCCACTTGTGCCAACAGGCCAGGGACGGCACAGAGAGGCTGGAGGGGTGAGGCTGAGGAGGAGGGGAGGTGGGCAAAGGGCATCTGTCAGCCATCTACCTAAGGGTGTGCTCACTGATGCACAGAGGCCACTCCTGCTCTGTTTTTTCAATGCAATCTGTGACTCTCGGGATTACCCACATCTCAAGGCACATCCTGATTGAAATCCATGACGCGTGGCTTGCTTTGCTAAATTTCCCCTACATTTTCTACAGAGCTCAGCATTCTTCAACTCCCATCTGAAATTGCCATGTACATCTGATCCCTGTCACGTTCATCTCTGCCTGGGAGGAAGGGGAAGTGGCTACAGGCTCCAGAACCTGCAGCCTGGGTCCGCTCATCAGAGCAGTGATGCTCTCTGTCATTGGTCAGCAGAGGTCAGGCCCACCTGTCAGGCCTCAGAAGAGCCTGGCACCGCCCACAGGGTGGATCAACGGGTTAATAAGTCACAGCAGAAAACTTGAGGCTCAACTTTAAATAAACAGAACTCTCCAGCTGCATCCCTGCCAAGGCCCGAGAGTGACACTGGCACATGAGCTATATCTCCCCTCACCAACAAACCCCATGGGCTGTCATGAGAACCCATTTACTCTGGGACACTCTCCACGGAGCCCTGCCACCACCTGTCCAGTGGACAGGGCCTGAGGGACACACAGCCCCCGCAGCCCTGAGCACCTGAGGAGCCAGCTGGCCTGGGGATGTGTGATGCCTGTGCACACGAGGCTCTCAGTCCACAGCTCCAGCAGAGGAAAAAACTTTTGCCTTGTGGAGACAACCCAGGCTTTGACTATTTTGGGCTGCCCGGGCTGTGGGAGCAGCAGGTCAAGGTTCAGGACATCTCACCCTCCTGCCATCGTGGCCAAACCTCAGGGGACTGAGAACGATGGGCAACTTCTGTGTGCCAGAGGGCAGTGACATACCAGGACATCAGGGGAACACAAGCCACTGTCCCGTAGCCCCCACTCCTCTCCCATCCTCTCCTCCCCTCCCCTCTCCTCCGTGGTGTGCTTTCTTCTGCACCTGCCACAGCTCACCCAACAGCAAATGCAATCCCAACTAGTTAGGCTCTTGTTAGGATTGAAGATTGCTTTTACTATTCTTCTCTACTCAATTCTTCATCCTAAGGATGCTGTGGCCAGTCATACCCTCCCACAGGCAAGCGCACCTGGCAGTAAGCCCCAGCTACTGCCATTACCCATCCCACTTCCCAGGCAGGCAGGAAGGCAGGTGTGCAGAGCACTGGGCAGGGCCATAGCACCTGTGCCACGCACACACACATGCTCTTCACCTCATCCAGAGTTTCCTAGGTTTTGGTGCTTCAACAGCCCTCAGTAACACGGGCTCCTTACTATGAGATAGCCTGGGAGAGAGCTGGGGTTTCTGTGATGGGAAAGGGCTAAGCTGGGAAAGGAAATAGTGTGTGCCTGGCACGCTGCAAGCCGCCCGAGGTGCCAGGCACACATAGGGGAGGGGAGAAGAGGACGGGAGAGGAGTGGGGGCCACGGAACACGGCTTGTGTTCCCCTGATGTCCTGGGACACAGCTCCCTAAACCCCGAAACACCCCATGGACAGGAAAGCAAAGTAAGGAGAGGTGAATGTGAGTGGCAGGAAGGGCTGCAGGCACTGACCTGACCTCCCACTCACAGGATGACCCTACAATGCAGAGGGAGAAACTGAGGCCCAGAGGGTGGCGCCACTGTACAGTCAGGTACCCCCGCCCTGTGTCCTGCTCTGTACTTCACACACCACCCAGCACACATGTGGTCAACATCAGTGAGGCAAAGGTGGCAGCCTGGGCCCCCCATGCTGGCCCTCAGCCATCCCTGGGACAACAGTCTAGACACCCGGAAGCTCTGTGCCTAGGCCCACTGACCCAGCCTCCCTCCAAGCCCTGGGTGCCCATGTGTGCCCAGGCTGCTGCCCCTGGGACTCAGGCCACGCCACAAGCAGCAGCTGGGTCTGCAGCCTGGCTTGGAACCAGCCCCCAACAGTCAACATGGAGACAGCCCTGCTGGCACCGCGCCAGGCCTGGGCCCTGTCTCCCGCACCCTCCAGTGACCTGCCTGGGCCACCCTCCAGGAGCGCCTGCTCCTAAGCCGCCTCCCACAGTGGAGGGACACCCGTGCTGCTTCAGAGCAGACCGTGGCAAGTTACCCTCTCCCCCAGGGAGAAAGGGATCCAAAGCCCCTGTGCCTCTGGGGTGCAGCATCAGCCCAGACTTCTGCTCGGCTGGGTGCCATAGCTCACACCTGTAAGCCCAGCACATTGGGAGGCCAAGGCAGGAAGATCGTTTGAGGTCAGGGGTTTGAGACCAGCCTGAGCAACACAGGGAGACTCTGTCTCCATATAAATAAAAAATTAGCCAGGTGTGGTGCCACGCACTTGTAGTCCCAGCTATTTGGAAGGCTGAGGTAGGAGGATCACTTGAGGCCGGGGGCCAAGGCTGCAGTGAGCTATGATCACACCACTGCACCCCAGCCTGGGTGACAGAGCAAGACCCCGTCTGAAAAAACAAAAGCAGACTTCTGTTCAACAGCATGTTGAACACCTAGGAGTTCGTTACCCTCCTCAGCTCAGAGATTAGAGGGAACTCTCCCCACAGAGGTGCTATGATCAGAGGGCCAGGGACCTGTCTCATTGATCCTACGCTCTAGGCCAGACATCACCTCAGAATCCTTCTCAACACGGCTCCACTTCCTATCTACAAGGAGCTGGCCTACAAGATGGAAGCGATTCCTACATCATGGGGTCATGTGGCTCCAGGCACATGGCCCTCAACCAGTGGGAGCCTGTGCACAGGTAAGAGAGCCAGGGCAGCCTGGAGATGAGCTGGACACAGGCTGCCAGCACTGGCTGTCCCCTCCCACTTGCCAAATTCAGTGTGAGCTGAGCACATTTCACTGGAACAAGCAGGCATCTGTGAGCATCCAACTCCAAAAATAGTGCCACCAGGAGAGGAAGGAACACGCTCTTCTAGCTGCACCCGCTCCCTGCCCTCAGACACCTCCCTGCACGGTCTGTGCCTGGCCTGTGGCAGTTCAAGGGTCACACCCAACTCTGAAAAGGGAGAGATAACATCCCCGGGATAAGAAGAGTGAAAACAGGCCAAGTCTGCTGCCAGAGCCTGGCCACAGACCCACAGCCCCTTGGCAGAGAACTGCCTAGGAAGTCCTCCTCTGAGTCTTTCAGGCCACTGGTATCTAACAAAGAATCTAATCTGCACACGGCACTTGCCCCGAGCTAAGAAAGTTCTGGAAGGGTCTCCTAGGTCTCCCCAGCCCAAGGTGAGCTTGCTCCTGTGGAGGGAGATGCCTGCCTGCCCATGTCCACCACCACTGCATACCGAGCCAGTCTGAAGCCACCATGATCTGGCTGTTCCTGGTTTACGGTGTACCTCCCCGCTGCGAAGAAGCAGACCATGCGAGGGCAGGGGCTTCATCCCTCCTGCTTCCTACTGGAGAAACACTCCCGGAGGCAGCCGAACCCTCACTGGGTGCAATCCCTCTGTGTAGGAGATTGCACTGTGTAGGTTGTGCCCCGCTGCACAACCACGCAGCTGAGGCTCAGAGACTGCATTCAGAGCCCAACTAGAATCAGACACAGGTTCTGTGGGCCCCACTACCCATTTGGAGGCAGACGCCTGACCCCCGGCTCCATCCCCAGAGATGAGGATGCAGCAGGCTGGGGCTGCCTCCATGTGGCAGCTGCTCCCAACTCCACAAGGGACACACAAGCCAGCCCTTCCCATCCAGGCTGCGCATGACTGTGTTTTGTTTTCAAAGGTCACATACAGGTCACAAATAAAGAGGCCGGTTCCCACTAGAAGCTATGTCAGGATTGACGCAGTCCCTGAGAAAAACTCCCGGAAAACCCAGGGACTCCCATGCGGGCTGAGAAACATTTTGAGTTTGCATGAGATCAAAATAGGAGTCACAGCTGAGTGTGGTGGCTCACGCCTATAGCACTTTGGGAGGCCAAGGCGGGAGGATCACTTGAGGCCAGGAGTTAGAGACTGCAGTGAGCTAGGATCACACCACACCACTCCAGCCTGGGCAGCATAGCAAGACCCTCTCTCTAAAAAATAAAAACAAAAATAATATAATAAAATAAAATACAATACAGGAGTCAGCAGCCAGGAGGGTAGCCTGTCCCAGAGTGGATGCTCTCAGGTTCAAGGTTTGACATCGTCTGCACTGTGTGACCTCAAGTTAGCCATTATCTTCTAGATGTCCCATTAGTGAAATAAAGGGGCCAGAACAAAAGGACCCTCCAAAGTCTCAACTGGCCCTGGCCAAGAGCAAGGCTTCACAGGGCTGCTTGGCTGCACAGGGGCCTGGGAGCCCAACGCCTGAGCCTGGCCCCAGGACAGTGGTTCCACTAACACACCAAGTCTTCCTGCCACACACCCAGCTGGACACCCTAGACCAGCGGCCAGCAAGCTTCTTTTATGAAGGGCCAATGAGTTGGTATTTCAGGCTTTGTGAGCTAGACAGTTGCAGCCTTGGCTGCCGTCACAGGGCAAGAGCAGCTATAAATTACAGGTAAGCAAGTGGGCAGCTGTGTCCCTATAAAACTTTATTTACAAAGACAGGTGGCAGGCCAGACCTGGCCCTTTGGCCACAGTTTACCAACATGCTGTAGTCTCTAGGGTTGCTGCTGAAAAAGATCACACCACAGCCCACTCTGTCCGTGTCCTAACAAGGCAGCAAGCCTTGTTGTGGGGATAGGCAACTATGGCAGTGACCCTGGACAGAGCCTATAGGCCTCAGTTTCCTTGAGGACACAAAAAGAGACCCTGTGAGTCACCTCTACCACTAATTCCATGGGGAAATGGAGCAAACATGAGGTGGACGCAGCCCAGGTTCCCCTCAAGATCTCAGGAATAATATTTCAGAGAAGCCCTGAGCAGGAGGCACCCACCAGGGCCCTTCCCCACAGCAGCCAGGTTGGAGTTCCTGTGAATCAGGCGCCCTGATGCAATTAAGCAGGCATCCTTATCACAGTGCCACACTGAGACCCTAAGGTCACTCCCTCCAGGTGTAGGGGGCTACAAGATCCATAGCAGGAAGCTGAATGTACCCCGGAAAGTCACTGTTTTCGGAAAGGAAAAAGGAACTTCCCAACCCAGCTTACCCTCCTCAGGCCTGTGGGAGGAGACAAGGCCACCCCAAGCCCTTTGGGTTCCTGGTGGGGAGTCACCCTTCCGAAAGAAGGGCAATGTGATGGGGTGGCTGTCCCAACCCGGCCCCTTGGCCCACAGGTCCCCACCAATCAGCCTACCCTGGATAGAGGGGCCCAACCTAAGGTCTCCAGGGTGAACACAGATGGAGACACAGGCCAATGCGCGCGCACACACACACACACACACACACACACACACACACACACACACACACACACACACACACACACACACACACTCCCCTCCCCAAATGGAGACACAGGCCAATGCGCGCGCACACACACACACACACACACACACACACACACACACACACACACACACACACACACACACACACACACACACACACACACACACACACACACACACTCCCCTCCCCAACTGGAGGCCTGGGGCTCCTCCTGGAAGTAGGTGGATTCCACCTGCCCACAGGATCCTAAGAAAACTCTGCTCCTCCTCTTCCCTCCCATCCACCTTCAGCAAATGCCTCAGGGCTAGGCCAAGGGCAGCAGCTGGACCCCTGCCCAGCCAGTGCCCCCCAGTGGACTGTCCCTGACCTGCAGGACCTCTAGGCCACTTCTCACCTGGAAGAGAGCTCATTTTCCACAACAGCTTAATCCAAAAAGTGCTAAAAATAGAGATTCTGCACCCATCTGAGCTCTTTGCCCAAGAAGGGCCCTGATGCCTCAGTACCTGCAGGGCTCAGAAGTCCTGCCACTGAGAGGCTCAACCACCCTGGCCAACCTCACCCAAGGCCCTTCCTAACCCTCACTGCTTACAGAAACCCATGTCCCAGCTGGGCACGATGGCTCACGCCCGTAATCCCAGCACTTTGGGAGGCCAAGGTGGGTGGATCACTTGAGGCCAGGAGTTCGAGGCCAGCCTGGCCAGCATGGTGAAACCCCGTCTCTACTAAAAACACAAAAAACTTAGCTGGGCATTGTGGCGCAAGCCTGTAATCCCAGCTACTTTCGAGGCTGAGGCACGAGAATCGCTTGAACCTGGGAGGCGGAGGTTGCAGTGAGCCAAGAATCGCACCACTGCACTCCAGCCTGGGTGACAGAGTGAGACTCGGTCTCAAAACAAAAAGAGAAACCTGCATCCCAACGCATGCCAGGCAACCGCACACTGGCTATGCAGAAGCAGGGCACGCAGCCGCTGTCATCTCCACTCAGCCCCAGCTTCCCCCACTGCAGAGCCACGCCGGGCTCTCCCTGTCCCTTTCTCTCACCTGAGCCCAGGTGATCCTGCTCGAGACCTTCCTCTGTCACCTGTGACCAGGTGACTCCTGGGTCCATCCAGGGGCATCAAAGGCCCTGCAGGCCCTAGCTCTCACAGGACAGTCACACACATGAGGGCATTTAAATGGCTCCAAGACCACCCTACACCCATTAAGATGGCTACCATCAAAAAATAACCAGTGGGGGCAAGGACGTGGCGAAACCACAACCCTTGTGCACTGTTGGTGGGAATGTAAAATGCTGCAGCCGCTGTGGAAAACAATCTGGCAAATCCTCAAAAAATTAAACACAGAATGACCACATGAGGCCAGGAGCAGTGTCTCATGCCTCTAATCCCAGCACTTTGGGAGGCCAAGGCGGATAGATAACCTGAGGTCAGGAGTTCAAGACCAGCATGGCCAACGTGGTGAAACCCCGTCTCTACTAAAAATATAAAAATTAGCTGCGCATGGGCCGGGTGCAGTGGCTCATGCCTATAATCCCAGCACTTTGGGAGGCTGAGGCGGGCAGATCACAAGGTCAGGAGATCGAGACCATCCTGGTTAACATGGTGAAACCCCATCTCTACTAAAAATACAAAAAATTAGCCAGGCGTGGTGGCAGGCGCCTGTAGTCCCAGCTACTCGGGAGGCTGAGGTAGGAGAATGGCATGAACCCGGGAGGCAGAGCTTGCAGTGAGCCGAGATAGCACCACTGCACTTCAGCCTGGGTGACAGAGCGAGACTCTGTCTCAAAAAAAAAAAAAAAAAAAAAAAAATTAGCGGGGCGTGGTGCTGGGCGCCTGTAATCCCAGCTACTTGGGAGGCTGAGGCAGGAGAATTGCTTGAACCTGGGAGGCACAGATTGCAGTGAGTCAAGATCACGTCACTGCACTCCAGCCTGGGCGATCCAACAGGTCCACTTCTGGGTATGTATCCAAAAGAACCGAAAGCAGGGGTCTGAACAGATACTTACATGCCCTGTTCACAGTAGCATGGTTCACTACAGTCAAGAGGTGGAAGCAACCCAAATGCCCAGGACAGAGGAATGGATGAGCACGATGTGGTCCATCCACACCACAGGACATCAGTCTGGTTCCCTGCCCACTGCCCACCACCCACCACACCACTGGAGGTGGCCTGATGGAGAAGGTGGAAGTACAGGGGGGCCCAGCTCCCTCTGACAGTGCTGTGGGCTTTCCAGTGGGAAAATTGCTAAAGAAACCAGGAAGCTGGCCAGGCACAGTGGCTCAAGCTTGTAATCCCAGCACTTCGGGAGGCTGAGGCTGGAGGACTGCTTGAGCCCAGGAGTTCGAGACCAGCCTGGGCAACATAGTGAGACCCTGTCTCTACAAATTAAAAAAAAAAAAATGGGCCGGGCACAGTGGCTCACGCCTGTAATCCCAGCACTTTGGGAGGCCGAGGTGGACAGATCATGAGGTCAGGAGTTCAAGACCAGCCTGGCCAAGATGGTGAAACCCCGTCTCTACTAAAAATACAAAAATTAGCCAGGCACTGTGGCAGATGCCTGTAATCCCAGCTACTGGGGGGGGCTGAGGCAGAGGAATCGCTTGAACCCAGGGGGCAGAGGTTGCAGTGAGCCAAGATCATGCCACTGCACTCCAGTCTAGGCGACAGAGTAAGACTCCATCTCAAAAAAAAAAAAAGAAAAAAAAATTAGTTGAGTGTGATAGCATATGCCTGTAGTCCCAACTACTGGGGAGGCTGAGGTAGGAGGATTGCTTGAGCCCAGGATATTGAGGCTGCAGTGAGCTGTGATCACGTGATTGCACTCCAGTCTGGGCAACAGAGCAGAAGGCTCTGTCTCAAAAATAAAGAAATAAAAATAAAGAAACAGGCCAGGCGCGGTGGCTCACGCCTGTAATCCCAGCATTTTGGGAGGCCAAGGCGGGCAGATCGCTTGAGCTCAGGAGTTCGAGACCAGCCTGGGCAAAATGGTGAAATCCCATCTCTACAAAAACATACAAAAAGCAACCAGGCGTGATGATGGGTGTCTGTAGTCCCAGCTATTTAGGAGGCTGAGGTGGGAGGATTGCTTGAGCCTGGAAGGCAGAGGTTGCAATGAGCCAAAACTAGGAAGCCAGTTCTTTATTTCAGAAAAAAAAAAAACAATAAAACCCTAACAGCAGAGCTACAGGAGAAGCTATTTTAAATTTTGGAGGCTTTGCTTTCTGGGATCATTTTTGGGTCAACGAGGAGAGCAGCTGACACCTTGTGCACAGCCAGGGAGAACAAGCCTGTCTCACCTCCAGGACATCACCTTCACCTGAATTGGGAAGTTGAGGCTCAGGGAGGGTGCCAGCAGCCTGGAGCCCCAAATTGTCAGTGGGAGCAGCGCCACCAATGTACCTGATCCCCAATATGCAGTTCTCAGCATCCTTCAAGAGAGACGCCTCCTTGTGAAAATATTTTCACCAACGTATAAAAAGGACACGGGGCACAACAACAGCATCTCATGAAGAGCTGAGGCCCCCGATGGGCCTGGGGGAAGGACGGGGGTGTTAAGACTGGGGCATATACTTGCAGTCTCCCCATCTGAAGAACGGTGAGAAGGACTGACCACAGCCCTCCATCACCAGCAGCTCAATTTATCCAAAGAGGAGCAAGCCAAGGGGGGCTGAGCTGCCTTCCCTGGCCTCAAAATCGCAGCCTCATGCTCCAGGCTCCACTCACAGAAACATGGGCATGCCAGGCCGTGGCCTGTGCTGGGTACCTCCCTCACCTCACCTCATCGCTCTGTGTAGCCTCACTACAGGACAGTGGACTGACCTGTACACACACAAGGCCTGCAGCATCCGGACATCCCCAGAACCAAGCACAGTGCCAAGAACACAAAAATGCTCGAAGAATACTGACCTGTCAGACTCCAGGATGCACAGAAGGTGCAGCATTAAAACATAAAGTGTTCAGGGAAGAAGAGACACAAAACCATATGATTGTGCCACTATGATAACATGGTACACCCAGGCGAGACAGAGGAGGGTGCAAAGGTGTCAACAGAGATTGCCTGGGGCAATGAGAACAGACTTGCTAATTTTAGGTACATTGCAGGCTTTCTACCCTGAGTTATACTGCTTATATAGTAAAAAGGAAAAAAAAAACTTCACAGGATGCTTTTAAAACAGGAGTTCAGTCTGGGCCCGGTGGCTCACACCTGTAATCCCAGCACTTTGGGAGGCTGAGGCAGGTGGATCACAAGGTCAGGAGATGGAGACCATCCTGGCTAACACGGTGAAACCCTGTCTCTACTAAAAACACAAAAAATTAGCCGGGCGTGGTGGCGGGCTCCTGTAGTCCCAGCTACGCAAGAGGCTGAGGCAGGAGAATGGCATGAACCCGGGAGGCAGAGGTTACAGTGAGCCGACATCACGCCACTGCACTCCAGACTGGGCGACAGAGCGAGACTCCATCTCAAAAACAACAAAAAAAAACACACACAAGAAAAACAGGAATTCAGTGATTCCACAAACTTGACCAGAACTCGAAGCCTTATCCCTTTACAAACACGTCTGCTGGCCTGGCTGCCTCAGTCAGGAGCCGTGTCTCCACTTGATCAGGAGGGTCCAGCCCTGGAGGATATAATTAGCATCAGACTCTGGGGCCCACTGCCAGGTCAGATGGAGGCGGGAGGTCTCTAGGACGCTTTTGTCTGGGGGAACAGTCTCCCTGCGGATGGTTTATTTGGACACCAGCTTTTTTCATTAAAAAGCAAAGTGACAGCCAGGCGCGGTGGCTCGCACCTGTAATCCCAGCACTTTGGGAGGCCAAGATGGGCGGATCACCTGAGGTCAGGAGTTCGAGACCAGCCTGACCACATAGAGAAAGCCCGTCTCTACTAAAAATACAAAACAATTAGCCAGGCGTGTTGGTGCATGCCTGTAATCCCAGCTACTCGGGAGGCTGAAGCAGGAGAATCGCTTAAACCTGGGAGGCGGAGGTTGCAGTGAGCCAAGATCGCGCCATTGCACTCCAGCCTGGGCAACAAGAGTGAAACTCCGTCTCAAAAAATAAAATAAAATAAAATAAAAATAAAAATAAAATTTAAAAAATAAATAAAAAGCAAAGTGACAGGCTGGGCGCGGTGGCTCACGCCTGTAATCCCAGCACTTTGGGAGGCCAAGGCAGGCAGATCACGAGGTCAGGAGATCGAGACCATCCTGGCTAACACGGTGAAACCCCGTCTCTACTAAAAATACAAGAAAATTAGCTGGGTGTGGTGGCGGGCGCCTGTAGTCCCAGCTACTCAGAAGGCTGAGGCAGGAGAATGGCGTGAACCTGGGAGGCAGAGTTTGCAGTGAGCTGAGATCGTACCACTACACTCCAGCCTGGGCAACAGAGCGAGACTCCATCTCAAAAAAAAAAAAAAAAGTGACAAAATAACCACATGTCATGGCCATCTCTGTCATTCACTGCACCTGCAGGTCACAGGCCATTTGGATGCATTGTTCTACATGTCCCTTTGGACTCTGTGGCTGACTACACAGGTGAGATTGAAGACAACCCTGTCCATGAGATTCAGAGACCAAGGAGAAAGTGTGACAACTGAATTCATCAAGGCAGAAAGCACAACGGGGAGCAAGACCCTAAAACAAAGGACACAGAAGAGGCCAACCCCAAAATGTGCAGTATCAATCACAAGTCTGTGCCCTGCCAGGTGCCTTAAACAAGGCTGATGCCCCCTGAGAAGCAGACCTCTGAAAACTAGGGTCTCTTCCCTGGGCAGCTGCTTGGAGCCCAGGGCTACATGGAGCAGAGAGGCAATCTTGTTTGTCAGGCTGGCGGGTTCCTCCCTCAAGGTCTCCCGGGCGGGATGTCACAATCCGGGTGTGATGTCAAAACTGCTTCAAAGGTGATGAACTCTGGCCTTGGCCGTGAGTCAACAGAGGGGTGGGTTTCCGAGTGAGCGCTGCCTGATGTTTACACACAATCACAGCCACGGCAACCAGCTGGAAGCACAGTCAAGGGTCACAGTGCCGAGTGCAGAGCTCAGTCCCTCACACACACTCTTGCCTGCCTCCTGCAGAGACTGCCAGCTTGGGCCCACAGACTCAAGCTGGCTTGTCCTCTTCTAGCACCTTCTGAGAGAACACCCAGAACCACCAAATGCTCACCTTGAAACACACAGGCAAACCATACCCTGGTGCACCAGTGGGCCACTCCTGATGCCTCCTGGCAGCCCACCTGCTCCACCCCAGCCCATCCAGCGGCCACAGTTCTTCAGAGGTGGCAGAGCCCAGGCCATGACCCTCGGATTCTGGGTTCTCAGCTACTTCCCAGCTGGGAGATCCTGCCTGGTGATTCAGCCTCCTCCCGAGTCTCCACCCATATTCTCACCTAAGAAATGGGAACTGCTCCCACCACGGGGAAGATGGGATGAAATGCAGTACTGTAGGTGGCACAGCCAGCCCTGGCGGGGTGGGGCACCCTTCACAGGTGTAGGTGCCCATCACCTTTCCACTTTCTTGGGGGAGGGGGTCCAGCATAGCCAGCAACCGGAGGAATCTGCTCAGTCACTCACGTCACCAAGGTTCGGGCCTCTTGGGGACGCGGAACGTTGCATTTAAGTGGGGCTCAGGACCCCAGCATGACTCCCCTTCAGAGCTGTGTCCCCTTCAGCTCAAGCCCCCTGCAACCTCAAACGAGAGCTTGGCTTGGGCACTCAAGAGGCAGTATGGGCCAGCGAGGACAGCCGAGTGCCCTTGCACAGGTGATGCCGCCTATCAGAGCCTCATCTGTCCCTGTCGTGAAGGGGGACCATAAACTTGCTCTCCCGTCAAGTGGTCAAGATGACGTGCACCCATGGGAAGGGATGGGGGTCTAGCCCAGGGCCAAGAGGGGCAGCACTAGCACTAGGTCTCTAAAGAAGGCCATCTCTGAAAAGCAGGCAGGGCTGGCAAGAAGCTGCCCTGCTCAGAACCAAGGGGGGGTGCCCACCGGGAAGGGAAGATAAGTCGGGCCTCTGGGGCCCTGCTGTGGGAATGGATCACAGGCTGAAGTAAGGCTTCTCCTGCCACCGGTGCCAAGGGTGACATCCACACAGCCCACCCACTTAGCAGCAGACAGTAGCCCCCAGCACAGCTCTAGGGCCACCCAGAAGAGCCGAGTACTGGCTACAGGCCTGAGGCCCAGTACCCCTCTACCTCCACTCCCTTCACACCCTTCCCTGGGACAGCACGCCGGCCATGCCTGGGACCCTTCCCCCAGCAGACTGCAGCTCTGTGTCACCTGCTGGAAGCACTCACTGATTGCCCCACCTGTACCCCTCACCATCATTAACGTTGACCGCCGGTGAGTTACTCTTGCTAATTTCTGTGCCATCCTTCCTGTTCATGAATTCTCTGTCTCCTGCCACTAGAATGTCAGCTCGTGACATGAGGGACCCATCTCAATCACTGGTGGGTATCCCGCCCCTGAGCCATGGGCACTGACCAGAGGCTCAATCATACCGGGTTAGATGAGTGATCTGGAGTCTCCCACCGGCTCTGTACGAACCTCCAGGCAGGGACCAGCCCCCCCAGAAGCCAGCTCTGGGTCCGTTCACTAAGGGCTCAGAGCACAAGAGGGGTCAGGTTATTCTCCTCCCAAGAGGAAGAGAATCTGGAACTCAAAAAGGGTCAGGCAACAGGATCCTCACAGCCCTGAGAGAAGGATCTGGAACTTGAGGGAGCAGGTCAAGTACTGCTGACCCCAGTTCTGAGAAGGATTCGGAGATGGGAGGGGTCAGGCACTCACCCATGGCCTCAGGAAGCAGGTGGAGCTGAGATTCAAATGGAGAGAGGCTCTAATCCCCAGGCCTCATGAAGCACTTCCTGGGCCCTCAATTTTTTCTGAACAATGGTGTGCTCCTCTCCACCAAGGAGCTTGTGATCCAAAAGAGGTCACTCAGCAACAGAGCCCAGGCAAACCCCTAATGATGAACTACAACCCAAGTGCCCCTGGGAGGGTCACTTCCTCAGACTGACCAGAGGCTACTTCTCCACGCAGGTGAGTGACACTGTCCTGGAAGGAGGGGGTGTGTCCATGCTTCCACTCTCCCCTCTCCAGGAAATCACTCATCAGAGCAAACTGGGAGATCCACAAGAACAGCCACCTCACAACCCATGAAGGTTTCGTTTTGTTTTTTGACACAGGGTCTCCCTCTGTCACCCAGGCTGGAGTGCAGTGGTGCGATCTCAGTTCACTGCAATGTCCATCTCCCAGATTCTCCTGCCTCAGCCTCCCAAGTAACTGGGATTACAGGCACACACCACCACGCCTGGCTAATTTTTTTGTATTTTTAGTAGAGACAGGTTTTCACCATATTGTCCTGGCTGGTCTCAAACTCCTGACCTCAAGGGATCCTCCCACCTCAGCCTCCCAAAGTGCTGGGATTACAGGGGTGAGCCACCACGCCCGGCCATTCCATGCAGGTTTTTATATTCAAAGAAAAACGGACACGTAGTTCATGCCTGTAATCCCAGCACTTTGGGAGGCCAACACAGGAGGATCCCTTAAGCCCAGGAGTTCAAGAACAGCTTAGGCAAAATGGGGAAACCCCATCTCTACCAAAAAAAATTTTTTTAACTAAAAGAAAAAGAGACAAAAAAACTGGGCCAGGCACAATGGCTCATGCCTGTAGTCCCGGCACTCTGGGCAGCTGAGGTGGGAAGATCACTTAAGCCCAGGAGTTCAAGGGCGCAGTGAGCTATGATCACACCACTGTACTCCAGCCTGGGTGACAGAGTAAGACCTTGTCTCAAAAAAAAAAAAAAAAAAAAAGAAGAAGAAAAGAAAAGAAAGAGAAAAACTAGGCCAGGCACGATGGCTCACTCCTGTAATCCCAGCACTTTGGAAGGCCAAGGCAGGAGGATCACCTGAGGTCAGGAGCTCAAGACCAGTCTGACCAACATGGTAAAACCCCGTCTCCACTAAAAATACAAAATTTGCAGGGAATGGTGGCACATGCCTGTAATCCCAGCTACTTGGGAGGCTGAGGTTGCAGTGAGCCGAGATAACACCATTACACTCCAGCCTAGCAACAAGAATGAAACTCTGTCTCAAAAAACAACAACAATAACAACAAAAAACTAGGCCAGGCACAATGGCTCACTCTTGTAATTACAGCACTTTGGGAGGCTGACACAGGGAAATCACTTGAGCCCCGGAGTTTGAAACCAGCCTTGGCAACATGGTGAGACCCCGTCTCTATAAAAAAATTTAAAACTTAGCCAGGTGCAGTGGTGCACACCTGTGGCCCCAGCTACTCAGGAGACTGAAGCAGGAGGCTGGTAGTTCGAGGCTGCACTGAGCTATGATCACGCCACTGCACTCCAGCCTGGGCAATGGGGCAAAACCCTGTCTCTTTAAAAAAAAAAAAAAAAAAAAAAGGGCCCAGCGTGGCGACTCAGGCCTCCCAGCACTTTGGGAGGCTGAGGCAGGTGGATCACTTGAGGGGTCAGGAGTCTGAGATCATCCTGACCACATGGTAAAAGCCCGTCTCTACTAAAAATACAAAAATCAGCCAGGCATGGTGGTGCGTACCTGTAATCCCAGCTACTTGGTAGGCTGAGGCAGGAGAATCCCTTGAACCCGGGAGGCGGAGGTTGCAGTGAGCTGAGATCACGCCAGTGCAATCCAGCTTGGGCGACAGGGCAAGACCCTGTCCCCCAAAAAAAAAAGGAAAGAAAAAAAAGGAAAGAAAAACTGCACAAAGTCCAAGGTAGAATGAGAAGGCCAGCAGCTATGTGTATTGCTGTGCCTTTACCTTCCACCACGCTGCTCCAGCTGGCTACCAGGTCAACACCAGAGCCCTCTGGGGAGAGAAAACAGGAGGGCTTCTACCTGGGCTGTTCCCAGAGCTAGGATTACCTGCTCCTGGGAGCCACAGAGAAAGTTCCACAGCAAGTTCCCTTCTAGCCCCTGCCACACCTGAACTTATAAAAGCCTCTTTGCAATTAAAAACTAAAAATAGGCCGGACACGGTGGTTCACGCCTGTAATCCCAGCACTTTGGGAGGCCGAGGTGGGCAGATCACAAGGTCAGGAGATCGAAACCATCCTGGCTAACACGGTGAAACCCTATCTCGACGAAAAATACAAAAAATTAGCTGGGGGTGGCGGCGTGTGCCTGTAGTCCCAGCTGCTGGGGAGGCTGAGGAAGGAGAATGGTGTGAACCTGGGAGGCGGAGCTTGCAGTGAGCAGAGATCGCGCCACTGCACTCCAGCCTGGACAACTCAAAAGCAAGAGCAAGACTGTCTCAAAAAAAAAAAATTAATTAATTAAAAATAAAAGCCCTCTCCACAAGTTGCAACTGGCAAACTATATAACCACAGCATCGGGGAACAGAAAACTCTGGCTGCTGGTTGATAGAGTTGTCCACATGAGATTTTGTCCATAACCAGTACACTTCTCTGGTTACACAATCAAGTTCTTCAAGCCGCCTTCCTCAAGCTCACTACCCAAAACCACAGAGAGCATGGACCTGCCCTGTCCTTAGAAAAGTCCATCCACTATCCTGCCCCATGGGCAAGATTAAATTCGAAAGTAACCGAGTTGGCTGGGAGCAGTGGCTCAAGCCTGTAGTCCCAGCACTTTTAGAGGCTGAGAAGGGCGGATCACTGGAGGTCAGGAGTTCAAGACCAGCCTAGCCAACATGGCAAAACTCTGTCTCTACTAAAAATACAAAAATTAGCCAAGTGTGGTGGCAGGTGCCCGTAGTCCCAGCTACTCGGGAGGCTGAGGCAGGAGAATCGCTTGAACCCGGGAGGCGTAAGCTGCAGTGAGCCGGGATCACGCCACTGCACTCCAGCCTGGGCAGCAGAGTGAAACTCCATCTCAAAAAAAAAAGAAAGAAAGTGGCCAAACCACTTAAATTACCAGACAGCTTTTTGAGAAAAATCCAAGTTTGAATCACCCCAAAATATAATCCAGCCAGCCAAGTTGCTCTGGATAGCTTGGAAAAGTTCTTCTAGGGAGCCCCTCCTGGCTGGTCAACATGCTGCCCTACACATCTGGGCTCCGAGCGAGAGGAGTTTTAACAGTTCACAGTTACCTTCACCCTAACATGAGGAAGATCCAGCTTAGAGAGGGGATGTAACCAATACCCTAAAGTAAAAATAGCAGTGTGACAGCATGAGGTGGACACATAGGCGGACCTTCTGGACTGAAAAGCAAGCGAGGGCAGCATCAGAGAGAAGGCGGGGCTCCTGGTTCCCAAAGCACAGAAGACAGTGGTGACCAGGTACCAAGTCCATAGTAGTTATATGACTCACCAGCTCTCCCCCCAGCTGTTTCTAGGAAAGCCTGCCTTCCTGCAGGACAAGTCAGAATCGCTCAGGGAAAAAGACCCAGGGCCAGAATTCTACCAGGAAGAGAGGCTCTGGCTGGTCACGGGCCAGCAGCTGCTGTCGCTGCCACCGTCTCCTCCTCACCTGCAGGGGCGCCTTAGCCTCATCTTGGGGAGTCTTTTTGACAAGGTGCGAACTTGCTCTTCCAAAAAAAAATGGAATCCTCATTCCATGAAGGGGAAAACTGAGACACCGGGACAGGGAGGAAATTGCCCAAACACATGGGAAGAAGCACGGAAGGGGTGGGCACCGGGAGAGTGGTGGAAACGAAACAGAGGGAAGAAATTCTCGGCTTAGCTAATGGAGTTGAACAAGTTCGGGGCAGGAAGAAAGCCACATTCCTTCCTAGTTAGTCTCCCTCCTCACCCGCCCGCGGCACCCCCCCCCACCCCCACCATCACCAGTATACACAAACACACACACACACAGGGAGCAGGGCTCTCTGAGCCTGAGACTAGACCCGCCCCCACTCCCTTTAGGGCAATGAAGCCCCCAATTTCCAGAAAAGGAGTTACAAGGTTCCTAAACCACTTCCCCTCGGGACCTGACCACTGGTCATCTGCAACTTCTGACCCAGCACAGACGGGGGCGGGGGGGGCGGGGGCCATGACACAAACAGAAATGAAAAAGGCAGGTTTCTGACCACGGCCCCAGATGCGCCCCAAAGGCAGGCCCAAGAGAACATACACAGCAGCCTCCCCTCCCCACCACCAGCCAGGTGGCAGAACCGAAACGCCTCAAACTTCCCCCAGATGGGCCCAAATCGGCCTCTGAGAAGTTCCAGAGTCAGCGGCCAGATGTGGTAGCCAGAGCTTCCTCCCGGGTGGCAGGGATCCCCCTACATGTGCCCTGAGGAAAACATCACAGCCGCCCCCAACACTTCTACTCTCCAAGGAACCTCTCTCCAGAGAGAGAGGGTCACCTGGGGGTAAGGGGAGCAGAAAGCTGGGACAAGCTGTCAGTTTCTGCCCAAACTCCCCCGTCCCAAGAATCAAAGTGGCCCAACCTGAGTGGCTTCATCGGAACGCGTCAAAGCCAGCCCCCAGCTGCAAAGCCTCCCACCCAGACAGAACAAGTGCCCCGCTCACCACCCCCTGCCAGGCACCCAGACGATCGCTGCTTCCCAGGAGGACAGACACAGTCACCCCCACCAACGGCGCTGCCCGGGCCCCAGATGGAAAAGCCCCCAGCTTCCCCCTATCACGGTGCCGGGACCGTGCGGCCCACCGCCTCCTCGCCCCGCCGCCAGGTGCGTAAACTGGACCCTGCCCAGGTGCCAGGCAGGCCAGAAAGGCCCCGGACTCCGCCAGGTGCCGACACCGACGCCCCCCGGGCCCGGCGCGCGAGTCTGGGCCCCCCAGCAGCCCCGGGCCACCAGCCTGTATTGCCTCCTAGTGCTGAGAAGGAACGCGGTTCTCAGCGCTCCAGGCCGGACTGGCGCCCACTCCGCGCCCCGCCGGCCCAGGGACCCGCGAGCAGCGCCGCAGACCTAGCGTCTCCGAGCCCGGACGCCTCAGTGAGGGGAGCGCGAGGCCGGCCCGCGTCCCGACGTTCCCCACTGGCGCGCCAGGCGCCATGCCACTCACCTGTCTGGCGCGGTAGCTCTCGAAGGCCCTCAGGGCACTGTCGGTGAGCTTCACGTGGAACACCGACACCTTGCTGCCGTCGCTAACCCGGCCGCACGACAGCCCGTAGCTCCTAGCCTCCTTCAGCGCCGCCATCTTGCGACCATCTCTCCCCCGCGCCCCCTTCCCGGCTCCAGCGCCGCCGCGCCGGCCACGCCCCGCCCCGCCGCCCGCTGACGCGCTGCATTATTCATGAGACGCGGATGGCCACGCCCCCCGGGTCTGGCCAAGTCAACAGTCGCTGCCACACCGCCAGGCAGCGCACTACATTATTCAGGAGACGCGCCTGGCCACGCCCCATGCGGGCGCCACAAGGCCCACAGTCAACGCCCCAAGTTGTTGCATATTCATAAGGCACTGATGGCCCCGCCTCTTCAGGCCCTAGGGGTGGCCACTTCCGTGAACGAACTCCGCCTCAACACGCGCACCCCTCCAGGCCCCGCCTCCATAGTATTATACATAACCCTGACTCAGCCAGCCAGGCGCGTCAAAGCCCCGCCCCGACAGCCGCTGACGTGATGCATTATTTATGAGATCTCTACAGTCTTCCGTCTTTGGCTTCTGTGAAAAGCCGCAGAGAGGGCGTGGAGGGGCGGAGCCGGCGCGAAACACGTGGGTGGGTAGGCCCCGCCTCGGGCCGGGACGGGTGGGCGTGGCTATGTAAACGACGCGCGCGCTTTGGACGCTGGGTTGGACATATAGGGCATCCCTTAGGGTGGGTGGATGGGACTTCCACCCAGGGAAGGTGCTGGACCGGTGAGTGGAGGAGGAGCTGGTAAACTTTTTCTTATGAGATGAGTACTTTTAATAGGATAAAATCCTACATCCCCACAGTCCCTGAGCGATGGTGCAGTCCAGCTTCAATTTCCTATTTTTATTTTTTTTTTGAGGGGTCTTGCTGTGTTGCCCAGGCTGGAGTGCAATGGCGCCATCATGGCTCACTGCACCCTCGACCTCCTGAATTCAGACTGATCCTCCTTGTCTGGGCCTGCTGAAATGCTAGGATTACAGGAGTGAGCCACCAAGCCCAGACTTCCATTTTCTTTTCTTTTCTTTTCTTTTCTTTCTTTTCTTTTCTTTTCTTTTTTTTTTTTTTTTTTTTTTTTTGAGACGGAGTCTCGCTCAGCAGCCCAGACTGGAGAACAGTGGCGCTATCTCGGCTCAATGCAACCATGGTCTCCCGAGTTCAAGCGATTCTCCCGTCTCAGCCTCTCGAGTACCTGGGATTACTGGCGCCCGCCATCATGCCCAGCTAATTTTTGTATTTTAGTAGAGATGGGGTTTCACCATGTTGGCCAGGCTGGTCTTGAACTCCTGACCTCAGGTGATCCGCGCGCCTCGCCCTCCCAAAGTGCTAGGATTACAGGCGTGAGCCACCTCCCCCAGTTTTTGTTTGTTTTTAGACGGAGTTTCGATTTCCTTGCCCAGGCTGGAGTGCAGTGGTGTGATCTCGGCTCACTGCAACCACCGCCTCCTGGATTCAAGTGATTCTCCTGCCTCAGCCTCCCGAGTAGTAGCTGGGACTACAAGCGCCCATCACAACGCCCGGCTAATTTTTTGTATTTTTAGTAGAGACGGGATTTCACCCTGTTAGCCAGGCTGGTCTGGAACTCCTGACCTCAAGTGATGCGCCCACCTCGGCCTCCCAAAGTGCTGGGATTACAAGCATGAGCCACTGTGCCCGGCCAGCCTTCCATTTTCTAAAAAGCAACTTCATTGAGTCACATTTTACATATAAAATATATTCCCAATGCTGTGTAGCTGTCACCACTATCTAATTTCCGAGATTTTTTTTTTCTTTTTCTTTGAGACGGAGTTTCGCTCTTGTTGCCCAAGCTGGAGTGCAACGGCGCGATCTCAGCTCGTTGCAACCTCCGCCTCCCAGGTTCAAGCGATTCTCCTGCCTCAGCCTCCTGAGTAGCTGGAATTACAGGTGCCCACCACCACGCCCAGCTAATTTTTGTATTTTCAGTAGAGACGGGGTTTCGCCATATTGATCAGGTCTCTAACTCCCAACCTCAGGTGATCCGCCTGCCTAGGGCTCCCAAATTGCTGGTATTACAGGCGTGAGCCACTGCGCCTGGCCAAGGGAGGAGCTGGCTTGGAGGGCCAACCAGCTCGCTCTGTGATCTTGTGAAAGGCACCTCCTGCTTCTGAGCCTCTGTGGATTCACTTCGGAAACAGGAAACAGCAATAAGAGCAGTACTCAGGACCTAGCAAGGTGTCTCACACCTGAAATCCCAGCACTTTGGGATGCCATGACGGGAGGATCGCTTGCACCCAAGGGCTTGAGACCAGCCTGGGTAACAGGGCTAAGCCCCCTCTCTATAAAAAATTTAAAACAATTAGCCGGGCATGGTGGAGCACCCCTGTGGTCCCAGCTACTCTGGAGGCTGAGGTGGGAGGCTGTCTCGAGCCCATGGGAGGTTGAGGCTGCAGTGAACTATATTCTCACCACTATACTCCAGCCTGAGTGACAGAGTAAGACCCTGTCTCCAAAACACAAAACAAAACAAAAGCCAGGCCTGGTGGCTCACGCCTGTAATCCCAGCACTTTTGAAGGCCAAGAAGGGTGGATCATGAGGTCAGGAGTTCGAGACCACCATGACTAACATAGTGAAACCCCATCTCTACTAAAAACACTAAAATTAGCCAGGCATGGTGGCACGTGCCTGTAATCCCAGCTACTCGGAAGGCTGAGGCAGGAGAATCACTTGGACCTGGGAAGCGGAGCTTGCAGTGAGCTGAGATTGTGCCACTGCACTGCAGCCTGGGTGACAGAGTGAGACTCGGTCTCAACAACAACAAAAAAAGTATTTATCCACATCTACTTGACATTTGATTCCCCAGTGGATCTCAATGAGACCCCAGGAAAAATAAGGCAGAACTTATCAGACGTTGGCATGCTCTGCAGAAGTTTCTTTTTTTTTTTTTTTTTTGAGACGGAGTCTCACTCTGTCACCCAGGCTGGAGTGCAGTGGCACAATCTTGGGTTCACTGCAGCCTCCGCCTCCTGGGTCCAAGCGATTCTCCTGCCTCAGCCTCCCAAGTAGCTGGGGTTACAGGCACATACCACCATGCCCGGCTAATTTTTTGTATATTTAGTAGACAGGGTTTCACCGTGTTAGCCAGGATGGTCTCAATCTCCTGACCACATGATCTGAAGATCCACCTGCCTTGGCCTCCCAAAGTGCTGGGATTACAGGCGTGAGCCACTGTGCCTGGTCTTTTTTTTTTTTTTTTGAGACAAGGTCTCACTCTGTCACCCAGGCTGGAGTGCAGTGGCATGATCTCGGCTCACTGCAGCCTCGAACTCCTGGGCTCAACCCATCCTCCCACCTCAGCCTCCCAAGTAGCTGAAATTACAGGCATGCTTCACCATACTGGGCCAATCTTTTGTATTTTTTGAAGAGATGGGATTTTTCCATGTTGCCCAGTCTGGTCTCTAACTCCTGGGTTCAAAAGATCCTCCCGCCTAGCCTCCCAAAGTGCTAGGAAGTGCTAAGATTATAGGGCATGAGCCACCATGCCTGGCCGTCTGCAGACATTTTTGTTTGTTTGTTTTGAGACGGAGTTTTGCTCTTGTTGCCCAGGCTGGAGTGCAGTGGCACGATCTGGGCTCACTGCAACCTCTGCCTCCTGGTTCAAGTGATTCTCCTGCCTCAGCCTCCTGAGTAGCTGGGATTACAGGCACACGCCAACCCAGCTAATTTTGTATTTTTAGTAGAGACGGGATTTCACCATGTTTGTCTCGAACTCCTGACCTCAAGTGATCCACCTGCCTCGGCCTCCCAAAGTGGTGGGATTACAGGCGTGAGCCACTATATCCGGCTTTGTCTGCAGAAATTTTTAAGAACTAGGTTACCCATGGCCGGGCGTGGTGGCTCACACCTGTAATCCCAGCACTTTGGGAGGCTGAGGTGAGCAGATCACGAGGTCAGGAGATCGAAACCATCCTGGCTAACAAGGTAAAACCCGTCTCTACTAAAAATACAAAAAAATTAGCCAGGCGTTGTGGCAGGCGCCTGTAGGCCCAGCTACTCGGGAGGCTGAGGCAGGAGAATGGCATGAACCTGGGAGGTGGAGTTTGCAGTGAGCTGAGATTGCGCCACTGCACTCCAGCCTGGGCGACACAGCGAGACTCCATCTCAAAAAAGAAAAAAAAAAGAACTAGGTCACCCACAATATTGCAAGTGAGTTGATCACCCTGGGGTACCCCCCGGACACACAGTTCACCTGGTGAACTCTCTGATGGAAGCAGTGACCCCACCCTGTGTGTGGTCTTGGACATGTCTTGTCCTCTCTATTCCTCAGTTTGCTCATCCAGAAAACAGGGAGTGTAACAGCATCTGCTTGATTCTCCTGTGACGATGACATGAGACAAGGACATGTGTAGCTCACCCTGTTCAAGTGTTCCAGAAATGTGAGCTCGCGTACACATACAAAATTCCTTCTGCAGTGCTCACGTCCAATTCACAGCCCATGGCGAGTCGGGAAAGGCCCTCCTGAGTCACTGCTCAAGGCCAGGTACATGGGAGGTGTTAGTAAATGCTTTGGTATGAAAGAAAAAGCCATCCCCGTCATTCTCCAAAGGTACCACACATGGTCCAGCTGGCATACCTTGCACAGCTATGCCATCCACAAGGGATACCCTTCACTACCCATTAAAGGCATCCCATGCCTTCAACACAACTGCAGCGTCACACATGCTGGATGCTCCAGCTCGCCACCCACAACCAGCTCAGACCTTTGAGGATGAAGTGGCCGAGTGAATGACCACATTCAATTTCACACTCCTAGTCTGGCCATTCGGGGCCTCTCTCCTCCCCGTCCCCGGACCATGTCATAACTTGCATGTTCTAGGCAGCTCCGGGGCTATTTCTTTTCTTTTTTCTTTTTTTGAGATGGAGTCTCACTCTGTCACCCAGGTTGGAGTGCAGTGGCGCGATCTCAGCTCACTGCAAGCTCCACCTCCTGGGTTCATGCCATTCTCCTGCCTCAGCCTCCCATGTAGCTAGGACTACAGGCGTGTGCCACCACGCCCGGCTAATTTTTTTGTATTTTTAGTAGAGACACCATGTTGGCCAGAATGGTCTCAATCTCCTGACCTCGTGATCTGCCCGCCTTGGCCTCCCAAAGTGCTGGGATTACAGGCTTGAGCCACCACGCCTGGCCAGCGGGGCTATTTCAACTCCAGACATTGGCACCGGCAGTTTGCTTGGCCAGGAAGGACATTTCTTTCCTTTAATAAAGCTTTTTAAAAAGTTTATCAAACAAGCAGCCAGGAGTAGTGGCTCACACCTATAATCCCAGCACTTAGGGAGGCCGAGGTGGGCGGATGACTTGAAGTCAGGAGTTCGAGACCAGCCTGGTCAGCATGGTGAAACCCTGTCTCTAATAAAAATATAAAAATTAGCCGGGCGTGGTGGTACGTGCCTGCAGTCCCAGCTACTCGGGAAGCTGAGGCAGGAGAATTACCTGAACCCAGGAGGCAGAGGTTGCAGTGAGCCGAGATCGCCCCACTGCACTGCAGCCTGGGTGACAGAGTGAGGCTCCGTCTCAAAAAAAAAGTGTATCAAACAAGTGAGTGAAATATTAACTATCAGTCTCACATTTAGCCAGGTCTAGGCTGCAATTCAAGACTAAAGTATTGGCTGAGAGCCGTGGCACGTGCCTGTAGCCCCTGCTACTTGGGAGGCTGAGGTGGGAGAATCACCTGAGTGCAGGGGGTGGGTCAATGCTGCAGAGAGCTGCGATGGCGCCACTGCACTCCAGCCTGGGTGACACAGCGAGACCGTGTCTCTAAGAAAAAAACAAGACTAAAATATCCTAGGAGCTCCTGGATTGAAGAAATTCCATATCTTAAGATTTGTATGCTGGCCAGGTGTGGTGGCTCACGCCTGTAATCACAGCACTTTGGAAGGCCGAGGCAGGCGGATTACGAGGCCAGGAGTTCGAGACCAGCCTGGCCAACAAGGTGAAACCCCACCTCTACCAAAAATACAAAAAAAGTGGCCGGATGTAGTGGCACTCACCTGTAATCCCAGCTACTTTGGAGGCTGAGGCAGGAGAATTGCTGAACCTAGGAGGCAGAGGTTGCAGTGAGCCGAGATCAGGCCACTGCAGTCCAGCCTGGGCAACAGAGCAATACTCTGTCTCGGGGGGAAAAAAAAAGGATTTGTGTGCTACATGAACAGGAAACAAGTTGACTTTGCGTTATGAAAAGTCAAGAGGTTCTATATATATATTTTTTGGCGATGAGTTTCACTCTTGTTGCCCAGGTTGGAGTGCGATGGCGCGATTTTAGGTCACTGCAACCTCTGCCTCCTGGGTTTCACCCAGGAGGTTTCACCAGTTGGCCAGGCTGTTCTCGAACTCCTGACCTCAGGTGATCCACCCACTTTGGCCTCCCAAAGTGCCGGGATTACAGGCTTGTTATAGGGATTCTGAGGCACAAGAATCCCTTGCACCTGGGAGGTAGAGTTTGCAGTGAGCTGAGATGGTGCCACTGCACTCCGACCTGGATAGCAGAGAGAGAGATAAAAAAAGAAAGTTAATCACCAATGTGGTGAAACTCCGTCTCTACTAAAAACGCAAAATTAGCTGGGCGTGGTGGCACGCGCCTGTAATCCCAGCTACTCAGGAGGATGAGGCAGGCGAATCCCTTAAATTCTGGAAGCGGAGGTTGCAGTGAGCCAAGATGCACCACTGCACTCCTGCCTGGATGACACAGCAAGACTCCGTCTCAAAAAAAAAAAAAGGCCAGGCGTGGTGGCTCATGCCTGTAATCCCAGCACTTTGGGAGACCGAGGCGGGTGGATCATAAGGTCAGGAGTTCAATATCAGCCTGGCCAACATGGTGAAACCCCGTCTCTACTAAAAATACAAAAATTATCTGGACATGGTGGCGCGTGCCTGTAATCTCAGCTACTCAGGAGGCTGAGGCAGGAGAATCGCTTGAACCGTGATCTGGGAGGCAGAGGTAGCAGTGAACAAGATCATAAGATCATGCCACTGCACTCCAGCCTGGGCTGCAGAGTGAGACTCTGTCTCAAAAAAAAAAAAAAAAAAAAAAAAATTAGCCAAGCTTGATTGCGTGCCCCTGTAATCCCAGCTACTTGAGAGGCTGAGGTGGGAGAACTGCTTGAACCCTGGAGGCAGAGGCTGCAGTAAGCCAAGATTGGGCCACTGCACTCCAGCCTGGGTGACAGAGCAAGACCCCATCTCAAAAATAAATAAATAAATAAATAATAAAAAAATTAGCCAGGTGTGGTGGCGTGAACCTGTAATCCCAGCTACTTGGGAAGCTGAGGCGGGAGAATCGCTTGAACCTGGGAGGCAGAGGTCAGAGGTTGCAGTGAGCTGAGATCATGCCACTGCACTCCAGCCTGGGTGACAGAGCTGGTGTGCAAAAAAAAAAAAAAAAAAAAAAAATTAGTTGGGTGTGGTGGCGCATGCCTGTAATCCCAGCTACTTGGGAGGCTGAGGCAGGAGAATGCCTGAACCTGGGGCTAACCACTGGAAAGGGCACAGTCTCAAGCCACACTCAGCCTCAAGTCATCCAGGTGACCCAGAGAACAAGGGCCTAGAAGAAGCGGGTGAGTGGGTGAGGTGGGGGTGCAGATTGGAGTCCCAGACCTTTGGGAGGCCCTCCAACCTCCCTTCTGCACCAACTTCTGCTGGGTGGCTGTGGCAGGCAGGTTCCCCTCCTGGGCTGTAAGGGGACAGATGCAGGTGAAGTGACTGTAGTCTATTTTCGGGGATGCCCTTATTCTTGGGGGCAAGATGGAACAGCAGGAAGAAGGGGTGCGGGTGCTGGGCTGACAGAGGCCCTGATGCTGGCTCTGCCCATCCTGGCTGCACTGGTGAGTGGCATCATGGGAGAAGCTCCCAGAGTCCAGAGTTGGGAGAGCCAGATGGGATCAGGGAACCTCCCAGCATCAACCCTGGCCCTTCCTCATGGCCCCTGAAGCCCTGCAGGGTGTGGCTCTGCAGGCTACCCAGCCTCATCCATCTGGAATGCACCAGGTTAGAGCTGGCCCCAGAGTCTTTGCACTGGGCGTGCTGTTGCCCAGACCTGGGGCTGTCAGCTCCCTGCATGGGCAGACCCTTGCCATCGCTGAAATATCAGTGCACACATCCCCTGGGAGAGGTCTTCCTGGACCTCCAGCTGTGCCTTCTCACAGGCTGCATCCAGACATTCACATCCTCTCCCCTGGACCCCATCTGTCTCTTGTTTTGAGATGGAGTCTCGCTGTGTTGCCCAGGCTGCAGTATAGTCCCATGATCTTGGTTCACTGCAACCTCTGCCTCCGGAGTAGCTGGGATTACAGGGATGGGCCACTACACCCAGCTAATTTTTGTATTTTAAGTAGAGATGGGGTTTCACTATGTTGGGCAGGCTGGTCTGGAACTCCTGAGTTCAAGTGATCCACCCACCTCGGCCTCCCAAAGTGCTTGGATTACAGGTGGGAACCACTGTGCCTGGCGCATTCTTTTTTTTTTTTTAAACATAGATGGAATCTCACTATGTTGACCAGGCTGGGCTCAAGCGACCCTCCCACCTTGGCTTCCAAAGACCTGAAATTACAGGCCATGACACTACACCCCACCTCTTTAAAAAAAAAAAAAAAAAAGGCCGGGCGCGATGGCTCACGCCTGTAATCCCAGCACTTTGGGAGGCCGAGGCGGGTGGATCACAAGGTCAGGAGATCGAGACCATCCTGGCGAACACGGTGAAACCCCATCTCTACTAAAAATACAACAAAAATTAGCCGGGCGAGGTGGCGGGCGCCTGATAGTCCCAGCTACTCGGGAGGCTGAGGAAGGAGAATGGCGTGAACCCGGGAGGCAGAGCTTGCAGTGAGCCGAGATGGTGCCACTGCACTCCAGCCGGGGCCACAGAGTGAGACTCTGTTTCAAAAAAAAAAAAAAGAGCCGGGCATGGTGACTCACACCTGTAATCCCAGCACTTTGGGAGGCCTAGGCAGGCAGAGCACAAGGTCAAGAGATCAAGACCATCCTGACCAACATGGTGAAACCCTGTCTCTACTAAAAATACAAAAATTAGCTGCACGTGGTGGCGCACGCCTGTAGTCCCAGCTACTCGGGAGGCTGAAACAGAAGAATTGCTTGAACCCGGGAGGTGGAGGTTGCAGTGAGCAGAGATCGTGCCGCTGTACTTCAGCTTGGTGACAGAGTGAGACTCCATCTCAAAAATAAATAAATAAATAATAAAAAGAGAGACCTCACTCTGGTGAGGTCTTCCAGCCTAGGCTGGAGCGCACTGGTGCAATCATAGCTCACTAAAGCCTCAAATTCCTGTGCTCAAGTCATCCTCCTACCATCTGTCTCTTTTGAATTCAGCACATCCACTAGGTAAAGCAATGATGCCACAGAACCCATGCAGCAGCCACAAGATAGGGCCCACTAGGGTCCTGGATTTCAGATGAGGAAACAGTGAATGCTGGGGTAACGAGTGGAGCTGGGCAGTAACACCCCCAGAGTCCAGCTGAGTCAGACCTCTCAACCCACTTGTCCCTGCTACATCACCCCACTTCTCTATGCCTCAGTTTCTCCTCTGTAAAGCAAGTGTGTTGTGCCCGGAGAGGAGACCCCCAGCTCCAGCTGGCTCAGCCACATCCACCATGCTGTGTGACTCCAGATGCATCACAGGCTGTCTCTGGCCCAGCCCCAGGCAGCGGGAGAAGAAAGCTCAGGAGTCCGTGGAAATGCAGGGTGGGACGCTTTATTTCACTGTGGCGGGGAGGGAACCTGGACAGGGGGTGGCAGGCGGGGCAGGGGGGCTGGCACTCAGGCGGGGACTAGGCAGGGGAAGGGCTGCCCCCAGGCCTGTTGAGGAGAAACTGAGGCCGGCCCTGGCGGAGACCTAGCCCAGCGGGGTAAGGAGGGTGGGGGAAAACTGGGTCTGAAGGAAGGAGGGCCCCCTCCCTCTGGGCTTTCCTCCTAGAGGGCCTCAGTCCCTCCTGCTGGCTGGGCTGCACGACCCCCAATCCTTGCTCCCCTAACCCGGAGGAGGGGGCCAGACAAGGGAGGGCAGTGGACAGGGAGCCTGGGGGAGTTGGGGAGCGCAGGGCAGGGTCCATGGTGTGCAGAGGGGGTGGCGGCCAGCTAGGTGTTCAGTTCCTGGCAGCGATGACCACAGAGAGTGCCACACCCCCCAAGGCAACAGCAGTCGCCCCAAACAGCCACTTCCATGGGATGGACTGTGGATAAAAAGGAGGGGAGAGAAGGGTGGAGGGAGGTCAAGACTGGCCTCTGGGGCCTCAGCTGCCAGCACAGCCCAAACAGACCTCCCAACAAATCACTGCCAGACTATGTATTTCCCACTTCCTGGCAAACTCCTACGCATGCAGCAAAACCCAAATCAAATGGCCCCTCCTCCAGGACACCGCCCCTCGTGCCCTGGAAGAGGCTCCATAGTCCACCCCCAGCCTTCCAGCTTGAGTTCCACCTTCAACTCCACTCGTGATCACACAGGGCTGGGCTCTCTCCATGTCCCCTGCATCGCCCAGGACGGCCCAGTCTCCAAGGACATCCATGTATGCAAAATAAAATCCCTCTGCTAGGCGTGCCCTGCACGCAGCCCCTGCCCATTCTGTGCCCCAGCTTACCCAGGCACCCTTGCCAGGGCACTTAGCAGGCAGCCGGCTGGGGTTGCCCAGCATTTTCCGGTACAAGGCAGTCTCCGTGCTCCGCTGTGCCGCATGCTTCTTCACCAGCTTTGAGAGCTCTGCGTGGATCGTCTGCGGAAGGCAGCGGAAGCTGAGAACATGCAGTGGCCAACCTGTCATCACTGGCGCTCTGCCTTTCTGGGACTCTAGGCTGTTTGGGTGCTGGGACCATTGGGACATAGGGGTCCCATCTGCCCCTTTCTGGGCTTAGCAAAGTCAGGGCTGCTGACCCCATCCCTCCTAGGGAGCCAGTAGATGGGGCAGAGCACAAGGTAGCCAGGAGACAAAAGGTTCTGGAAGGAAGGCCAAGGACATTGGCATGGAGCAGGCTGGCAGTGCCCTCAGCTGCTGGAGGGGTGAGAGCCCAGACTGCCTGTGTGGCCATCATGAGGGTCTTCACAAGCTAACCACGACCCTTCAGGTACCTACTCCGTGCCACTGCCCAGGTGGGAACACAACAGAGAGCCATAGCAAGAAAGACCTGGGGCAGACCACGGGAGGGACTTCCCAGCCGAGCAAGTTCCAGGGCACCCCTGTCCTGCTCACCTTGTTGGAAGGTTCTAGCTTCAGGGCTGCCCTCAGGATGGGGATGGCCTCACTGTACTCCCCCTGCTGGGCCAGCACCTGTAAGGGGAAGGGGGTGGCATCACTCTGGACCCATACCTGGGCCTCACTGTCCTTCAAGAAATCCAGCCCAGGAGGTTGCAGTGAGCCAAGATTGTGTCACTGCACTCCAGCCTGAGCAACAGAGCAAGACTCCATCTCAAAAAATAAAATAAAAACAGCCTGGCCAACATGGAGAAACCCCATCTCTACCAAAAAATACAAAAATTAGCAAGGCGTGGTGGCATGCACCTGTAGTCCTAGCTACTCAGAAGGCTGAGGTGGGAGGATTGCTTGAACCTGGGGGGCAGAAGTTGCAGTGAGCCAAGATCATGCCACTGCACCCCAGTCTGGGTGACAGAGTGCAACCCTGTCTTAAAAAAAAAAAAAAGGGCTGGGCACAGTGGCTCATGCCTGTAATCCCAGCACTTTGGGAGGCTGAGGCGGGCGGATCACAAGGTCAGGAGATCGAGACCGTCCTGGCAAACACGGTGAAACCCCCTCTCTACTAAAAATACAAAAAAAATTAGCCGGGCAAGGTGGCGGGCGCCTGATAGTCCCAGCTACTCGGGAGGCTGAGGCAGGAGAATGGCGTGAACCTGGGAGGTGGAGCTTGCAGTGAGCCGAGATGGCGCCACTGCACTCCAGCCTGGGCGACACAGTGAGACTCCATCTCAAAAAAATAAAAATAAAAAAATAAGGCCGGGCGTGGTGGCTCAAACCTGTAATCCCAGCACTTTGGGAGGCCAAGGCGGGCAGATCAACAGGTCAGGACGTCGAGACCATGCTGGCTAACATGGTGAAACCCCATCTCTACTAAAAAATACAAAAAAATTAGCCGGGCATGGTGGCGGGCGCCTGTAGTCCCAGCTACTCGGGAGGCTGAGGCAGGACAATGGCATGAACCCAGGAGGCAGCACTTGCAGTGAGCCGAGATCACACCACTGCAGTCCAGCCTGGGCGATAGAGCGAGACTCCGTCTCAAAAACAAACAAACAAACAAAAAAAACAGCCAGGCTCCTGGCTACTCATACAAGTGCCAAATGGAGCTCTGGCAACATCCCTGGGTTCCAGCCACTCCCAAACTGCTCTCCTAGCCCTCAAACTCCATCAGTGCACACTTAGCTTGGCATTGGCCCCCGCAACATGCTCCTCCTTCCTGTCTCAGCTGGAGATCCAGGCACCCACCTCGCTGCCTCCTCCCTCACCACCTCCACGGGTGAGAGGCCGAATGGATGCTTCCAGAGGTTGTTTTTTTTTTCCTTTCCTTTGGAGACAGGGTCTTGATCGGTCACCCAGGCTGGAGTGCAATGACACGATCATAGCTCACTGCAGCCTCAAACTCCTAGGCTCAAACAATCCTCCAACCTCAGCCTCCCGAGGAGCTGGGACTACAGGTGTGTACTACCATGTCCAACAAATTATTTATGTATTTATTTATAAAATTATTATTATTATTATTATTATTATTATTTTGAGACGGAGTGTCACTCTTGCCCAGGCTGGAGTGCAGTGGCACGATCTCAGCTCAATGCAAGCTCTGCCTCCCAGGTTCACGCCATTCTCCTGCCTCAGCCTCCCGAGTAACTGGGATTACAGGCACCTGCCACCACCAGCTAATTTTTGTATTTTTAGTAGAGACAGGGTTTTACCATGTTGGCCAGCCTGGTCTCAAACTCCTGACCTCAAGTGATCCACCTGCCTCAGCCTCCCAAAGTGCTGGTATTACAGGCATGAGCCACCGCTCCAGGCCTACTTATTTATTTTTTTTATTTTAGAGACAGGGTCTCACCATGTTCCCCAGGATGGTTTTGAACTCCTGGGCTCAACCAATCCACTGGCCTCGGTCTCCCAAAGTGCTGGGATTATAGGCATGAGCCACCATGCCCAGCCCTTAATTATTTTTTAAATTTTTGTAGCAATGGGGTCTCACTATGCTGCCAAGGCTGGTCTTGAATTCCTGGGCTCAAATGATCCTCCTACCTTGGCCTCCCGAAGTGCTGAGATTACAGGTGTGAGGCACCACACCTGGCCCTGATGTTTCCAAAGCTTTGGCCATAGTGAATGATTCAGGACCAGGCACATGACCCAAATGAGTCAATGAGATCCAGCCTGCACTATGCTGGTGCCGATGAGAGATGGGTTGCTAAGGGGAGAAGATGGAGCTGGGCGAAGTGGCTCACGCCTGTAATCCCAGCACTTTGGGAGGTCAAGGCAGATGGATCACTTGAGGTCAGGAGTTCAAGACCAGCCTGGCCAACATGGTGAAACCCCGTCTATGCTAAAAATACAAAAAGAAGCTGGATGTGCTCGCTTGAACCTGGGAGGCAGAGGTTGCAGTGAGCCGAGATTGTGCCACTGCACTCCAGCCTGGGTGACAGAGCAAGACTCTGTCTCAAAAAAAAAAAAAAAAAAAGGAAAGGGTAGAAGATGGAAATATCTGAAACTTTCCAGGGGGGACGGGGGAGCATCATGGTCACCCTGAGACAGGAGCCGGCCCAAGAGGGAAGGTCAGAGCAGAGAAACAGCATCCCCACAATATTGTGAGTGCCTGGATCCAGCTATGCCTGAAGCCAGCTAATCCAAACTTGGCAGTTCCATGAGCCATCGATCCCTCCTTTCTGCTTGAACCTGTTTGAGTGGGTTTCTATCACCTTCAACCAGCAGGTCCAAACTTGTATGAAGCTACACAAGCAGCCACTCCTGCTGCCCCCAGGAGGATACTACCCCCAGGTTGAGAACAAAGGCTTCAAAAACAGGAACAGCATCTTCTCCCTCTTCGTATTTCTCTGCAGAACTCCACACACAGTATGTGCTTAATAAATCCCAGCTGGAGGGAGCCCCACGTCAGGCTTTTCAGACACACAGCAGGTGAGCCAGTATCTGTGCCTCACTTTCCTTCGTTAACTGCTAAAAGGTACTGAAATCCCCACCTAGGGGTGGGGCTGTGAGGATGAACAGAAAAGGGGGTAAGAACGAAGGTCAAGTCTGTGCAAGCCAGATTCACCCCTATGTTCTGCCAGGACTTTTTTTCTGTTCTTTTGTTTTGTTTTTGACACAGGGTCTTGCTCTGCTGCCAAGGCTGGAGTGCAGTGGTGTGATCAAGGCTCACTGCAGCCTTGACCTTCGGGGCTCAAGCCATCCTCAGCCTCCTGAGCAACTGGGACGACAGGCCCGCGCCCCCACACCCAGCTAATTTTTGTATTTTTTTTGGTAGAGAAGGGGGTCTCCCTATGTTGCCTGGGCTTGTCGCAAATGTCTGGGCTCAAGCGATCCTCCTGCCTTGGCCTCCTGTAATCCCAAGTGCTGGGATTACAGGCATGAGCCATCGTGCCTGGCCTCTGCCAGGACTTTTACTGAGCACCTACTATGTACCTGGCCCTGTTTGTAAGGTTGGAGATTCGGCAGTGAGCAAGACAGACGAAATCTCCACCTTCGAGTAGGGGAGATGGACAAGAGGCATGTCACCTCCACGTGCTGCCTGTCAGGAACATCTCAGGCAGTCGGCAATGCCTACGCAAAGGCCCTGAGGTGGAGAGAGCCTGGCTAGACAGCAGAAAGGGAGGACGCCAGGTGGGATGGAGAGAAGCAGAAAGTGAGGTGGAAGAGGTGATAGCAGGAGGGGGAAGACCAGATAACTCAAGGCCCCAAGGGCTGTGACTAGGATTCCACTTTTACTCCGAGGAAAAATGCGACCCATGGAGGTTCTATGTGAGGAGGTTTCAACACTGGGCCAAGCCGGGCACGGTGGCTCACGCCTGTAATCTCAGCACATGGGGAGGCTGAGGCGGGCATATCACTTGAGGTCAGGAGTTCGAGACCAGCCTGGCCAATATGGCTAACCACATCTCTACTAAAAATACAAAAATTAACTGGGTGTGGTGGCTCACGCCTGTAGTCCCAGCTACTTCGGAGGTTGAGGCAGGACGATCGCTTGAACCCAGGAGGAGGAGGTTGCGGTGGTGAGCTGAGATCACAGCACTGCACTCCAGCCTGGGTGACAGAGTGAGACTCTGTCTCCAGAAACAAACAAACAACACTGGGCCAAAGGTTGGGGACCCAAGACTCGAGGATCGAATTCTGGCCTCAGCCAATGAATTGCTGTGACCAGGCCACACTCCTGCACCCGTCTGGGCCTCAGTTTCTCCACCTGCACCCCAGAGCTCAGCTGGCTTATATCTATGCCTTTCTCAAATGCAGGGTTGGGGACCACCCCGTATACCCCAGGCTGAGTGACCCGGCCTGGCACCCCGGTGTGGCCTACCTTGCCCTTGCGGAAGAGAGCCTTGATGTTGTCTGGCTGGTGCTCCAGCACAAGGCTGCAGGAGCGCAGGGCTGCGCGGTAGTGGTCGAGCTTCAGCTGTGAGGCCGCCAGGTTGTTCAGACACTTCACCTTCAACTGCAGGAGCTGTGCCTCCTCCTCGAACGTCATGTCCACTATTGGGAGACAGTGCCCGCCACGGCAGCCGTCACCACGCCACCAGACACCCTGGCACCCACCCCTCTGCGGAGGCTGCCTCTCTGGCCTCAGTCTCCCCAATTTTAACACCGGACCAAGGGCCACGCTTTCCTGGGGCTCTCCTGACGAAGCTACAAGATGGAGCCTTAAGCAAGCGAGGGCCTAGCCCGTGGTACGTGTGAACTGGCCCGGTGTATGGTCACCCCATCCCCATATACACTTGCATTCTACAACACTCCACTGGTCTGGGATATACCACGAGTCTGTAACAGGCCCTAGGTTAGGGGCAGTTGGGGATCTACCCATATTCTGGGCTATTCTAGAATATTCTGAGTCTGAGGCTCTCTGGGGCTGGAAGTTTCTGGCACAGAGTGGACACCTTTGCAGGGGAGATGGTGGGGATCTGACCCAGGCGGTCACCTTTGGCGCTGGAGGTGATGGCCTTGATGGCGAGGTCATAGGAGTTGGCGGCCAGGACGAAGTCCGCCCGCTGGTAGTGGGCGTTGCCGCACTCCCGCTTCCGGTTGGCCAGGGCCACGCGCTCCTGCCCCGTGAGCATCTCCAGGTCAGGCCCGTCCACAGCCGTCTTCAGGGTCACCTCCAGGCACAGGGCCGCGTGCGGGGGGATGTATGGGCTCCTGCTAGTTGGGTGGGAGCAGGCAGGGGCAGCACTCAGACCTGGTGACCCCTAAACCCGCTGGGCTGGCTAGGAAGGAGTGAGCTTGGCTCAAGCCCCGGATCTGTCTCCCCTCTGCCCTCCGTCATTCCCTCCTCAGTAAAGTGCAGGGGAAGTGACTTGCCGCCTTGGAGCTGCGGGACTTGACGAACGAGTTCCCCTCCCTAAGCCTCGGTTTTCCTTCTTTTTTTTAAGACACAGGTTCTCACTCTGTTGCCCGGGCTGAAGTGCAGTGGTGCAGTCTTGGCTCACTGCAGCCTCAAAAACATGGGCTCAAGTGATCCTCCTGCCTGAGCCTCCTCAGTAGCTGGGACTACAGGTGTGCACCACACCCAGCTTTTTTTTTTTTTTTTTTTTTTGAGACAGAGTCTCGCTCTCTTGCCCAGGCTGGAGTACAGTGGTGCGATCTCGGCTCACTGCAAGCTCCACCTCCCAGGCTCACGCCATTCTCCTGCCTCAGCCTCCAGAGTAGCTGGGACTACAGGCACCTGCCACCACGCCTGGCTAATTTTTTGTATTTTTAGTAGAGACAGGGTTTCACCGTGCTAGCCAGGATGGCCTTGATCTCCTGACCTCATGATCCGCCTGCCCTGGCCTCCCAAAGTGCTGGGATTACAGGCGTGAGTCACCATGCCCGGCCCACACACGGCTAATTTTTAAATTTTTTTGTATAGAGATGGGGTCTATATTGCTTAAGCTGGTCTGGAACTCCAGGTCTCAAGCAATCCTCCTACCTCAACCTCCCAAAGTGCTGGGATTTCAGGTGTGAGCCACCTCACCCAGCCTCAGTTTCTTGGCTATAAAATGGGCAAGTAGATGGGGTGAGCCGAGGGGTACACCCACTCCACCCATCCCCCTCCTGAGACCTGCAGAGACCTAAGGGTGGCCGACTCTCACCTGCCTTGTGGGCCGTAGCAGTACTTGGAGTCAGCAGTGACCATGGCCGTCTCCCCGACGTCCATGAGTGGGACACTGAGATCCAGGGCCTGGGGTGCGTGGGGATAGCCAGCGGTCAGGCAGACTCAGACCCAGCAATGCGCGCCCCTCGCCCCTGCCCTGTCCCACCCCAGCCCGCACCTGGATGACGTCACAGTCACCCAGAGTGAACACCAGCTCCGGCTCCTCCTGCACCCGCGTGCCATTCTCCAGCGACGTCTGCAGATGTACGGTGACCACCTGGCCCTTGACCGGGCGGCTCGAACCTGGCGGCCCTGGGACCAGCGTCTTCTTCCTCAACAGCCCGTTCCCTGCCAGGGTCCAGGGACATGCAGCCTGTCACCTGGCGGCTCAAACAGGCACCCGCTCCCCTGAGCCCCCACTCCTACCCTCAGCTTTGCCCACTAGCTGTCCAGAGGGGGCTGGCCCAACACTGGGGCACAAACCAAACTTCCAGTGGCCACTCTGCCACCAGAGTGGGGAACCCCACATGCAGGACATTGGGCAGGATGGGACAGACTTCGGGGTGACAGTGCTGGTGCTACAGACCAGCTAACAATGGTTGGTCTGGTTGTTTTTTTTTTTTAAGAAAACTGAGGCTTGCCGAGTTTCCAGCTATTTGAGAGGCCAATGTGGGAGGATCACAAGTTCAGGCCAGCATCTGGGCAAAATGGCAAGAACCCAGTCTCCCCACCCTCCTCAAAAAGAAAGAAAACCAAAGCTCAGAGAGGACAAACAGCCCTCAGGCTGAAATCCTTGCCCTGAGATGTTTGGGCCTCGGTTTACCCAGCCATGAAATGAGGTGCTCATGGGGCCCTTGGTTAGCAGAACCCCTGTGATACAGTGTCCCCACCAAAGCACCCAGTGGGATGAATTTAGAAGTTAAGCAAAGGTCACACATGGTGGCTCATGCCTGTAATCCCAGAACTTTGGGAGGTTGAAATGAGAGGACTGTTTAAACCCAGGAGTTTGAGACAAGCCTGGGCAACATAGTGAGACCCCGTCTCTACAAAAAATAAAAAATGACCAGGCATGGTGGCTCACACCTGTAACCCCAGCACTTTGGAAGGCTGAGGCAGGAGGATCACTTGAGGTCAGGAGTTTGAGACCAGCCTGGTCAACATGCTGAGAACCTGTCTCCACTAAAAATACAAAAATTAGGGGCCAGGCGTGGTGGCTCACACCTGTAATTCCAGCACTTTGGGAGGCCGAGGCAGGTGGATCACCTGAGGTCAGGAGTTCGAGACCAGCCTGGCCAACATGGTGAAACCCTGTCTCTACTAAAAATACAAAAATCAGCCGGGCATGGAGGCGGGCACCTATAGTCCCAGCTGCTCAGGAGGCTGAGGCAGGAGAATCGCTTGAACCTGAGAGGCGGAGGTTGCAGTGAACTGAGATCGCACCACTGCATTCCAGCCTGGGTGACAGAGTCAGACTGTGTCTCAAGAAAAAAAAAAAAAATTAGTAAGATTTTTATCAGTAGTGGTGGTGATATTTAGTAATATTTCTGTTCCATCAGTGTCAATATGATTGGATATTATTGCTATAGTATTGTTATTACAATCGATAGTGGTAATGATATCTTATTATTTGCATGGGCACCAGCATTATTCGGTATATTAGATATCAGTACTATACTAGTAGCAAGACATCTTCCATAGAATACTAACATTTCTCTTGTTTTCAGTTGCTGTGATGGGGTATGTTGGGGGGAACATGTGTGGGCTCACGTAGTTTTCTTCTTGTAGGATTGCTCTAAGCATTTACAATACTATCACTACCGTGAACCAACCAGAAGGCTGAACAAAATAACATTCCTCTGATCCACTTGACCCCAGAACACATTTTTGGTTTTGGAAGTGGGGTCTCGCGGTGTTGCCCAGGCTGGCGTGCACTCAGGACACATTTTTCAGAGCCCAAGCATGTGTCAGACAAATGCCAAGAAAAGATGCATTGATGGGGTTAGGAGCTGCCAGCGCCTGGCGTGCTAGCTGTGTGGCTCTGGGCAGGTGACTCAGCCTCTCTGAGCCACTGTTAGCAGATCTGGGAAACAGGGACACAGCACATTGTGCATGTGTGTGAGTCAATGAATGGGGTACATCAATGTGAAACATCTCCAGTAGTTGCCTCTGGCTGGTGATCACGGTGGTGACCACGTGACTTCCAACCCTCACAGCACAGATGGGGAAATGAGGCTCAGGGGACAAGAGGGCCAGGGCCAAGGGCACCCTGATCCACCTTTGCTCCTTACCCAGAATGTCCAGCCACTCTTCCGGGGCCGGGGCTGGGGCGGGCTCGGGCTCCATGGCAGCGAGGAACTCTCGGGCCAGGGCCCCAGGCTGCTCAGCCTCCTCCACCGGGGGTTGTCCCATGTCCTCCAGCGGTGGCAGCTCACTCAGGTCATCCTCCTCCTCCTCTTCCTCCTCCTCTTCCTCCTCACCCTCTGCATCCTCAACCCCATCCAGCACCTCGAAGTCCTCGAGCGGTGGGACCCCGGCGGGCAGTGGGGCAGAGGGCTCAGAGGGTTCAGCACACGATGCCATGCTGCTGGGGGGACGGGAATTGGCCCTGGAAGTGGGGGGCAGAGATGTGGGTCAGAATCCTACACAGCCCCTCAAAGTCTCCACTGTACCGATTCCCCACACTGCCGATCACTTTCTGTGTAACTCAAGGGCTCCAGGCCTCAGTTTCCTCATCTATACAGTGGGTGTAACAACAACCCCAGCTTGTTGGGAGAAATTAACCCATGCATCAAGCCCTTGGCATCAGGCTCAAATAGTGTTAGCCATTATTAGAGCTAATTATTATTTAATGTTTACAAAAACTCCAGGAAGTAGGGAAGATTCCCCCCAACATTTTACAGAACAGGAAACAGGCCAGAGGGGCAAAGCCATTTGCCCAAGGTCACAGAGAAAGCCAAAGGCCAAAGGAGGATTTGAACCTGGGGCTTCAGGCCCTGTGGCTTTGCCTGATTATATGCTAAACCAGGGGTGCTGGGATTTTTGTGGAGAGGACAGCCTCCGAGGCCTTAGGGAAGCCATTTTTAGAGCCTCTAGGGCCACTGGGGGGAAACTGAATCTTTTACCAGGGCCTCCCACCTCCAGCCTCTTCTCCAAAGGGGAGACCCTCCCCAAAAGCACCAACTGTAATCACCCAGAAACCCCAAGCGTTTTTTCCTTCCACACCCTGAATCTAACACTATCCCCCACAACCCCAACATCAGGGACCCTGGCCCAAACCCTTCCCTAGGAGACCGTCCTACTCTCATCAGGCCTCGGTCCCACCCCCTCAAAGCAGCCTCCTTTCCAGGAGTGGTCGAGGTCCCACCACATTCTACAGCTTCTTCCTTGCCCCAGACCTCCTGAACCAACAACCAATCCCTCCGTCCCCCAGGCCCCAAGCTCAGAAGAGTGTGGCACAGCCATCAAACCAGCCTGCCGCATCCCCTCCCTAGCCCTCACCTGCCTGCTCCTCCCGGGCTCGGAACCCCACTTTCAGAGACCCTCCCAGCCCCCACCCCCATAATTCCCCGCGCCCGCACAATTCGGCCTCCCCTCCCACCCCCCCGCCCCAACCACCACCGCCCCCAGCACGGGCCAGCTCCCCCCACAGCCGCTCCGTCTCGCCGTAAACACTCCAGTGTCCCCAGACGCCCCCCCTTTTCGATCCCATAACACCCCACGCCCTCCTGACGCCCCAGAGCCCCGGCCGGGCCCTCAGTCAAGCCGCGACCCAGGCCCCCAACGACCCACGCCTGTCTGACGCCACCAGTCTGGGGCACCCGACCCCCGCACGCCTCGGGCGCCCCTGGCCCTGCACGCCTCCATCGGGACCCTCCCGCTGGATCGCCTTTGCCCCCAGTGACCCCCATCCCTGGCCACCCACGCCCGGCCGCGCCCCCTCGGGCACCCCCGACCCCGGTGCCCCCCGGCTGGCCGCCCGCGCGGCCCCTCGCCCCGCCCATCGGCCGCAGCCCCCGGCGCTCTAGCCCCCGGACCAGCCTAGGCCACGGCAGCGGCCCGGCCGGCACGGCGCCCCCAGCACCCCAGGACACTTGCCTCTGGCTCCGGGACCCCCGCTTGGGGTCCTGCGCCCCCCTCCCCGCCCCCAGCCGCGGCCGCCGCGCCTCGGGAACCAGGTTCTGCCGCTCGGCCCCGCCTCTGCCGTGGCCATTGGCCGCCGCTGCCGCGACTGCCGCACCCATTGGCTCCTGCAGACGTCCGTCCCGGGCGTTGGCACCTCCCCCTTCCTGCTTGGCTCCGCGGGGCGTTCTTAAAGGGACCGAAGCCTCCCGGCTGCTGGGGCTGGGGCTGGGCCTGGGGCTGGGCCTGGGGCTGGGGCTGGGGCTGGGGCTGGGGCTGCGGCTGCGGCTGCGGCGGGGGTGGGGGCGGGGGACCCTGGGCTGGACCCCAACACGGGTCAGTATCGCGCAGCCTGTGCGACTCCTGCCTCTCCCCTGAGCTTCATCCTGATCATCTGCGAAATGGGGATAAACACCCCCATCTATGCACTCTCACCTTGAGGGCTGCTGGGGGCACAGTCCGCTCTAAATGCTATTTCCTTAAAGAGTTCAAGCTTGACGGGCAGGGCAGCTCTGGGGTTGCCGAATGACCCATCCTGAAGCCTTAGTTACAGAAGTGCACCTGAGGGCCTGAGGAGGAGTGACGTGCCCAAAGGCATACGGAAACTTCCCTCCCATCCCCCACACAGTTTAATGTCTAGAAGGTTGCCTGGTGCATACCGGAGGCGCTCAATTACTGCTGCGCAGGCGACTGAGCCAGCAGGGCCACTGAGAGGAGTTCCTTCTCTATGCACTGTCTGCTGGAGGGTGATAAGGTCCCCATGGCCCGGGAAGAAGGTGGCATCCTTGATTAGCTAAGTTTTTGTGGATCTTGTTTTGAAACCGGGACACTTCTCCCTCCTTCACTCAGTTTTATTTCCTTCCTAGCAGTTACTCCTTCCAGAATTATCTTGTCATTTTTTTGCTTGTGGTTGGAGGGAGCATCCCTCACTCTGCTTCATCCTGGCAGAGATTTTTGCCTGATTTGTACCCAGCACCTCCTTGAACCATGCCTGGCATCTATAGAAACTCAATAAATGGGTAGGTGGATGGATGGATGGATGGATGAATGGATGAGTCAGACACCAGCTTTTGGAGGTAGCTATCATGGAGGTGGTAACTGGCTTTTTGGAGACAACTAACTTCTAAGGTTGGAGTTCCCAGGTTGCCTCCTACAGGAAGCCCTCCCAGACCTCCCCAAGGCAAGACCAGGTGCCCCATTTGGCTGTCTTGGCACAATGAAGTTGATGAACGTCCACTTCATAACTAGTTTACTTGGGTTTTTTGTTTGTTTGTTTTTGTTTTTTGAGAAGAAGTTTCACTCTTGGTGCCCAGGCTGGAGTGCAATGGCGCAATCTCAGCTCACCGCAACCTCCCAGGTTCAAGCGATTCTCCTGCCTCAGCCTCCCGAGTAGCTGGGAGTAGAGGCATGCACCACCATGCCTGGCTAATTTTGTATTTTTAGTAGACACGGGATTTCTTCATGTTGGTCAGGCTGGTCTTAAACTCCCAACCTCACGTGATCCGCCCACCTCGACATACCAAAGTACTGGGATTACAGGCGCGAGCCATCGTGCCTAGACTTTTTTTTTCTTTCTTTCTTTTTTTTTTTTTTTTGAGACAGAGTCTCTCTCTGTCGCCAGGCTGGAGTGCAGTGGCGCGATCTCGGCTCACTGCAATATCCACCTCCTAGGTTCCAACGATTCTCCTGCCTCAGCCTCCTGAGTAGCTGGGACTACAGGCGCCTGCCACCATGCCCAGCTAATTTTTATATTTTTAGTAGAGACAGGGTTTTACCATGTTGGCCAGGATGGTCTGGAACTCCTGACCTCATGATCTGCCTGCCTCAGCTTCCCAAACTAGTTTACTTATATCTCTGCCTTTTTTTTTTTTTGAGATAGGGTCTTACTTTGAAACCCAGGCTGGAGTGTAATGGCACGATCTCAGATCACTGCAACCACCTCTATCTCCTGGGCTCAAGCAATCCTCCTGCCTCAGCCTCCTGAGTAGCTGGGACCACAGGTGCACCATCATGTCCAGCTAATTTTTTTTTTTTTTTTTTTTTTTTGAGACAGAGTCTCGCTGTGTAGCCCAGGCAGAGTGCAGTGGCGCGATCTCGGCTCACTGCAAGCTCTGCCTCCCAGGTTCACACCATTCTCCTGCCTCAGCCTCCCCAGTAGCTGGGACTACAGGCGCCTGCCACCATGCCCGACTAATTTTTTGTATTTTTAGTAGAGTCAGGGTTTCACTGTGTTAGCCAGGATAGTCTCGATCTCCTGACCTTGTGATCTGCCCACCTTGGCCTCCCAAAGTGCTGAAATTACAGGCGTGAGCCACCTCACCTGTAATTTATATTTTTTGTAGAGACGGGATTTCCCCATGTTGCCCAGGCTGGTCTCGAACTCCTGGGCTCAAGCAATCCTCCCATTTTGGCCTCCCAAACTGTTGGGATTATAGGTGTGAGCCACTGCCCTGATTTAACTCTGCCTTGCCCTCTACACTGGAAGAGCCCCAAAGTCTGAGAAGGCTTTGTTCTTTCTCATTGTTATAGCTCTGAGGCTTGTACAGTCCCTGCCGCAAAAGGTAGTGGTGGGGTCTCACGGAAATCACTGAGGAAGGAAGGGAGGTTCGACAGCCAGAAAAGGTGGTAGCATAGCAGAGCTATGTAAGAAATCACCTGGAGGGCTGGGTGCAGTGGATTATGCCAGTAATCCCAGCACTTTGGGAGGCCGAGGTGGGTGGATCACCTGAGGTCAGGAAATCTAGACCAGCCTGGCCAACATGGTGAAACCCCGTCTCTACTAAAAGTACAAAAATTAGCCGGGTATGGTGGTGCGTGCCTGTAATCTCAGATACTGGGGTGGCTGAGGCATGAGGACTGCTTGAACCCCAGAGGTGGAAGTTGTAGTGAGCAAGACCCAGTCTCAAAAAAAGAAAAAGAGAAAAAATTAACTGGGAAGGGGCATGAAATAATCCCTGGGTGACTCCAGGATCTTAGGGACTTAAACTATTCCCCATCCATCACTGAACCCCAGTTTTTAATTGTTTTTATTTTTTAACTTTTTTATTTTTATAACCTACCTGAACCCCTATGTCTGTATCTGCACAGTGGGGTTTCTTGCTCATCCATCTGCATCTCCGTTACAGGGGCAGGAGGAATTGCACTAAACAACAATACTATAAAAGAAACAAGCCTTGGCTGGGCACGGTGACTCATGCCTGTAATCCCAGCACTTTGGGAGGCTGAGGCGGATGGATCACCTGAGGTCGAGTTCGAGACGAGCCTGGTCAACATGGTGAAACCTGTCTCTGCGAAAAATACAGAAATTAGCCGGGTGTGGTAGCACATGCCTGTAATCCCAGCTACTCGGGAGGTTGAGGCAGGAGAATCGATTGAACCCGGGAGGCAGATGTTGCAGCGAGCCAAGATCACATCACCGTACTCCAGCCTGGGCAACCTAAGCCTGGGTAACATAGTGAGAGCCTGCCTCTCAGAATATTAATTAATTAATTAATTAATTTGGAGACACAATCTCCCACGTAGGGTGCAGTGGAGCAATCTGGGCTCACTGCAACCTCTGACTCCCAGGTTCAAGGATTCTCCTGCCTCAGCCTCCTAAGTAGCTGGGATTACAGGCGCCTGCCATGACACATGACTAATTTTTTTTTTTTTTTTTTTTTTTTTTTTTTGAGACAGAGTCTCACGAGGCTGGAGTGCAATGGCGTGATCTCGGCTCACTGCAACCTCTGCCACCCGGGTTGAAGCAATGAAGCAATTCTCCTGCCTCAGCCTTCCTAGTAGCTGGGATTACAGGCGCCTGCCACCATGCCTGGTTAATTTTTTGTATTTTTAGTAGAGATGGGGGTTCCACTATGTTGGCCAGGCTGGTCTCGAACTTCTGACCTCGTGATCCACCTACCTTGGCCTCCCAAAGTGCTGGGATTACAGGCATGAGCCATCACACCCGGCCTCTACAGAAAATTTAAAAATGTAGTCCCAGCTAAATGGGAGGCTGAGGTGGGAGGGATCCCTTGAACCCAGGAGGTCGAGTTATGATCAAAGCTCTGCACTGCAGCCTGAGCAACAAGGCAAGATGCTATTTCTAAAATAATAGTAATAATTATTATTATAAATAAACAATAAGCTACTAAAATAAACTACAAAATAACACCACCAACAATAATAATAATGGCTGGCATTCATTGAACAGGTATTTGCAGGCAAACATTTTACTTATATTTACTTTTCCCTTTTTTTTTGGGGGGGACAGAATCTCGCTCTGTCGCCCAGGCCGGAGGGCAGTGGCACGATCTCGGCTCACTGCCACCTCTGCCTCCCAAGTTCAAGCAATTCTCCTGTCTCAGCCTCTGGAGTAGCTGGGACTACAGGCGCCAGCCACCAAGCCTGGCTAATTTTTGTATTTCTAGTGGAGACGGGGTTTCACCATATTGGTCAGGCTGGTCTCAAACTCTTGACCTCGATCTCAAAAACAAAACAAAACAAAACAAAAACAAAAACAAAAAACAGGAATATTCTACTTGGAGGCCATATCATTGGCTGCATGTAGAGTTGCAATTGTTGTGTTTCCTGGTGAACTGAACCTTTTTTTTTTTTTGAGATGGAGTCTCAATCTGTCGCCTAGGCTGGAGTGCAGTGGCAAGATCTCAGATCACTGCAGCCTCTGCCCCTTAGGTTCAAGTGATTCTCCTGCCTCACCCTCCCGAGTAGCTGGGATTACAGGCACCCCCCACCATGCCTGGCTAATTTTTGTATTTTTAGTTGAGATGGGGTTTCGCCGTGTTGGCCAGGATGTTCTCAAACTCCTGATCTCAGGTGATCCACCTGCCTCGGCCTCTCAAAGTGCTGGGGTTTCAGGCATGAGCCACAGCGCCAGGCCCAATCTGAACTTTTCATTGTTAAGATGTGCTCCTCTTTACTTCTTTCATTTTTCCCTTAGAATGCACTTTGCTAAGATTGCACACCAAGCCTGGGCATGGTGGCTCACTCCTGTAATCCCAGCACTTTGGGAGGCCGAGGCGGGCTGATCACGAGGTGAAGAGATCGAGACCATCCTGGCCAACATGGTGAAACCCTGTCTGTACTAAAAACAGAAAAATTAGCTGGGCATGGTGGCACACTCCAGTAATCCCAGCTACTCAGGAGGCTGAGGCAGGAGAATTACTTGAACTCGGGAGGCGGAGGTTGCAGTGAGCCGAGATCGTGCCACTGCACTCTAGCCTGGAGACAGAGCTAGACTCCATCTCAAAAAAAAAAAAGAAAAAAAAATTACACACCAATTTTCCTTGGTTCATGTTTTCTTTCTTTCTTTCTGACACAAAGTCTCACTGTGTGGCCCAGGCTGGAGTGCAGTGGCACAATCATGAATCACTGCAGCCTCAAACACCCACGCTCAAGCAATCCTCCCAGCTCAGCCTCTCCAGTAGCTTAAACTACAGGTGTGCACCACCATGCCCAGCTACTTTTTTAATATTTATTGTTTGTAGAGATAGAGTCTTGCTATGTTGCTCAGGCTGTTCTCAAACTCCTGGGCTCAAGCAATCCTCTCACCTCGGCCTTGCAAAGTGCTGGGATTACAGGCATGAGCCATTGCGCCCGGCTCCATCTTTGTTTTTTAACTGGGGCATTTGGTCTATTGGTATTTAATGTAATTATGGACATATCTAGACATAAATCTGTCTCATTAGGTGGTTTTTCTCTTTCTTTTTTTTTTTTTTTTGAGATGGAGTTGCTCTGTTGCTAGGCTGGAGCAGTGATCACGCCATTGCGCTTCAGTACAGGCAACAGAGTAAGACCCTATCACATACACAAAAAAGGAAATGAAATGGAAAAAAGTGGCAGAGAAAGCCTTCGAGTCCCCAAACCCGACCCCCCAAAGTCCCCATCTCCGGGCAGACCGAATGTTCCCATAACTTTCTATCCTCTCCCTTCATCATACAAAAAAAATGTTCTTATCTCAAGTCCAGTGTATACAAAACATCAGGGGCCAGCCAAGTCCCTTTTGGCCTCTATCTATAGTCCCCACCCCTTCTAAGACCCTCGTAAATGTTCCTTGGCTTCCAAAAGAGCCCCAAGGACCCACTGAAAAGTTTGATTTTGGCCTGGCACTGTGGCTCATGTCTGTAATCCCAGCACTTTGGGAAGCCAAGGTGGGTGGATCACTTGAGGTCAGGAGTTCAAGACCAGCCTGGCCAACATGGTGAAACCCTGTCTTTACCAATACAAAAATTATCTGGGCATGGTGGTGCATGCCTGTAATCCCAGCTACTCAAGAGGGTAAGGCAGGAGAATCACCTGAATCTGGGAGGCAGAGGTTGCAGTGAGCCAAGATTGCAATACTACACTCCAGTCTCGGTGACAGAGCAAGACCCGGTCTCAAAAAAAAAAAAAGGCGGGGCGCAGTGGCTCACGCCTGTAATCCCAGCACTTTGGGAGGCCGAGGTGGGAGGATCACAAGGTCAGGAGATTGAGACCATCCTGGCCAACATGGTGAAACCCCTCCCTACTAAAAATACAAAAATTAGCTGGGCGTGGTGGCACGTGCCTGTAATCCTAGCTACTCGGGAGGCTGAGGCAGGACAATCGCTTGAACCAGGGAGGCAGAGGTTGCAGTGAACAGAGTTTGCGCCACTGCACTCTAGCCTGGCAACAAAATGAGACGCTGTCTCCAAAAAAAAAAAAAAGAAAAGAAAAAGAAAAAAGCCTGGCTTCTCCAGCCTGGGTGTCTTCTGCTGCAGAGTGCAAACAGAGCCATGGTTCTTCTTTTCCCAGCAGCCTCCATCCCAGCTGCCCTCTCAGAAGTGTCTCCTGCCTGATACATTGAGCTCCCTGTCAATTCTTACAAAGATCAAGTCCGCCCTAGGTGCTTTCCCATCATCTTTCCTTGGCTCCTATAATTCCCTCAGCTCCAAATGATTGTCTGCTTCTAGAAAACTCCTATTTCTACCTCAAAACCCCATCCAGAGGTACCTGCCTCCTTGCAACCTTCCTTGCTTCTAATATTAGCCCTCACATCCTATTCTAGTTTTCTCCAGCTTTAAGTCCCTCTGCTTTTTTTCCAACCACTGACCCCAGTGGGGTAGAGGGGTCTATTTCTGACTCTGTTTCTCCTCCTCCACTAGGGCTAGGTAAGAAAGGAGAACTTCATGGGTCCCCAGAATATGGGCCATATCCAGAGGGGAGTGAACAATTTATTATTATTTTTTTTGAAATGGAGTCTTGCTCTGTCGCCCAGGCTAGTGGGCAGTGGTGTGAACTCAGCTCATTGCAACCTCCGCCTCCCAGATTCAGGCAATTCTCTGCCTCAGCCTCCCAAATAGCTGGGATTACAGGCACATGCAACCATGCCCGGGTAATTTTTGTGTTTTTAATAGAGATGGAGTTTCACCATGTTGGCCAGGCTAGTCTCAAACTCCTGACCTTGTGATCTGCCTGCCTCAGCCTCCCAAAGTGCTGGGATTTCAGGTGTGAACCACCGCGCCTGGCCGAAAAATTTTTAAAACTGTTGAACTGCTGGGCATGGTGACTCACACCTGTAATCCTAGCACTTTGGGAGGCCAAAGCGGGCAGATTACTTGAGGCCAGGAGTTTGAGACCACCCTGGCCAACATGGTGAAACCCCATCTCTAGTAAAATACAAAAATTAGCCGGGTATAATGGCATGTGCCTGTAATCCCAGCTCCTCGGGAGGCTGAGGCAGGAGAATCACCTGAACCCGGGAGGCAGAGGTTGCAGTGAGCTGAGATTGTGCCACTGCACTCCAGCCTGGGTGACAGAGTGAGACTCTGTCTCAAAAAACAAACAAACTGTTGAACTAAATATATAAGAATTCTAGTCAGGTGCAGTGGCTCATGCCTGTAATCCCAGCACTTTGGGAGGCCGAGGCAGGTGAATCAGAAGATCAGGAGTTCGAGACCAGCCTGACCAACATGGTGAAACCTGGTCTGTACTAAAAATACAAAAATTAGATGGGTGTGGTGGCACACACCTGTAATCCCAGCTACTTGGGAGGCTGAGCCAGGAGAATCGCTTGAACCCGGGAGGCAGAGGTTGCAGTGAGCTGAGATCGCACCTCTGCACTCCAGCCTGGGTGACAGAGTGAGACTCAATCTCAAAAAAAAAAAAAAAAAAAAAAAAAAATTCTAGCCGGGTACAGTAGCTCACACCTGTAATCCCAGCACTTTGGGAGGCCAAAGCAGGCGGATCACCTGAGGTCAGGAGTTTGAGACCAGCCTAGCCAACATGGTAAAACCCTGTGTCTAGTAAAAATACAAAAATTATCCAGGTGTGGTGGCGGTGCCTATAATCCCAGCTTCTGGGGACGCTGAGGCAGGAGAATCACTTGAACCCAGAGGGTGGAGGTTGCAGTGTGCTGAGATCGCACCACTGCACTCCAGCCTGGGTGACAAAGTGAGACTCTGTCTCAAATTAAAAAGCAACAGGCTGGGCATGGTAGCTCACACCTGTAATCCCAGCACTTTGGGAGGCCAAGGAGGGTGGATCACGAGGTCAGGAGTTGGAGACCAAGCTGGCCAACATGGTGAGACCCTGTCTCTACTAAAAATACAAAAATTAGCTGGGCGTGGTGGCGCACACCTATGATCCCAGCTACTCGGGAGGCTGAGGCAGGAGAATGGCTTGAATACGAGAGGCAGAAGTTGCAGTGAGCTGAGATCACGCCACTGTACTCCAGCCTGGGCAACAGAGTGAGACTCAGTCTCAAAAAAAAAAAAAAAAACCACCACCAACAACAAAAACCAATTGTTGAGCTAAATATATAAGAATTCCTGCCAGGTGTGGTGGCTCACGCCTGTAATCCCAGCACTTTGGGAGGCCGAGGCAGGCTGATCACAAGGTCAGGAGATCAAGACCATCCTGTGAATGGTGAAACCCCGTCTTTACTAAAAATACAAAAAAAAAAAAAAAAATTAGCTGGGTGTGGTGGCAGGCGCCTGTGGTCCCTGCTACTCGGGAGGCTGAGGCGGGAGAATGCTGTGAACCCAGGAGGCGGAGCTTGCAGTGAGCTGAGATTGCGCCACTGCACTCCAGCCTGAGCGATAGAGCGAGACTGTCTCAAAAAAAAAAAGGATTCCAGTCCTCATTGACTTCTTTTTTTTTTTTTTGAGACAGGGTCTCCCTCTGTTACCCAGCCTGGAGTACAGTGGTGAAATCCTAGCTTACTGCAGCCTATCCAAGCTTACTGCAGCCTGGAACCTCTGGGATCAAGTAATTCTTCCACTTCAGCCTCCCAAGCACCTGGGACTACAGATGTGCACCACCACGCCCAGTTAATTTTTAAAAATTTTTTTAGAAACAAGGTCTCAATGTTTCCCAGGCTGGCCTCGAACTCTTGGGCTGAATGGATCCTCCAGCCTCTGCCTCCCAGTCATTGACTTTCGCATGAATGATGGCAGCAGAACCTGGGAGTGATATTATCAACAGTTTACTGAGGGCTTACTGTCTACCAAGTCTTGTTGTAAGGATTTTGCCTACGTGATTTCATAAAGTTAAGCTGCTTGCCCAGGGCCATTCAGCTAGGATTTAAAACTCAGATATGTGTAATTCCAGGGCTCTGAAACAGTCTTCATGTGCCCAAGAACTTGTGTGTTTATCTTCCAAGCTCTCTACAACCTTCAGAGATAGATGTTGTGATTACACAGACTCGCAATTAACAGAGACTCAGAGAAGTTACAAATATAACTTATAACACACACACCGTATAGAATCTCAATAGCTAACAATAATTACTTTTAACATTAATTTTTTTTTAAACCTAATGACACACTTCTCAAAAGCAAACATGTATAGAGCAATTACTATTCACCTTGTTTTCTTCATACATTTAACTTGGATTATCTCACTTTAAAAAAGGCATCCTAGTGGCTGGGAGTGGTGGCTCACGCCTGTAATCCCAGCACTTTGGGAGGCTGAGGCCAGCAGATGGCCTGAGGTTGGGAGTTCGACACCAGCCTGGCCAACATGGAGAAACCCCATCTCTACTAAAAATACAAAATTAGTAGGGTGTGGTGGCACATGCCTGTAATCCCAGCTACTCGGGAGGCTGAGGCAGGAGAATCCCGTGAACTCGGGGGGCGGAGAGTGCAGTGAGCTGAGATCACGCCATTATACTCCAGCCTGGGCAACAAGAGCGAAACTCCGTCTCAAAAAAAGAAAAAGAAAAGAAAAAAAAAAAAAAAACAGGTATCCTAGGTAGGGCGCAGTGGCTCATGCTTGTAATCCCAGCACTTTGGGAGGTCGAGGTAGGCGGATCACCTGACGTCGGGAGTTTGAGACCAGCCTGACCAAATAGAGAAACCCATCTCTACTAAAAATACAAAATTAGCTGGATGTGGTGGCGCATGCCTGTAATCCCAGCTACTCAAGAGGCTGAGGGAGGAGAATCGCTTGAACCCGGGAGGCAGAGGTTCCGATGAGCCGAGATCCTGCCATTGCGCTCCAGCCTGGGCAACAAGAGTGAAACTCCACCTCAAAAAAAAAAAAAAAAGGCATCCTTGACCGGGCGCGGTGGCTCACTCCTGTAATCCTAGCACTTTGGGAGGCCGAGGCAGGCAGATCACGATGTCAGGAGTTCAAGACCAGCCTGGGCAACATAGTGAAACCCCGTCTCTACTAAAAATACAAAAAATTAGCCGGGCATGGTGGTGGGCGCCTATAATCCCAGCTACTTGGGAGACTGAGGCAGGAGAATTGCTTCAACCTGGGAGGCAGGGTTGCAGTGAGCCGAGATGGCGCCATTGCACTCCAGCCCAGGCAACAACAGCGAGACTCTGTCTCAAAAAAAGAAAAGGCATCCTCATCTCCATATGAATTCATGGTTTGTATTTATTTTTTATTTTTTGAGACAGGGTCTTGCTCTGTTGCCTGGCTGGAGTGCAGAGGTGCAATCACGGCTCACTGCAGCCTCCACCTCTGGGACTCAGGTGATCTTCTCACCTCGGCCTCCTGAGTAGCTGGGACTACAGACATGTGCCACCATGCCCAGCTAATGTTTTTGTTTTTGTTTTTGTTGTTGTTTTGAGACAGAGTCTCACTTTGTCACCCAGGCTGGAGTGCAATGGCGCGATCTCGGGTCACTGCAACCTCTGCCTCCTGGGTTCAAGTGATCCTCCTGCCTCAGCCTCATGTGTAGCTGGGATTACAGGTGCGTACCACCATGCCTGGCTAATTTTTGTATTTTTAGTAGAGACGGGGTTTCACCATGTTGGTCAGGCTGGTCTCAAACCCCTGACCTCATGATCCACCTGCCTTGGCCTCCCAAAGTGCTGGGATTACAGGCTTGAGCCACTGCACCTGGCCACTGAGCCACCGCGCCTGGCCACTTGTTTTATTTTTTGAGACAGAGTCTCACTCTATCACCCAGCTGGAGTGCAATGGCATGATCTCGGCTCACTGCAACCTCAGCCACCTGGGTTCAAGCGATTCTCTTGCCTCAGCCTTCCAAGTAGTTGGGATAACAGGCATGTGCCACCTCGCCCAGCTAATTTTTGTATTTTTAGTAGAGACAGGGTTTCGTCATGTTGGCCAGGATGGTCTCAAACTCCTGACCCCAGGTGATCTGCCCCCCTCAGCCTCCCAAAATGCTGAGATTACAGGAGTGCACCTGGCCATGTTTGTATTTTTTGTAGAGACAGACTTTTGCCGTGTTGCCCAGGCTGGTCTCAAACTCCTGAGTTCAACTGATCTGCCCGCCTCGGCCTCCCAAAGTGCTAGGATTACAGGCATGAACCACTGCACGCAGCTTCGTGATTTGTATTTATTAGGAGAATGGGTCTCTGTCACCCAGGCTGGAGTGCAGTGGCTTGATCACAGCTCACTGCAGCCTCAAACTCCTGGGTTTAAGTGATCCTCCCACCTCATCCTTCTGAGTAGCTGAGATTACAGGTTTGTGCCACTACGCCTGGCTTATTGTTTAGCTGTGCCTGCTGATGGGTACCTCTAGAAGCAGTGACACCCCAGCAGCAATGAGCACACACAGCACCCAGGTCTTGGTTTCATTTTTTTTTTTTTTTTTTGAAGACAGAGTCTCACTCTGTCCTGCCGGCTGAAGTGCAGTGGCGCGATCTCAGCTCATTGCAACCTCTGCCTCCCTGGTTCAAGCCATTCTCCTGCCTCAGCCTCCCTAGTAGCTGGGATTACAGGCGCACGCTGCCACGCCCGGCTAACTTTTTGTGTTTTAGTAGAGACAGGGTTTCACTGTGTTGCCCAGGCTGGTCACGAACTCCTGAGCTCAGGCAATCTGCCTGCCTTGGCTTCCCAAAGTGTTAGGATTACAGGCGTGAGCCACCACGCCCGGTCTTTTTTTTTTTTTTTTTTTTGAGATGGAGACTTGCTCTGTTGCCCAGGCTGGAGTGCAGTGGTGTGATCTTGGCTCACTGCAACCTCTGTCTCCTGGGTTCAAGCAATTCTCCTGCCTCAGGCTCCCAAGTAGCTGGGACTACAGGTGCGCGTCACAATGCCCAGCTAAGTGTGTGTGTCTGTGTGTGTGTGTGTGTGTGTGTGTGTGTGTGTTTTAGTAGGGATGGGGTTTCACCATGCTGGCCAGGCAGGTCTCGAACTCCTTACCTCAGGTAATCTGCCCGCCTCTGCCTCCCAAAATCCTGGGATTACAGGCATGAGCCACAGCACCCGGCCAATTTCTTTCTTTCTTTCCCTTCTTTCCCTCCCTCCCTCCCTTCCTTTCTTTCCTACTTTCTTTCTTTCTTTTTTTTTTTTGAGACGGAGCTTCGCTCTTGTTGCCCAGGCTGGAGTGCAGTGGTGTGATCTCGGATCACCGCAACCTCCGTCTCCCAGGTTCAAACGATTCTCCTGCCTCAGCCTCCCGAGTAGCTGGGATTACAGGGATGTGCCACCACGCCTGGCTAATTTTGTATTTTTAGTAAAGACAGGGTTTCTCCATGTTGGTCAGGCTGGTCTCGAACTCCCGACCTCAGGTGATCTGCCCACCTTGGCCTCCCAAAGTGCTGGGATTACAGGAGTGAGCCACTACACCCGGCCTCTTTCTTTTTTGTTTTGAGACAGAGTTTTGCTCTTGTTGCCCAGGCTGGAGTGCAGTGGGTGATCTCAGCTCACTGCAACCTCTGCCTCCCAGTTCCAAGTGATTCTCCAGCCTCTTGAGTAACTGGGATTACAGGTGCCCACCACCATGCCCGGCTAATTTTTTGTGTTTTTAATAGAGATGGGGTTTCATCATGTTGGCCCAGGTGGTCTCGAACTCCTGACTTCCTGATCTGCCCACCTCAGCTTCCCGCAGTGCTGGGATTACAGGCGTGAATCACTGCGCCCCAACTGATCTTGGTTTCTAAATCCTACTCTTGAAGCAAAGGAACCAGGTTCCTTGGAGAAATGGCTGATTCCAGGGATTTTACACAGCATTGGATCATGTTGGGGAGCCCAAGATAAATAATGCTCAGAGAATGGTGGCGACATATTAAAATGACACAGGAGCTTATTTATTTATTTATTTATTTATTGAGACAGAGTCTTGCTCTGTCGCCCAGGCTGGAGTGCAGTGGCTCGATCTCTAGAGGCTCACTGCAAGCTTTGCCTCCCAGGTTTGCACCATTCTCCTGCCTCAACCTCCCGAGTAGCTGGGACCACAGGCGCCCACCACCACGCCTGGCTAATTTTTTGTATTTTTAGTAGAGATAGGGTTTCACCATGTTAGCCAGGATGGTCTCAATCTCCTGACCTCATGATCCGCCTGCTTCAGCCTCCCAAAGTGCTGGGATTACAGGCGTAAGCCACTGCGCCCGGCCAGGAGCTAATTTAAAGGGGCGGGAAAGGAAATAATTATAACCCATAAAATAAATCCATATCAGTTTATGGCGATTTTTGTTGTTGTTGTTGTTGCTTTTTGAGACAAAGTCTCATTCTGTCACCCAGGCTGGAGTGGAGTGGCACAATCTCGGCTCACTACAATCTCCGCCTCCCAGGTTCAAGAGATGCTCATGCCACATCCTCCTGAGTAGCTATGATTACGGCACCTGCCACCACGCCAGGCTAATTTTTTTTTTGTATTTTTAGTAGAGATGGGGTTTCACCATGTTGGCCAGTCTGGTCTCAAACTCCTGACCTCAGGTGATACACCTGCCTCGGCCTCCCAAAGTGCTGGGGTTACAGGCATGAGCCACTGTGCCGGACCTGTTTGTTTTTTGAGACTGGGTCTCACTCTCTTGCCCAGGCTGGAGTGGGATCTTCGTTCACTGCAACTTCTGCCTCCTGGCCTCAAACGATCCTCCTACCTCAGCCTCTTGAGTAGCTGGGACCACAGGCTTGGGCCACAGGCCCATTTTTTTTTTTTTCCAATTGTAGCTGTGAGGCATTTTATTACAAAAACTTGGTACTCGTATACACAAACTAATATGAACTTAAAATACATTTTCTTCATTTTTTAGCTTGACCTTTTTTTTTTTTTTTGAGACGTGGTCTTGCTCTGTCGCCCAAGCTGGAGTGCAGTGGTGTGATCTTGGCTCACTGCAACCTCTGCCTCCTGGGTTCAAGCGATTCTCCTGCCTCAGCCTCCTGAGTAGCTGGGATTACAGGTTCCCGCCACCACTCCCAACTAATTTTTTTTATTTTTAGTAGAGACAAGGTTTCACCATGTTGGTCAGACTGGTCTCGAACTCCTGATCTCGTGATCCGCCCGCCTCGGCCTCCCAAAGTGCTCGGATTACAATTACAGGATGTGAGCCACCGCGCCCAGCCTGTAAACCCTTTTAAAAAATTCCCCAGCGCATTCCTCCAAAACAACGTGGAAGTGTAAATGGAAACCAGGGCTGGGCGCGGTGGCTCATGCCTGTAATCCCAACACTTTGGGAGGCCGAAGCGGGCAGATCACCCGAGGTCGGGAAATCGGGACCCGCCTGACCAACATGGAGAAACCCTGTCTCTACTAAAAACACAAAATTTGCTGGGCATGGTGGCACATGCCTGTAATTCCAGCTACTCGGGAAGGCTGAGGCAGGTGAATCGCTTGGACCTGGGAAGCAGAGGTTGCGGTGAGCCGAGATCACGCCATTGTACTCCAGCCTGGGCAACAAGAGCGAAACTCTGTCTCAAAAAAAAAAAAAAAAAAAAGGAAATTTGGACCAAAAAACTCAGCAAAAGTGGAGCAGGGATGTCTGAAGACAGATGAGTCTAATTCCCTGCCTGGAAAGCAGGACACCTGAGTGTGGTTTGGCCTCTGACCACTGTAGCGTTTACGACCTTGGGGAGGGTTACCACTCTGGGACCTCAGTCACACTATCTATAAAATGGGACACTTCTCTCAGCCTTCCTTCTTCCGGGCCGCTTTCAACCCTGGGCTTCTGGACTTCTGGAAATACGCAGGCGCGAGACGAACTGTTTCATTGGCTATTCATTGTGATGCATCCACAAGCTGAAGCTCCGTCTAAGCCCCGCCCTTTCCTGGCGTGACTTAACGCACGCAAGCGGCTCTAGGGTACGCCGCCGCCACGCGCGCTCGCACGATCGGTGCGCAGTGACGTTTCGCCGGCGCGGGCGCCATCCCGGAAGCGCGAGCAAGGCCGCCAGATGTGCAGGTGCCGCCGCTACCGACGCCGGGGCCGAGTTTGGGGTGGGGCTGGGGACTCCAGGGCCGCGGGGAACCGGTCCGGGTCGGGCGCGGTCCCCGGGCTGCGGTGGGGTGGGGTGCGCCGCTGGCCACATCTGGTCATTCCTGCTGCGCACAGGCCTCAGTTTCCCCGTCTGCTCAATGGATACGCAGGCGGCGCTACGGGCTGGATCTGGATCCGGATCCGGATCAGGGGCATAGGAATTGGGGCCTCCTGTGTTCTGGGTGTGTCGTGTAACCTGGAGCTGGGCGTTGCCTGGTTTGTGCCTCAGTTTCCCCGTATTGTAGGGGACGGGGCGTGAGGGGATATTTGAGCCCCTCCCCACTTGGGGTTTTTCAGAGCTTGGATGGCTGAGTTAAATTCTGTTAAATAACCTGGATATAGAACCGTGGTGCTTCTCTGCCTCTCCCCGTGAGTTTCGGCAACGGAGCCCACCCCTGTGAGCCTCAGTTTCACTCGGAGATGATTGTGTCTGCCTCGTAACGGTGATTGAGGATGAAATGAAGTGCTCTACAAGTGTTTGCCCGTAATATATTCTTAGAGGCCCCTGGGATGCTCTCAAAATGTTGATTTCTGGGCCCTGTCCCGGGACTTCTTCACACTCCTCTTGGAGAAACAGCCTGTCCTGAGCTCCAGTCGTTATCACCTTTGGTTTCAGTTGCCACAGACAGCACTGTGAGATCTTCATTCTACCTTATTCTCATTTTATGGTTGAAAAAACTGATTCGGAAGGGTGAAGTGGCTCTCCCATGGTCAAACAGCCTACCTCTCTGCGTTTCTTCAATAAATCTACATTTGGAATTGGGATCAGAGCTCTTGCTGGGTCAATTTCACTGTGTATGTGGGCCATACTAGCAGTAATCAGGGAAGGCTTCTTGGGAGAGGAAGTTGTGGGGGGACGGGAGGGAGGTGCCAGGAACCCCTCAGCCCTCACATCTGGGAGCCAGAGACAGAAAAGAGTCCTGTTTTGAAGGAGGAGTGTATCCCAGAAGGTCCCAATACTGTGCCTCACTGGTACTAGCTATGGGCCTCCCTCTCCAGGTGTCTTTTTTTTTTTTTTTTAAGTTGAGATGGAGTCTCCCTCTGTAGCCCACACTAGAATGCAGTGGCTTGGTTTTGGCTCATTGCAACCTCTGCCTCCCGGGTTCAAGCGATTCTCCTGCCTCAGCCTCCTGAGTAGCTGGGACTACAGGTGCCCGCCATCATGCCTGGCTAATTTTTGTATTTTTAGTAGAGACGGGGGTTTCACCATGTTGGCCAGGCTGGTCTTGAACTGACCTCAGGTGATCCACCAGCCTTGGCCTCCCAAAGTGCTGAGATTACAGGCATGAGCACTCGGTCCAGGTATCCTCTTTATACAAGATCATGCTTCTTTGGGAATGTGGAGACTGTGGGTGTCTCTGCGTGGCATGTCATAGGAGTTCAATAACCATAGCTATTATTAGAGGGAAGGGGGTTTCGCCAGGTGTGGCACCTTATTTCTAGAAGGTGCTGCAAACCACTGACCAGATTCAGATCACAAATAGATACCCTTGGCCTCCATGATATTTTGGAAAAAAGTATTGATTGCTAACATTTGTCAATGAGGCAATTTCCCAGAAAAAAAAATCCCTGTTTCCTGTTTTTTCCTGGAGAAACGTCAGAAGTCGGCCAGAAATCAGCTGCTGTAAGAAGCCACTGTCCTGTCACAGCTGGATATTGTGTACCTGTTCAGATTCACACCTTTGTGAGACCTGTGGGCTGTGGCCATTTGTTGTGAGTTAGGTTCACTGGCTGTGTGACAGTGGCCCAGTTTCTCAGTGTCCCTGAGCCTCAGTTTTCTCATCTATAAATAAGGATGATAACAGTATTATGAGCTTGATGCTTTGTTTAGCATAGAGTAGCTGCTGAATAAATGGGAGAGTACATTAAGTGAGCTCTGAAACCCTTTCTTTCTTTTTCTTTCTTTCTTTTCTTTCTTTCTCTCTCTCTCTCTTTCTCTCTCTCTCTCTTTCTCTCTCCTCTCTCTTTCTCTCTTTCTCTCTCTCTCTTTCTTTCTTTCCTTCTTTCCTTCTTTCTTTCTAGATAGAGTCTCACTCTGTCGCCCAGGCTGGAGTGTAGTGGCGTGATCTCGGCTCACTGCAACCTCTGCCTCCCAGGTTCAAGCCATTCTCCTGCCTCAGCCATCCGAGTAGCTGGGACTACAGGTGCCCGCCACCATGCCCGGCGGCTAATTTTTTTTGTATTTTTAGTAGAGACTGAGTTTCACTATGTTGGCCAGGCTGGTTTTGAACTCCTGACGTCAAGTAGTCTGCCCACCTCAGCCTCCCAAAGTGCTAGGATTACAGACGTGAGCCACAACACCCGGCCTCTGAAACCCTTTCTAATCCAGTAGAAGTAGCTCTCTGTTTCTTGGCTATTAAATGTGTGGGCCTCAGAGCCAAACTAATATCAAGATCCTAGATTTTTCCTGAACTCCCTAGGAGGGTCAGTGCTGCAGCCCCTCCTACCCCGGCTGCTCCGGGGAGTCCCTGCCTGCCATTATGGTCATCCGTGTGCCAGCGAAACTGGGAACCTCAGAACCATCTGGGTTGCTGGGGCCCACAGGTTGGCTGTGAGTACCTGCAATTCTGGGCTTTAATTTGCTAATAAAAGTGTCACGTCAGAGCTGAGTTTGAAAAGTTCTGTTGCCCTTCCCCACAACAACATTCTGGCAGCCCCTTGCTATGAGCAAGACTCCGGGTCGGGTTCTGGTGACAGACACGCCTCTGCTCTTTTTTTTTTTCTTTTTTTTTTTTTTTGAGACGGAGTCTCTCTGTCGCCCAGGCTGGAGTACAGTGGCACAGTCTTGGCTCACCACAACCTCCACCTCCTGGGTTCAAGTGAGTAGCTGGGACTAAAGGTGCCCGCCACCATGCCTGGCTAATTTTTGCATTTTTAGTAGAGATGGGGTTTCACTATGTTGGCCCGGCTGGTCTCGAACTCCTGACCTCGTGATCCACCCGTCTCGGCCTCCCAGAGTGCTAGGATTACAGACATGAGCCACAGCACCCGGCCACCTCTGCTCTTTTGGAGCTAACGTTGTGGCGGTGACAGGCACACAGGTTAGTTGATAACTAGGATAATTTCAGGAAGAGGTGAACCAGTGAAGCAGTTAAATCAAGGTAAAGTGTGGCTGGGCGCGGTGGCTCAGGCCTATAATCTTAGCACTTTGGGAGGCCAAGGCAAAAGGGTCGTGTCAGCCTAGGAATTTAAGAGCAGCCTAGGCAACATAGTGAGACCCTGTCTCTTAACAAACAAGCAAACAAACAAACAAAAACAAGGTAAAGTAGCCTGGGCGTGGTGGCTCATGCCTGTAATCCCAGCACTTTGGGAGGCTGAGGCGAGTGGATCACCTGAGGTCAGTAGTTCGAGAGCAGCCTGGCCAACATGGTGAAACCCCGTCTCTACTAAAAAATACAAAAATTAGCCAGGCGTGGTGGCGGGCACCTGTAATCCCAGCTACTCGGGAGGGTGAGGCAGGAGAATTGCTTGAACCTGGGAGGCGGAGGTTGTGCTAAGCCAAGATCTTGCCATTGCCCTCCAGCCTGGGAGTGAAACTCCGTATCAAAAAGAAATAAAAAAACGAGGTCAAGTAGTAAAAGAAGCGGTAAGAGTGACTGGAACAGGAGTCTTTGACCTCTTGGGAGAGGAGACATTGAAGGTGGTGATGATTTGCTGAAGCTGCCACACACGTTCAGCTTGTGAAGACAGCAGTTGTGAGGCAGGGGATGAGGGAGGAAGCTGGCAGATCTGTGCAGGTGAGAGGTGCCTGTGGCCTTGGGCTCATGGAAGTGGGAGATGATGGGATTCTAATGTGCTTGGGTACAGTTTACAAATAACAACCTCTCTTAGTTTGCCCAATACCTCCAAATTCCTGGGGTGGCACACCTGAGGTTCAGGTGGCATGACTGAGCCGCAGTCACACATCCCCACTGTAGGATACCACCACGGTTGGGTTAGATTCCAGCACATGGGGGTCCCGGCCTGGCCTCTTGGTCCCACCTCACCTGGTGACTGGTGCAGACCACTCTGTTCTTGCCTGTTTCAGGCAGCGGAGGAGGAGGAAGAGATGGACCTCCCGGACTCGGCCTCGAGGGTCTTCTGCGGCCGCATCCTGAGCATGGTGAACACAGATGATGTCAACGCCATCATCCTGGCCCAGAAGAACATGTGAGTGGCGGCTGGGGGACCTGAGCGTGGGAAGGAATCCACGGGCTGGCCAGCATTCTTGTCTTGCCCGCCCCTACCCGGGGCCCACACTGGTGATAAAATGAAGGAAATGAGCAAATCTGTCGCTGGCTCCAAAGTAAATTCCTTCCCGGCCTGGAGGCGAGGCCTTGGCACAGGAAGCAGGGCTTTGGGGAGGTTTTGCAGCTGCGGATGGCTTGGCGGGGGCTGCAGGGGCTCCTGTCCCGAGGCCTGGGGTGGGAGAGTTGAAGGACCAGAGGGGGCCATATGCCGGTTTTTTTGTTTATTTGTTTCTTGTTTTTGAGACAGAGTTTTGCTCTTGTTGCCCAGGCTGGAGTGCAATGGTGCGACCTTGCCTCACTGCAACCTCCGCCTCCCGGGTTCAAGCGATTTCTCCTGCCTCAACCTTCTGAGTAGCTGGGATTACAAGCATGTGCCACCATGCCCGGCTAATTTTTGTGTTTTTAGTAGAGATGGGCTTTCATCATGTTGGTCAGGCTGGTCTCGAACTCCTGACCTCAAGTGATCCACCCGCCTCGGCCTCCCAAAGTCCTGGGATTACAGGCCTGAGCCACTGTGCCCGGCCTTTATGCGGGTTTTATGCTGGTGTGCCTACTTCCTGTTGAAGGACTAGAATCCTAGAGCCCAGGCTGTGTCTGCACAGTGCCCAGGGTCTCTTGGAGGGGATAAAAAGGCCTCTTGTCCTCACTGGGGTTTGGTGCTGTGGCCGCTGAAACCTTGCCCTAATTCAGGCCTGCCCTGTGGGGAAAAAAGGCTGATACCAACCTTGTCCAACCCTCAGCCCGTCCAACCCTTTGAATGTGGCCCGACACAAATTCGTAAACTTTCTTAAAACACTATGAGATTTTTTTTGCGACTTTTTTCTTTTTCTTTCTTAGCTCATCAGCTGTCGTTAGCATTAGTGTATTTTATGTGTGGCCCAACACAATTCTTCTTCCAGTGTGGCCCAGGGAAATGAAAAGACTGGACACCACTGGGCTAATACAGTCTTGGAGTGGAAGAACAGCCTCCCACAGCTTTGTTTTTGTGTCTCTGAGCCAAAGGCTCTTCCCAGCTGTCACGACACAGACAGACCTGATTTCCTTACCTTTTCTCCCAGACCCAGAGCAGCTCGGAGTCTCAATAGTACCTGTCTCTCTCCTGTGTCTTTTTTTTTTTTTTTTTTTGGGAGACAGAGTCTTACTCTGTCGCCCAGGCTGGAATGCAATGGCATAATCGCTGCTCACTGCATCCTCTGCCTCCGGGGTCAAGTGATTCTCCTGCTTCAGCCTCCTGTGTGGCTGGGATTACAGGCATGCACCACCATGCCTGGCTGATTTTTTTTTTTTTTTTTTTTGTGACGGAGTCTTGCTCTGTCGCTAGGCTGGAGTGCAGTGGCGCAATCTCAGCTCACTGCAACCTCTGCCTCCTGGGTTCAAGTGATTCTACTGCCTCAGCCTCCCAAGTAGCTGGGACTACTTCCAAGTAGCTGGGACTTCCAAGTAGGTGGGTGTGCACCACCATGGCCAGCTAATTTTTGTATTTTTAGTAGAGACGGGGTTTCACCACGTTGACCAGAATGGACTCAATCTCTTGACCTCGTGATCCACCTGCCTCAGCCTCCCAAAGTGCTAGGATTACAGGTGTGAGCCACCGTGCCCGGCCCTGATTTTTTCATTTTTAGAAGAGATGTGGTTTCACCATGTTGGCCAGATGTCAAGTGATCCACCCTGCCTCGACCTCCTAAAGTGCTGGTCTCCTTTTTTGAGACATAGTTTCGCACTGTCACCCAGGCTGGAGTGCAGTGGCGCAATCTTGGGTCACTGCTATGTCCGCCTCCCGGATTCAAATGATTCTCCTGCCTCAGCCTCCCAAGTAGCTGGGATTACAGGCGCCTGCCACCATGCCCAGCCAATTTTTGTATTTTTAGTAGAGACGCGGTTTCGCCATGTTGGCCAGGCTGGTCTTGAACTCCTGACCTCATGATCCGCCTGCCTTGGCCTCCCAAAGCGCTGGAATTGCAGGCGTAAGCCACCGTGCCCGGTTGGTCTCCTGTTTTTTTAGGTCAGATTCAGACCTGGCTCTGGGGAACTTCTAGACTGAGGGGAGACAAAGCCAGGCACAGACCCTCCTGGCCCTGTGGTGTCAGGGCTGGGCCAGAGGAACAACCTGGGGCTAGTGGAATTAAAATAGTCTGATTGGGCCGGGCACGATGGCTCACTCTTGTAATCCCAGCACTTTGGGAGGCCAAGGTGGGTGGATCACGAGGTCAGGAGGTCGAGACCATCCTGGCTAACACGGTGAAACCCCGTCTCTACTAAAAATACAAAAACTTAGCCAGGCGTGGTGGCGGACACCTGTAGTCCCAACTACTCGGGAGGCTGAGGCAGGAGAATGGCATGAACCTGGGAGACGGAGCTTGCAGTGAGCCGAGATCGCGCCACTGCACTGCAGCCTGGGTGACAGAGCGAGACTCTGTCTCAAAAAAAGTCTGATTGAATGAAGAGGTAGACAAGGCTACATGAGAAGGACACACTTGAGTAGGGTTTTGAAGGTTGAATAGGAGTTTGCTAGGTGGCTCAAAGAGTAGGTAGAACTCTGCAGGACAAGGGAACAGCCCATGCAAAGGTTGTGAAGCAGCCAAGGGCTTGGCATGAAGAGTCTGCTGGGCCAGGTTGGGCAGGGCCCTGAAGCTGGGCAGTGAAGCTCATGCCCTCTCTCCACCATCAGGCTGGACCGCTTTGAGAAGACCAATGAGATGCTGCTCAACTTCAACAACCTGTCCAGCGCCCGCCTGCAGCAGATGAGCGAACGCTTCCTGCACCACACGAGGACCCTGGTAGAGATGAAACGGGACCTGGACAGCATCTTCCGCCGTATCAGGTGGGTGCTCAGCCCCACCCCAGGGCCCCAGCTGACCTCTGCCTCCACCTCCCCATCTGAGCCTCAGTTTCCTTCACATACCAGGGTAAAGGGGAGATTTCTGTTTGTTTTACAAGGCTTCACTGCGCACTTAAGTGTCTGGGACAATTCCAACCCTGGGATAAAATCTCGACATGAGTTTATTTACTGATTGATTAATTGATCGAGACAGTCTTGATCTGTGGCCCTGGCTGGAGTGCAGTGGCGTGATCTTGGCTCACTGCAACCTCTGCCTCCCGGATTCAAGCGATTCTTGTGCTTCAGCCTCCCAAGTAGCTGGGTCTGCAGACATACTGTACCACGCCCAGCTAATTTTTGTTATCGTTGTTTTGTTTTTGAGATGGAGCCTTGCTCTGTCGCCCAGGCTGGAGTGCAGTGGTGCAATGTCAGCTCACTGCAACCTCCGTCTCCCAGGTTCAAGCGATTCTCCTGCTTCAGCCTCCTGAGTAGCTGGGACTACAGGCGCATGCTGCCACGCCCAGCTGATTTTTTGTATTTTAGTAGAGACGAGGTTTCACCGTGTTGCCCAGGCTAGTCTCAAACTCCTGAGCTCCAGCAATCTGCCTGCCTCGGCCTCCTAAAGTGGTGGGATTACAGGTGTGAGCCTAATTTTTGTATTTTGTGTAATTTTTGTTTTTTTTTTTTAGTAGAGACAGGGTTTCCCCATGTTGGCCAGGCTCATCTCGAAGTCCTGGCCTCAGGTGATCCATCCACCTCGACCTCCCAAAGTGCTGGGATTACAGGCATGAGCCATCACTCCCAGCCTTGCAGTTTATTTATTCTTCAAAAATGTAACATAGTGCGGCTGGGCGCAGTGGCCCATGCGTATAATCCCAGCACTTTGGGAGGCCTAGGCAGGCGGATCACGAGGTCAGGAGATCGAGACCATCCTGGCTAACATGGTGAAATCCCGTCTCTACTAAAAATATAAAAAATACTACAAATACAAAAAATTAGCCGGGCGTGGTGGTGGGCGCCTGTAGTGCCAGCTACTCGGGAGACTGAGGCAGGAGAATGGCGTGAACCCAGGAGGCGGAGCTTACAGTGAGCCGAGATCGCACCACTGCACTCAAGCCTGGGCGACAGAGCGAGATTTTATCTCAAAAAAAAAAAAAAAAAAGTAACATAGTGCTAGACACATAATGAAAAGGCAGGAATGGCTGGGCACAGTGGCTCATGCCAGTAATCCCAGCAGTTTGGGAGGCTGACGCAGGCGGATCACCTGAGGTCAGGAGTTTGAGACCAGCCTGGCCAACATGATGAAACCCCATCTCTACCAAAAGTACAAAAAAATCAGCTGAGCATGGTGGCACGTGCCTGTAATCCCAGCTACTTGGGAGGCTGAGGGAGGAGAATCATGTGAATCCGGAAGGTGGAGGTTGCAGGGAGCCAAGATGGCACCACTGCACTCCACCCTGGGCGACAGAGTGAGATTCTGTCTCAAAAAAAAAAAAAAAAAAAAAAGTTTATCAGAGAAGAGGCCACATGTAAGAAGCAGCCTTGCAGGGGGAGCCCCCGGCCAGTGCCTAGGCTCAGAGCACCCAGAGTCTAACTAGTTGGGGGTTGGTGCCTACCTTGGGGCTGGAGGCCGGCTGGTGGGCGACTGTCAGGGCCGTGGCTGCTGAGCTGAGCACCTAGAGAGAGTGAAGATGTGAGGTGATGAACAGTGTGGGGGTTCTCACTCCCGTCTCCCCTTGCCCTCAGCTGGCAGCAGGGGCTTGTGGCCAGCACCAGGCCCAGCCTGCCTGCTCAGCAGGTTAAGCCCTGTGTGCCTTCTCTCCCCTGCAGGACACTGAAAGGGAAACTGGCCAGGCAGCACCCAGAGGCCTTCAGCCGTAAGTGTCACGCAGAGCTCCTGCTCCCGAGCATGTCAGCACTCTCCGCCCAGGGCAGGCTTCTGGAAGGCCACCTTGGGGCCTGATACTGAGACCAGGCTGTAATGGGCAGTGGGTCTGGGGAAACCTGGGGTGGGGGCAGGGTCGGGGTGCTGGCCTGGTCCTGTCAGCAGCTGGCAGAGTGGGCACTAAGACGGGAGTCCGTGCCCTGTGGGGAGGCCACACAGGAGAATGTGGATAAGCAGCGTGACAATCCTTATCCCTGTGTGCATTATGAGCCACCTCAGAACAGAGCACGGGCTCATGTGACACCAGCCCCGACATCGTCTTGCCCTCCCTGAGCCCCAGCTTCGAGGACCTGTCCCATGGCCAGCTGTTACCCACAGTCACCCATGGGGTGGGGACTGTGAGTATCCCCGTTTCATGGAGAGGGAAACAGAGGCCCAGAGGGGCAGGACTTGAGTTCACATCTGTCTGGCTAGAGAGCTCGCGTGTTCTCTGGGGTACCACTCCATGTTGCCACCACCTTAAAGGGCTCTGCAGGCTGAGCCGGAGTTCACCCCATCTGTTGAAAAGGCCGACAGCTCTCCATCCCAGGGCCTCCAACAGCAGTTTACAGAGCAGGGAGCCGGGCTGAGGGGAGGTCATGTACCTAGCTCAGGTAGTGCAGTGAGCCAGGTTCGCCCTCAGGGCTCCTTTAGGCCTAACCCCAGAGTTTGTGTCCCTTCCTCACCTCACCTTGAAGGGAGGGCTCTTCCCTGCCTGGGCCTCAGTTTTCTCCTCTACAAAATAAAAATGGGCCAAGTCTGCCAGGCGCGGTGGCTCGTGCCTGTAATCCCAACACTTTGGGAGGCTGAGGCGGGTGGATCACCTGAGGTCGGGAGTTCGATACCAGCCTGACCAACATAGAGAAACCCCGTGTCTCGTAAAAATACAAAATTAGATGGGCGTGGTGATGGGCACCTGTAGTCCCAGCTACTCGGGAGGTTAAGGCAGAAGAATTGCTTGAACCCGGGAAACGGAGGTTGCAGTGAGCCAAGATTACACCATTGCACTCTAGCCTGGGCAACAAGAGCGAAACTCCTTCTCAAAAAAAAAAAAAGCGTCAAGTGATACCCCCATGGGGTGAGGGCAGCCGTTAGGGGTCACATGGACAATAAGTCCTACATCACAGAGCTTGGCAAGGTGACAAAACCAACTCTTGGGCCTCCTTCCCCCAGATATCCCAGAGGCATCATTCCTAGAGGAAGAGGATGAAGACCTCATCCCACCCAGCACCACGACCACCATTGCCACCTCAGAACAGAGCACGGGCTCATGTGACACCAGCCCTGACACCGTCTCACCCTCCCTGAGCCCTGGCTTCGAGGACCTGTCCCATGTCCAGCCTGGCTCTCCAGCCATCAACGGCCGCAGCCAGACAGATGACGAGGAGACGACGGGCGAATAGCTCTGCTGCCCGGTGCCTTGAGGGGGTCTCAGGGCAGCGGCATACAAGGCGGCAGCGGGTAACCCTGCCTTGTTCTGTCACCCAGGGCTCTTTTGCTGCCCCGTTCTGTCACCCAGGGCTCCTAGGGGGACAAGGCTCTCTCCCGAGGGGTGTGGAATTCCTGGGGGGGTCTTTAATTCTGGCTCCTTCCTTCCTCAGAACATCTCTCTTCTGCAAGACCCCTCTGCCATGCCAGGGCACGCCCATTCCAGCTGGAGTCCCGGGGCTGGGCGCAGGGGAATTTTTCCAGAGCTGAGCCTGACGTCTGCTCTGAAGAATGCTTAAAAGGTTCCCAGAGACCAGAGCCAGATGTCCCCCACCCCTGGTCAGGACCTCCTTGAGGTGCACAAGCACGGTCTCTGAGTTCACCCCAGCCCACCCCCGCACCCACTAATTCTGCTTTTCCTGCCCCTTGCTCCGTAAAAGTATCAAATACTTTCTCCTTGGTATCTCAAGGAGGTTTCTGAGATAGGTAGAAGTCTTGAGACGGAGGCTGGCCATCCATTCAGCCGTGAGCGTACTGAGGCCTGTGTTTCTCTGAATAGAGGTGTGGAACCTGAGGAGCCAGCAGGCCTCTCTGAAGGCCTCCATGGAGCAAACAGAGCCACCTCGGGAAAGAGTTTAATGGAATATTTTTGTACCCGATGTTTACAGATGCTGTTGGGAAGTTATCAATAAAAAGACACCATTACTAAAAAGGGAAAAGTACACCTAGCCGTGGCTTCTTCCATCCTTAGGCCAAGCAACCCAAAAAGAGGGCAAGTGCTGGATGTGGGGCTGGGGGCCCTGCTGGAGGGAGGTGCAGACAATCAGGCACTACAGAGCTAGAAAGAGATGTGGCCCTTTTTTGGAACCCCCCTGGTGGGAGCTATAACAACCCAAGTTCCCATCATCAGCTAGGTCTTCCCTCACGCTGCTGTCACTGCTCACAATACTACCGTTCCCACCCTCCTTTCATAATTCCTCCTCCAGATCTCATCCTTCCTCCAGATCTGGGAGCCACACTAGATCCATTCCCCATCAGACACACTCCCAGGGTTACCTCATCTTCTGAGTACTTAGAAATTATGTTGTTATGACCAGGCTTGGTGGCTCATGCCTGTAATCCCAGCACTTTGGGAGGCTGAGGCGGGTGGATCACCTGAGGTCAGGAGTCGAGACCAGTCTGGCCAACATGGTGAAACCCCATCTCTACTAAAAATACAAAAATTAGCTGGGCGTGGTGGTGTACACCTGTAATCCCAGCTACTTGGGAGGCTGAGGCAGGAGAATTGCTTGAATCCAGGAGGCAGAGGTTGCAGTGAGCCAAGATCGCACCACTGCACTCTAGCCTGGGCAACAAGAGCGAAACTCTTGTCTCAAAAAAGAAAAGGAAATTATGTTCTTAAAGGCATCTTCCCAGACGTGAGTGTCTGCTTTTGCCTGGTATAGTAGCGCCTGCAAATGTTCAAGGAAATAAACAGGTACCCCTGTTAAGCCTATAGGTAACTTCTCATTGCTCCGCATCTTCTCTGTACTCAGCACTTTTTTTGTTTTTGTTTTTGAGACAGCATCTCTCTTTGTTGCACAGGCTGGAGTGCAGTGGCCGAATCCTGGGTCACTGCAATCTCAAACCCCTGGGCTCAGGCAATCCTCTCGCCTCTGAAGTAGCTGGGATTACAGGTGCACAGCACCACACCCGGATAGTTAAAAAAAAAACCTTTTTTTTTGTAGAGACAGGGTCTCACTATGTTTTCCAGGCTGGTCTTGAATTCCTGACCTCAAGTAATCCTCCTTCTTTGACCTCCCAAAGTGCTGGGGTTACAAGTGTGAACCACTGCACCCGCCCTGGCACTTTTTTTTTTTTTTTTTTTTTGAGATGGAGTCTCACTCTGTCGCCCAGGCTGGGTGCGGTGGCGTGAACTCGGCTCACTGCAACCTCCACCTCCTGGATTCAAGCAATTCTCCTGCCTCAGCCTCCCGAGTAGCTGGGATTACAGGCACCCGCCACCACACCTGGAAAATTTTTGTAATTTTTTTTTTCATTTTTTGAGACGGAGTTTTGTTCTTGTTGCCCAGGCTGTAGTGCAACGGCACTCTCTCGGCTAATTGCAACCTCTGCCTCCCGGGTTCAAGCGATTCTCCTGCCTCAAGCCTCCTGAGTAGCTGGGATTACAGGCATGCGCCACCACGCCCAGCTAATTTTGTATTTTTAGTAGAGATGCGGTTTTTCCATGTTGGTCAGGGTCGTCTCGAACTTCCGACCTCAGGTGATCCGCCCACCTCGGCCTCCCAAAGTGCAGGCGTGAGTCACCGGGCCCAGCCCGCCCTGGCACTTTTTAACCACCCACAAATCTGGATCCTACACTGAAAAGAGCCCCTGCCGGGCGCAATGGCTCACGTCTGTAATCCCAGCACTTTGGGAGGCCAAGGCAGGCGGATCACCTGAGGTTGCGAGTTTGAGACCAGCCTGACCAACATGGAGAAACCCCGTCTCTACTAAAAATACAAAATTAGCCGGGCATGGTGGCGCACACTTGTAATCGCAGCTACTCGGGAGGCTGAGGCAGGAGAATTGCTTGAACCCAGGAAGCGGAGGCTGCGGTGAGCCGAGATCGCGCTATTGCACTACAGCATGGGCAACAAGAGCGAAACTCCGTCTCAAAAAAAAAAAAAAGACCCTGAGTCCTGCTTGGCACCTTTTGTCAGGCACCACCACCTTTCCGGGAGAATGCGGTAGTCCCGTCTGCTCTTCCTGCTGCTGTCCTGAAATCCATTCAGGCACAGCGGCCGAGAGCTTTATAATAACCGATTCCAGGTGTTAGGTGCTTTCCCAGCCCGGACTCCTGCGTCCTGGACCCGCAGTCCTCTGCTTAATGCCTTTCCTTTATTAGAAAACATTCTCCTTTCCTCCGTTCAACTATTCGCTGAGGGCCCGCCAGCCGCCAGCGGTTGTCAGTGGCCCAGAGGCAGCCGACGCAAACACCGGGAGAGGTGCAATCGTCTCAAGTGACTCGGCGGGCGGAGCCCACACCCGGAAGCGGGTGGGCGCCGCTCACCCACGTGCGCTGCGGCTTCATTTGCCAGCATCCAAGATGGCGGCAGGGCGGGGCCCAAGGCGCGGGGCGAATTGTGACGCAGGCGCCCGGCGTGCTCCGTGCGCAAGCGCTTTCGGCGGCGATTAGGTGGTTTCCGGTTCCGCCGTCCTCTTTTTCTTCAGCTAGGCGGTCGAGCTGGTTGGTGGCAGCGGTCGTGCGGGTTCGCGCCGGGCCGAGGGCGGGTGGGGGGCTGCGGGAGGCTGCAGGGGCCTGGGCGGCAGAAGAGGCGGCCCTGAGCCGGCTCATGCGGGCCAGTCTCGGCAGGGTGGCTGGGCAGGCCTCGCGAGGCCGCGGCTCCGAGCCCAGACCGGGGCCCAGGAGGCGAGCGCCGTTTTAGAGAGGAGCCTGCCTGCTTTGCCTGCCAGCGTGACCCCACGAGGCCTCGGGCGGGAAGAGGTCCTCGGGGCAGATCCGAGTTAATGAGAGAGGGGTATTGAGCGTGTAGCGTTAACTCTGCCAGTCACTGCGTCAGTCGCTTTGGAAATACTAAATTTCTCGAGCTGAGTCTTCATACCTGGCTGTATTACTACGTCTGTAAGGAGGGCCTGGTGGTAGTGTCTGCTTTTTAGACTTTTCTTTAGACTATTTGTATTTTTTTCAGATGGAGTCTCGCTCTGTCGCCTGAGCTGGAGTTCAGCGGTGCGGTCTCGGCTCACTGCAATCTCCACCTCCCGGGCTCGAGCGATTCTCCTGCCTCAGCCTCCCGAGTAGCTGGGATTATAGGCGCCCGCCACCACGCCCAGTTGGTTTTTGTATTTTTAGTAGAGACGGGGTTTCACCATGTTAGCCAGGCTTATCTTGAACTCTTGACCTCAAATGATCCGTCGGCCTCGGCCTTCCAAAGTGCTGGGATTACAGGCATGAGCCCCTGTGCCCGGTCGATTCTTTTGTCTTTTTAAGTCAACTTTTATATGTGAACAATGCTTGGCAAGTGGTTGGCAGATACTAAGTGATGTTCGTGGTGTGGGGTCTGGAGAGTTTTGGTGTAATTGAGAAAGAAGCTAGGAGTGTTGGGTGCTCCAGCTTGGAGTTAGAGAGGAGAGAGGCTGCGACAGGAAGGCATGTGTGTTGTAAGGGATGGCTTCCCATCCAGGCTGGCAGCAGGAGCAGCCTGTGCAGATCAGGACCTGGCTGCGGTGGGAGAGGGTGGGACCGCACTCAGGGAAGATGGATCTGGCAAGATGATGCCAAAGGGTACTTATTCCATCAGGAGATACTGATGAGTCCTTCCGCTGCTAAGCCTAAGGAGAATAACCACAGTCTGTGTTCCTGAAGAGCACCCGTGCAGTCAGGAGGGTGGAGGACATGTGGTCTTTAGTTCCAGGACATGTTTAGACTACAGGCCAGGGTGTGTGAGAAGCGTAGCAGGGCCAGGCTTGGAGGAGTGGAAGGAAGACAGGTACTGGGGCAGGACCAGTTGGGCTCGGTGCAGGCAAAGGGATAGCAACTGGGGTGTAGGCACCTGAGCTTGTGCCACTCAGGCATGCATTGCTCACCAGTCTATGCTGCCTCCCTTCTTCCAGCAGACGCAAACATGCAGATCTTTGTGAAGACCCTCACGGGCAAAACCATCACCCTTGAGGTCGAGCCCAGTGACACCATTGAGAATGTCAAAGCCAAAATTCAAGACAAGGAGGGTGAGTAGGGCTGGGTGTGGGGGCTCTGGCTATGAACTGGGAGTCCCTCTCTGCCCAGGGGAGTCTCAGTCCTGTGTGGGTTGTGCTGGCTTTAGACCTGTTTTGCCCTTGCTTCTCCATGTGATCTGAAGAACGTTTGTTATCTTCTACCTCAGTTCGCCTTTTGAGAGACTGGGGGTAGTGCTGGAGCTCCCCTGCTGGGGACACTGCTAGTAATATGCTCCGCAGAGCCTCTAACTGAGCCTCCCTCCCCCTCAGGTATCCCGCCTGACCAGCAGCGTCTGATATTTGCTGGCAAACAGCTGGAGGATGGCCGCACTCTCTCTGACTACAACATCCAGAAAGGTACTAGGGTTGGGGTTGCTGGGCAGGGACCCAGGATTCCCAGGTCCTAGGAAAGGAGCATTGATGGCCTCAGTCAGGGATTGGGGAGCAGTTCAAATGACTTGTGTTTTGTTTAAAATAATGGGACTGGGCACAGTGGCCCACGCCTGTAATCCTGGCGCTTTGGGAGGCTAAGGCGGGTGGATCACCTGAGGTCAGGAGTGCAAGACCAGCCTGGCCAATGTGGTGAAATCCCGTTTCTATTAAAAATATAAAAATCAGCTGGGTGCAGTGGTTCAGGCCTGTAATCCCAGCACTTTAGGAGGCGGAGGCGGGCGGATCACAAGGTCAAGAGATTGAGATCATTGTGGCCAACATGGTGAAATCCCATCTCTACTAAAAATACAAATACTAGCTAGGCATGGTGGTGCCTGCCTTTAGTACCAGCTACTCAGGAGGCTGAGGCAGGAGAATTGCTTGAACTCGAGAGGCAAAAAAAAAGTCATAATGTGAATTTTTTTTTATCATTGCAATAAGGAAATTAGTGTCACTTGTTGGAGTGACAAGAATTCAGTGTCCTTTTTTGTGAGACATAGTCTCACTCTGTCACCCAGGCTGGAGTGCAGTGGTGCGATCTCTGCTCACTGTGACCTCCGTCTCCCAGGTTCAAGCGATTCCCCTGCCTCAGCCTCCCGAGTAGCTGGGATTACAGGTGCCCGCCACTATGCCCGGCTAATTATTTTTGTATTTTTAGTAGAGACAGGGTTTCACTATGTTGGCCAGGCTGGTCTCTTTAAAGTGCTGGGATTACAGGTGTGAGCCATGGTGCCCAGCCTAGACTTCAGTATCTGACCTTGCCTGAACCACTTAGAAGTCGGCTTCCATGTTAGAAACCCAGATGGAAGCCTCAGTTGGCATATGTCAGTCTCAGACTCCCCTCAGGGCTCGTGGTCAGTGCTGAGATGGAGATTTCCTGGGGCAGGCCTGGCTGGGACTGTATCTTCCACACGTAGAACACTCGGGGGATCCCGACTTGGTGTCCCCATCACACTTGAGAAAGCAGCAGACTATAGGCCCCAGAGGGCCCTGCCCCTGTGACTGAGGAGCCAGGGCTGGGCTCAGTCGCTGTCCCTCTGGCTGTCTCCTGCAGAGTCCACCCTGCACCTGGTGTTGCGCCTGCGAGGTGGCATTATTGAGCCTTCCCTCCGCCAGCTTGCCCAGAAATACAACTGCGACAAGATGATCTGCCGCAAGTATGTGTGCTCCGATGCTTGGGGGACTGTGGGGGCTGCCGGAGTCAGGGTATGCCCTCACCCGCCCCTCCTGTCTCTGTGCAGGTGCTACGCTCGCCTTCACCCTCGTGCTGTCAACTGCCGCAAGAAGAAGTGTGGCCACACCAACAACCTGCGTCCCAAGAAGAAGGTCAAATAAGGTTGTTCTTTCTTTGAAGGGCAGCCTCCTGCCCAGGCCCCATGGCCCTGGAGCCTCAATAAAGTGTCCCTTTCGTTGACTGGAGCAGCAACTGGTGTCCTCTTGGCTGGTCTGTCCAGGGAGGTGGCTGAAGAGTGGGCATCTCCCTTAGGGACTCTACTCAGCACTCCATTCTGTGCCACCTCTGGGGTCCTCTGTCCTAGATTCTGTCACACCGGCATTGGTCCCTGCCCTATGTCCTTGACCCTGGATTTGTCATCTGTAAAATTGGAGTAAAAACCTCAGTCGTGTAATTGGTGGGACTGAGAATCAGTTTTGTCATTGCTGGGATCCCGTCAGGCACTTTGAGGTGTCCCTCAGGCCTTGGCCCTGAAGTGTCTAGGTGTGTGGAGATGGGTAGAAAATGAGGTACACCCAATGGTGTAGAACACTGGTTCTCAAATTTTTTAATTTTATACAAATGGAGTCTCACTATGTTGTCCATGCTGGTCTTGAACTCCTGGGCTCAAGCCATTCTCCCACCTCAGCCCCTCAAAGTGTTGGGATTACAAGCAAGAACTGCCATGCCTGACCCAGTTCTCAGTTTTTTTGTTTTTTGTTTTTGAGACGGGAGTCTCGCTCTGTCACCCCGGCTGGAGTGCAGTGGCGCAATCTCGGCTCACTACAACCTCTGCCTCCCAGGTTCACACCCTTCTGCCTCAGCCTCCCGAGTAGAGTAGCTGGGATACAGGTGCCCGCCATAACTCCTGGCTAATTTTTTGTATTTTTAGTAGAGACTGGGTTAGCCAGGTTTGTCTCGATCTCCTGACCTTGTGATCCACCTGCCTTGGCCTCCCAGAATGCTGGGATTACAGGCGTGAGCCAGCGTGCCTGGCCCACTCACTCAGTTTTGAACCTGAGGCCGTGACATCACTCATGGTCTGCAGTCAGTGCTCTGCCCCTGAGCTCTACCATTTCCTATGATAATCACTCTTAAGAAAGGCAACCCTTGGTGTTTTCCCATCACTCATGGTCTGCAGTCAGTGCTCTGCCCCTGAGCTCTACCATTTCCTATGATAATCACTCTTAAGAAAGGCAACCCTTGGTGTTTTCCCCTTAAGGTCACCCAGGCTGGAGTGCAGTGGTGTGGTCATGACTCCCTGTACCCTGGAACTCAGGCTCGGGTGATCCTCTCTCCTTTGCCTCCCAAGTAGCCAGGACTACAGGTGTGCACCCACCACCACGCTCAGATAATTGCTTTGGTGTTTTTAAAGCTTGTAATATCAGTAGGCTGAGGCGGGTAAATCACAAGGTCAAGAGTTTTCTAGATGTGTTGGGGTAAGCACAGACCAATTCCTGTTGTCTTATTTACTGATTTAAAATTTTGAGACGTCTCACTGTCACCCAGGTTGGGGTGCAGTGGTACGATCATAGCTTGCTGCAGCCTTGATCTCCCAGGATCTTGCCTCAGCCTCCTGAGTAGCTGGGACTACGTGCTTGTGCCACTACACTCAGTTAATATTTTGTAGAGATGGGGTCTTGCTGTGTTGTCCAGGCTGGCTTCAAACTCCTGAACTTAAAAGCCTCCTGTTTAGTTTTGGTTTTTTATCACTTTTTTTTTTTTTAGATGGAATCTCACGCCCATTGTGCAGGCTGGAGTGCAGTGGCGCAATCTCGGCTCACTGCGGCTTCCGCCTCTCGGGTTCAAGCGATTCGCCTTTCTCAGCCTCTTGAGTAGCTGGAATTACCAGTGTGCGCCACCATGTCTGGCTAATTTTTCTATTTTTAGTAGAGACGGGGTTTTGCTGTGTTGGCCAGGCTGGTCTTGAACTCCTGACCTCTTGTGATCCACCTGCCTTGGCCTTCCAAAGTGCTAGGATTACAAGCGTGAGCCACAGCGCCCGGCCTTGCTACTTTTTTTTTTTTTTTTTTACAGACATGGTCTCGCTATGTTGCCTAGGATGGTTTTGCACCGGGTCCAAGCAGTTCTGCCGCAGCCTCTCAAAGTGCTGGGATTACAGGGGTGAGGCACCTTGCTGGCCCGTCTTGATTAGGGTGCAGTGTCGGTGAAGCCGGCGCGAGGCCAATGATGCATCCTAATGAGGGGTGGAGTTGGCGGGACTTCTGGGCCGGTTTGGGGACTTTCATAAAAGACCCCCATGACTCGGTTTTGAGTTCTTAACCAATCGGGTGAAGGATTCAAAATTAACCACTCCAAGAGGGAACTGAAGGAAGAACCACTCTTGATGGACAAAAAGAAAGGGGAGGGAGTAACAGGGATATGAGCCCTAGCCACCCGAGCCAGCAACGGCAACCCTTCTGGGTCCCCTTCCAGCATGTGGAAGCTTTCCTTTTGCTTCGTTCAATAAACAGCTGCTGCTCACTCTCCTGGTAGTGGACTCTTTTTGAACTGTTAACACGCACTGCAAAGGTCCGCAGCTTCATTCTTCGAAGTTAGCGAGACCAGGAACCCATTGGCAGAAGAAACTTGACTCATCATGGGGGTTCACCTGGGATTTCCAAAGCAGTAACATCGGACCTCTTTCGCTTGCTACTCTGCTCTATTTTTCTTTAGAATTGAGGGCAAACACCTGGCACCTGTCGGCCATTTAAAAGCAACAAGCGCGGCCGCCTGACTAAAGACAGGTGTAAGGGTTTCTGAGAAAGGGCTCTCTAACAACCCCTGACTTCGGAGTGGAGAGCGTTGTTTTGCCTAGAAACCAGTTCCTACTTTCTCTGCATTTTCTGGGTTGAACCAAGGGCTGGCCAAGGGTGGAAAACAGTAGCCCTGAGCTCCTGGTAACGCCCGGTCGAGATGACAGCGCTATGTGAAACCTTAGTTGAACAGCCGCCCAAACGCACTTCACCCACCCTTTGAGAGGCATGCCTCCTGGGTCCAAACGTCTTTAAGGAAGACTTTCTTGAGACCCTGTCTCCAGGATTCTCTCTATCCCCGGGATGAAAACCCTCTGGATTAGGAATCTAAAACAATTAGGATGGCAACCCTCAGATCCATGTTCCTGATGTCACATGGCTTATTATTTTGTTTTTTATTTTTTTTGAGATGGAGTCTCGCTCTGATGCCCAGGCTGGAGTGCAGTGGCGCGATCTTGGCTCACTGCAACCTCAACCTCCCGGATTCAAGCAATTCTCCTGCCTCAGCCTCCTGAGTAGCTGGGATTACAGGCACCACGTGCCACCACGCCCAGTTAATTTTTGTATTTTTAGTAGAGACGGGGGTTTCACATGTTGGTCAGACTGGTCTTGACCTGACTTCGTGATCTGCCCGCCTCGACCTCCCAAAGTGCTGGGATTACAGGCATGAGCCACTGCGCCCGGCCCCCATGGTTTATTCTAATGTAGATGGGCAACAATGCAAATATACAGGACCTATTCCCCATATTCGACACCCAAGGCAACACCCAGGACAATATAGTGTGTGCCAATGGTTACTGGAAGGCTTAGGCCATTTCTTTCTGTCGTCCCCACCTCACTGGGAAGCATTTCACCTACCATCTCTTGTTTAGGATCAGCAATCCGAACTACGGAGCTCTTCCACTCAGGGTAACACTCACATTTGTGGGAGTTAAGTAAAATAATAGACCACCCACTGGGAGATCAAAAGTAATATTCTTATGATGGAAAGCGGGGACAAAAGGCCTTAGTGCATGAGACACTATTTCAGTCTTGGCCCAATGTCCCGTTGCCCCCTGCCTTGAAATTGCTATGTCTATGTACAATCTTTAAGGAGTTCACCTTATCGGGGAAGTTTCAAGCTCAGAAATATGCTAACTGGAGCCTTGTTAACCACCTAAGAATATACCCCAAACTTAGAACCCACTCACTGAAACAAAAACTGTTTCGGGTGCACTGGTAAGAGGCCGCTAAACCCAGCAGCCTGGCCTCCTTCTTTGTGGCTAAGAAGGGAGGGAAAAGAGTGTGGTTGAAACTGCTACGTTGGTAAGCACAATTAAATCCGATAAGCAGGGTTCCATGGGTGATTGTGCACCCTGAAAAAAGGACACTAAAACAGTAGGGGACACGCTAGAACCAGTGTCCACTGGGAATGACTAGGGGTGCGGGCATCCCTATGCTTTCCTTTCAGATGGGAGATGTTCCCTCCAAAGCAAAGTCGCCCCTGAAGTGTATTCTGAATAACTGGGACCAATTTGATCCCCAGACATTGAAGAAGAGGCTCATATTTTTCTGCAGCATTGCCTGGCCACAATATCCTCCTCCAGGAGGAGAACGATGGCCACCTGAGGGAAGTATAAACTATAATACCATCCTGCAACTAGATCTGTTTTGTAAACAAGAAGGCAAGTGGAGTGAGGTACCATATGTTCAGACCTTTTTCTCATTAAGGGATAACCCACGATTGTGTAAGACATGTAACCTGCACCCCACAGGGAGTCCTCAAAGTCTACCCCCATACCGAGGCCTCCCCACGGCTCCTCCTACTAATGCTGAACCCTCTCTGGCCTCTACAGCCCAAGAGGGAACAAATAAAGAGCCTTCAAAGAGCCAAGAGACCCCATTGGCCCCTGGCTATGTCCTCTTCAGGCTGTAGGAGGGGAATTTGGCCCAACCCAAGTACATGTTCCCTTTTCCCTCTCTGATCTAAAGCAAATTAAGGCAGACTTACGAAAGTTCTCAGATGACCCCAATAGATACATAGATGTCCTACAGGGTCTGGGACAATCTTTTGACCTTTCCTGGAGAGATGTCATGTTATTGCTTGATCAGACCTAACCTCTAATGAGAAGAATGCTGCTTTAACAGCAGCCTGAGAGTTTGGGGATACTTGGTACCTCAGTTAAGTAAGTGATAGAATGACATCACAAAAGAGCGGTTTCCTACCGGCCAGCAAGCAGTCCCCAGTATGGATCCCCACTGAGACCCTGACTCGGATCATGGGGACTGGAGTCACAAACATTTACTGACCTGTATCCTAGAAGGGTTAAGGAGAACTAGGAAAAAACCCATGAACTATTCAATGATGTCTACTATAACCCAAGGGAAGGAAGAAAACCCTACTGCCCTCCTCAAAAGACTGAGGGAGGCTTTGAGAAAGTATACTCCCCTGTCACCAGATTCCCTCGAAGCCCAGTTAATTTTAAAGGACAAATTTATTACTCAGTCAGCTGCAGACATGAGGAAAAAGCTCCAAAAGTTAGCCTTGGGCCCTGAGCAAAATTTGGAGGCATCATTAAACCTGGCAACCTCGGTGTTCTATAATAGGGACCAAGAGGAACAGGCCGAAAAGGAAAAGCAGGATAAGAGAAAGGCCGCAGCTTTAGTCACGCCCTCAGACAAACAAACCTTGGTGGTTCAGAGAGGAGAAAAAATGGAGCAGGCCAATCACCCAGCAGGGCTTGTTATCAGTGCAGTTTACAAGGACACTTTAAACAAGATTGTCCAAAGAGAAGTAAGCCGCCCTCTCACCCATGTCCACTATGCCAAGGTGATCACTGGAAGACACACTGTCCCAGAGGACGAAGGTTCTCTGGGCCAGAAGTCCCCAACCAGATGATCCAGCAACAGGACGGAGGGTGCCTGGGGCAAGCACCAGCTCGTGTTATCACCCTCACAGAGCCCCGGGTAAGTCTGGCCATTGAGGGCCAGGAAATCGACTTTCTCCTGGACACTGGCGCAGCCTTCTCAGTTCTACTGTCCTGCCCTGGATGGCTGTCCTCAAGGTCTGTTACCATCCAAGGGATCCTGGGACAACCTGTAACCAGGTATTTCTCCCACCCCCTTAGCTGTAACTGGGAAACCTTAATTTTCTCAGATGCCTTTCTCATCATGCCCGAGAGAATCCCACGCCCTTACTGGGGAGGGACATATTAGCTAAATCAGGAGCTATCATCCGTATGAATACAGGGAAGAAAACACCTATCTGTTGTCCCCTCCTTGAGGAAGGAATCAACCCTGAGGTTTGGACATTAGAAGGACAATTTGGAGGGGCAAAGAACGCCTGTCCAGTCCAAATCAAACTAAAAGACCCCACCTCTTTCCCTTACCAAAGACAATACCCCCTAAGACCTGAAGCTCAAAAGGGATTACAAGGTATTGTTAAAAATTTAAAAGCCGAAGGTCTAGTAAGAAGTTGTAGCAGCCCCTGTAACACCCCAATTCTAGGGGTACAAAAACAAAATGGTCAATGGAGGTTGGTGCAGGACCTCAGGCTCATAAATGAGGCCATAATTCCTTCATACCCAGCTGTACCCAACCCTTATAGATTACTCTCTCAAATACCAGAAGAAGCAGAGTGGTTTACAGTCCTGAATCTTAAAGATGCCTTTTTCTGTATCTCTCTACACCCTGACTCTCAATTCCTATTTGCCTTTGAGGATCCCTCAGATCAAACATCTCAGCTCACCTGGACAGTCTTGCCCCAAGGGTTTAGATATAGCCCTCACCTGTTTGGCCAAGCATTGGGCCAAGATTTGAGTCACTTCTCGCACCCAGGTACCCTAATTCTTCAATATATGGATGACTTACTTCTCCTGTTCAGAGACCCTGTGCCATCAGGCTACCCAAGACTTTTTTTTTTTTTTTTTTTGTGAGACGGAGTCTTGCACTGTTGCCCAGGCTGGAGTGCAGTGGCGCGATCTCGGCTCACTGCAAGCTCCGCCTCCTGGGTTCATGCCATTCTCCTGCCTCAGCCTCCTGAGTAGCTGGGACTACAGGTGCCTGCCACCACGCCCGGCTAATTTTTTGTACTTTTAGTAGAGACAGCGTTTCACCGTGTTAGCCAGCATGGTCTCGATCTCCTGACCTCGTGATCCACCTGCCTCGGCCTCCCAAAGTGCTGGGATTACATTTTAGCCCAAGACCTTTTAAACTTTCTAGCTGATCAGGGTTACAAAGTATCTAAATCAAAGGCCCAGCTTTGTTTATAGCAGGTCAAATACCTAGGGCTGGTTTTGGCTAAAGGAACCAGGGCTCTCAGCAAAGAACGTATCCAGTCTATACTGGCTTATCCTCACCCTAAGACATTAAAACAGTTGCGAGGCTTTCTTGGAATAACCGGCTTTTGCCAACTGTGGATCCCCAGATACGGCGAAATGGCCATGCCACTTTACACTCTAATTAAGGAGACCCAAAAAGGTAATACCCATTTGATAGAATGAGGACTAGAGGCAGAGGCAGCCTTCAGAACCCTAAAACAGGCCCTAACACAAGCCCCAGTTTAGGGTCTACCTACAGGACAAAATTTCTCTTTGTATGTCAGAAAGAATGGGAATAGTTCTTGGAGTCCTTACCCAGACTTGAGGGACTACCATACAGCAAGTAGCATATTTGAGTAAAGAAATTGATGTGGTAGCAAAGGGTTGGCCTCACTGTCTATGGGTGATAGCTGCAGTGGCCATTTTAGTATCAGAGGCCGTCAAAATAATACAAGGGAGAGACCTCACTGTATGGACTACTCACGATGTCAACGGCATACTAACTGCTAAAGGAGGTTTGTGGCTGTCAGACAATCGCCTACTTAGGTACCAGGCCTTATTACTTGAGGGACCAGTGCTTCAGATGCGCACTTGTGCAGCTCTTAACCTGGCTAACTTTCTCCCAGAAAATGAAGGACCAATAGAACATGGCTGTCAACAGGTCATAGCCCAAACTTATGCTGCCCAGGAGGATCTTTTAGAAGTCCCCTTAACCAACCCTGACCTCAACCTATATACTGATGGAAGTTTGTTTGTAGAAAAGGGATTACAAAGGGCAGGATATGCCATAGGTTAGTGATAAAGCAGTAGTTGAAAGTGGGCCCCTTCCCCCAGGGACCAGCACCCAGTTAGCAGAACTAGTGGCGCTTACCCGAACTTTAGAGCTGGGAAACGGAAAAAGTATAAATGTATATACAGAGAGCAAATTTGCTTATCTAGTTCTACATGCCTATGCTGCCATATGGAAAGAAAGGGAGTTCCTAACCTCTGGAGGAACACCCGTTAAATACTATGAAGAAATTATGAAATTATTACAGGCAGTACAGAAACCCAAGGAAGTAGTAGTGGCCTTGCACTGCCAAGGCTGTCAGAAAGGCGAAGGAAAGGAGGCAAAAGGAAGTCGCTGCGCAGACGCTGAGGCCAAATTTGCCGTAAGATGGGACCTCCCATTAGAAACACCTATGGAGGGACCCTTGGTATGGGATAACCCCCTTCAGGAGACCAGGCCCCAGTATTCCCCTGCAGAAACGGAATGGGGACTTTCACGGGGACATAGTTTTCTCCCCTCAGGATGGCTAGCTACTGAGGAAAGAAAGGTGCCCATACCCGCAGCTAATCAATGGAAAATACTTAAAACCCTTCACCAAACATTCCATAGGGGTATTGAGAATACCCATCAAATGGTCAAATCTCTGTTCACCGGACAAGACCTCCTTAAAACTATCCGGCAGACAGTCAAGGCCTGCGAAGTGTGCCAAAGGAATAACCCCTTGGTCCATCACCAAGCTCCTCATGGAGAACAAAGGACAGGGCACTACCCTGGAGAGGACGGGCAGTTAGATTTCACTCATATGCCTAAGTCACAGGGACTTCAATACTTACTAGTCTGTGTTGATACCTTCACAAATTGGGTTGAAGCCTTCCCCTGTAAGACAGAAAAGGCACAGGAGGTAATCAAAGCCCTGGTCCATGAAATAATTCCTAGGTTTGGACTTCCCCGTAGTTTACAAAGTGATAATGGCCTGGCTTTCAGAGCCACAGTGGCTCAGGGAATTTCCAAGGTGCTAGGGATACAATATCACCTTCATTGGCCGGGCGCGGTGGCTCACGTCTGTAATCCCAGCACTTTGGGAGGCCGAGGCGGGTAGATCACGAGGTCAGGAGATCGAGACCATCCTGGCCAACACGGTGAAACCCCGTCTCTACTAAAAATACAAAAAATTTAGCTGGGCTTAGTGGTGGGCGCCTGTAGTCCCAGCTACTCGGGAGGCTGAGGCAGGAGAATGGCATGAATCCAGGAGGTGGAGCATGCAGTGAGCCGAGATTGCACGACTGCACTCCAGCCTGGGTGACAGAGCGAGACTCTGACTCAAAAAAAAAAAAAAAAAAAAAAAAAAAAATCACCTTCATTGTGCCTAGGGACCCCAATCCTCAGGGAAAGCCAAGAAGATGAATCAAACACTCAAAAGGCACTCAAGGAAATTAACACAAGAAACTCACCTCCAATGGAAACTCACCCTCTTGCCCATTGCATTATTAAGGATCCTAAATTCTCCCCACAAGATAGGACTCAGTCCTTATGAAATGCTATAAGGACGGCCTTTTCTCACAAACAACCTCTTACTTGATTCAGAAACTGCCAACTTGGTCAAGGACAAAACTTCTTTGGCTAGGTACCAGCAAATCCTAAAGACATTACCCGAGGGATGCCACCGAGAAAAGGGAAAAGCATTGTTCCATCCCGGGGATCTAGTATTAGTCAAGTCCCTCCCCTCTACCTCCCCATCCCTAGATACATCGTGGGAAGGACCATATTTGGTTATCCTCTCCACTCCAACTTCAGTCAAGGTGATTGAAGTGGAGTCTTGGATCCATCACACCTGAATCAAACCTTGGATGAAGCCTGAAAAACCCGCAGAATCATTAGCTCAGGAATCTAAGAGTCAGCCAGACAACCTTCTTACACCTGTGAGCCATTGGAAGACTTACACATCCTCTTTCAGAAGGAAAAACCACAGGAAATTAATCAGTGCACATAAGTTCTACCTCAGTTCTTGTTTTAAAAACAGAATGTACTCTAACATCCTAACGTTCCTTGCCTTTGCCCAAGTCTTAACCTTTTCCCGCTCAACGTCTTCCTCTAAAATTATTATTATTATTATTTTTTTTTTTTTTGAGACAGAGTCTCGCTCTGTTGCCCAGGCTGGAGTGCAGTGGCACGATCTCGGCTCACTGCAAGCTCTGCCTTCCGGGTTCACGCCATTCTCCTGCCTCAGCCTCCCGAGTAGCTGGGACTACAGGCGCCCGCCACCACGCCTGGCTAATTTTTTGTATTTTTAGTAGAGACGGGGTTTCACCGTGGTCTCGATCTCCTGACTTCATGATCTGCCCGCCTCGGCCTCCCAAAGTGCTAGGATTACAGGAGTGAGCCACCACACCCGGCCTACCTTGAGGGAATTATAAACATGTCCTCCAGGTTTTTATTTGAAGCACATCCCAGCCAGAGTAACTCATCCTGTTGGGTTTGCATGAACCCTAATTCCCCCTTATATACAGCAGTTCCGGCCCCCCTCAACATATGGGTGGAAAGCTCTGAGGCCTCATACATAGCTAACACTTCTAAGGGTCCAGGATTTTTTCATCCTAGTGATAGGTCCAATTTCCCTGACAGGGCTCAAGCAGCCTTAAAAGCAGCCGCCGCCATTCTCCAACAATTCACTATATCAGCTATCCCAATCGTAGGTTCTGTGGGCACAATAACCTCCTTCTCTTCGCCTCCACTCCTTTGTATCTCCCATCAAGTGTTCCCAGGATCACAAGGTGTGGGACACGTGGCTGGCTGCAACTATAGCTTGCCTTGGATATAGAGTTCAAATATTCTAATTCTTACAGTACCACTACTGGCACCCCCATGTTTTGTGGAAATAAACATGAGCTCCTCGGAAACCCTATTTCAGTCACCTATCCCTTAAGATTTACTAACCCAAGCCAAATAATTCCCCCACCAGAGGCCAAAACAACAAGCAATTACTGCTGGGGCAGACTTCCCTTTGCCCAGGATATCCCCCTCCTGGGACTTTGTTCCTCTCTCACAGGCAAAGGGTAAAAAAAAACCCCATTGCTTCCTGCTTCCTGTCTGGGGAGCGCGAGTTTTTCTCTCTTTTTTTGTTTTTTTGTTTTGTTTTGTTTTTGAGACGGAGTCTCGCTCTGTCGCCCAGGCTGGAGTGCAGTGGCACGATCTCCCTCACTGCAAGCTCCGCCTCCCAGGTTTGCACCATTCTCCTGCCGCAGCCTCCCGAGTAGCTGGGACTACAGGCGCCTGCCACCACACCCAGCTAATTTTTTGTATTTTTAGTAGAGATGGAGTTTCACCGTGTTAGCCAGGATGGTCTTGATCTCCTGACCTCGTGATCCACCTGCCTCGGCCTCCCAAAGTGCTGGGATTATAGGCGTGAGCCGCCGCACCCAGTCAACAGTTTTTCTTAATGCAGCTAGCCACCGGTTTGCCTTACAGGAACCCCATAATACGTCCTTGGCAAATTCTACTCAGCTCCAACTGCTAGGAGTGGCCCATTTGTCCTGAACCCTCAAATCATGGGAATGAGAAATGAATTTAGACCGACCACAGCTGAATTATGAGATTTTCAGCTACAGGGGTGTATAGAACCCCGATAAGGAGTTTTCTTTGTGTGTGGAAGATCCTTCTATATTTGCCTCCCCACCAACTGGACAGGAACTTGTACTTTAGCCTACATAGTACCTCCTGTGACTTATTCCTTTTCAGAAGAGGCAGTAGCTGTGCCCATTCATGCTAAGCTTCAGCCGAGAGCAATCTCACTACTTCCTCTATTGGCTGGTTTAGGATTTACTACCACCTAGGAACTGGAACCGCTGGACTCACAACCTAGATGAAATCTCTCTCCAACTTACTCAAATCCAGAACCAAATAGACTCATTAGCAGCCGTGGTTCTCCAGAACTGGTGAGCACTAGATCTCCGATCTCCTCACTGCTGAAAGGGGAGGAACATGCCTTTTTCTGAAGGAGGAATGTTGTTTTTATGTCAATAAATCAGGCATAGTGAGAGATGGAATTAAATGACTTCAGGACAGAGCCAGCAGACTACATGTTGGGACAACCGAAGCTACCTCAGGGTTCTCACAGCGTGTTCTCCCCTGGCTTCTTCCATTTTTAGGTCCCTTCCTTATGATTATTCTAGGAGTAACCTTTGGCCCATGTCTTTTCAATTCCTTCATCCTTTAATTTCTTTCCGAATAGAATCAATGAAACTAGAAATGTTACTGCAGATGGAACCTCAGATGACTTCAACCAGCACCTATTATCAAGGACCCCTAAACCAGCCTGCTGGCCCATACCCGGACGTTGACACCCAAACCACCTCTCACGAGGAAACCTCAGCTACAGGACCCCTTCTACGCCCCTATTCAGCAGGAAGCAATTAGAGTGGTCATCGTCCCACACCCCAACAGCAGTTGGGCTCTCCTGTTGAGAGACGGGACTGAGGGGTGGAGTTGGCGGGATCTACTGGGCAGGTTTGGGGATTTTCACAAAAGACCCCTGTGACTCAGGGTTTTGAGTTCTTAACGAATCGAGTGAAGGATTCAGAATTAACCACTCCAGGCCAGGCGCGGTGGCTCACGCCTGTAATCCCAGCACTTTGGGAGGCCGAGGCGGGTGGATCACGAGGTCAGGAGATTGAGACCATCCTGGCTAACATGGTGAAAACCCGTCTCTACTAAAAATACAAAAAATTAGCCGGGTGTGGTGGCGGGCGCCTGTGGTCCCAGCTACTGGGGAGGCTGAGGCAGGAGAATGGCGTGAACCCCGGAGGCGGAGCTTGCAGTGAGCCGAGGTCGCGCCACTGCACTCCAGCCTGGGCGACAGAGCGAGACTCTGTCCCACTAAAAAAAAAAGAAAAAAAAAATTAACCACTCCAGAGGAGGATTGAAAAAAGAACCACTCTCAATGGACAAAAAGAAAGGGGAGGGGGTAACACAGGGATATGAGCCCTAGCTACCGGAGCCAGCAACGGCAACCCTTCCAGGTCCCCTTCCAGCATGTGGAAGCTTTCCTTTCGCTTTGTTCAATAAACTGCACTGCTGCTCACTCTCCTGGTCTGTGGACTCTTTTTGAGCTGTAACACTCACCGCGAAGGTCCACAGCTTCATTCTTCAAAGTTAGCGAGACCACGAACCCATCGGCAGGAAAAACTCCCAACTCACTAACAGCCTAGTCCCTTCCCCCTTAAAGGCTGGTGTCTGTCACCCCATACCTGAGCTGGTCCCTCTTCACTAAGTCAGGTTACCAGCATCTTCCTGCTCCTCCGGCTGGGCCCCTGGAGGAGGAAGCTTTCCAAAGCTCAGTCTAGCCCATGTATCCCTCCAGCAGGAAGCTCCAAGCCCTCCTCTGTACTCTGAGGTCGTTCTGGCCCCTGCTATGCCCCAGGCTCAGGGCTATTACACAAGACACCCAATTCAACTCGGTGGGCTGTTGACAACGTCCCTGTCACTGAATCTTGTCTTCACCCCTGTGATTCTCTGAAGAGCCAGTGAATCTCTGTTAATGTCGGTGGAGTTCCAGCCACTGCACTTTTTTTGAGGCAGACTCACTGTGGCTCCGGCTGGAGTGCCGGGGCATGGTCATAGCTCATGGCAGCCCCCAACTCCCGGGCTCAAGCAATCCTCCCACCTCAGCCTCCCGAGTAGCTGGGACTACAGGCGGGAGCCACCATGTCGGGCTAATTGGTCTTTCTGTAGAGATCGGGCCTCCCTAGGTTGCCCAGGCTTACTTAACACTCTTGAACGTCAAAACCCACGCTCAATACCCGCTTCACGTGGAAGTTGGTGTTGAGATACAAGCATAGGAACGAACTCAAGGCTAACAGCTGTTCTGTATTCACAGCCGCACATTCAAGGAAAAACACGATCGGAGGCGGGCCCTGGACGGGAACAAGAAGGGTGGGTGAAGGATGGTGGGCTTGCCTGGGCGGCCGGCCGTCTTGGCTCCCCTTTTCTTCCTCGGGGTCTTCTGGCTGGCCGGCCGCAGGGTAGGGGGTCCGTGGACCTCCCGGCCTGTAGGGGGCGTCGTGAGCAGCGGAAGGGCCTGCTCCGGAGCCTGGCAAGGGCTGCGCAGTCATGATCACCGAGACCGCGGCGGAGCCCACGGTCCCTGCAGTGCCTGCTGCTGAGGAGGCCACCGAAGCTCGGGGACGCGAGGAGCCGGCGTGGCCCTGGGTGAGCCCAGGCCCAAGCGGGAACGGGCGCGGGGCGGGCGGCGCAGACCCGGGGCGCCGGCTTCATGCCCCAGCCGTGCCCCTGTCCCGCAGAAAGACGCCCCGATCCGGACGCTGGTCCAGCGCATCCACCAGCTGCAGGCTGAGCGCGCGCAGGGCTTCCGCCGACTGGAGGAGTGAGTGGGGGTGCGGAGGGGCTCAGGGTTCAGTCCCCTGCCCGCTCCGGGCGTGGGCGTGCTCTCGGCGGGCGTGCCTGGAGGAGGAGCTGGGTCCTCGCGCGGCTGCAGAGTCAGATGGGGCGGGGATTTCGGGGCACCGGGTCCTCACCTTCACGAAAAAGGCCCCACAGCACGTCCCCACTACCCGACGACTCACTCCTCGTGGCTTCTCTCTCCTCCCCAAGAGCAGGGGTGGGCCTGTCTCGCGTTCTCCTGCGGGAGTCGGGAAGCGTCCTTCCTACCTAGCAGTCCTCCCCTCTGGGGTCCGGGGACACTTCCTGGGGGCCTTTCAGGTGGTTGGCGCGGGTGCAGGGCCTGAGAGCCTGGGGGCGCGGCCTCAGGGTCCCCACCTGCCGCAGAGGCCACCGCCAGTACCTGCGCAGCGGTCCTGACTACGACTTCGCGCGCTACCGGAGCACAGTGCACGAGGTGACCCAGGCCTTCGCCGCCGCCTCGCGGGAGGTGCTGGCGGTGGAAGCAGAGCTGGGCGGGCCTCGCAGGCAGCCGCTGCTCGCCGGCCACGTGCGCAGCCTGCAGGAGCTGGAGCAGACGCGGCTGGGCACGGTGAGGCCACCACCCCTTCCCCGCCGTGTCTCTAGGACCCTGGCCTGTTCCTCTCGTGGCGCACCCCTGGTTGGGGGGTGGTCCCAGTATCCCCTACACAGACCTCACCGCTTCCTGTCCCACCCCAATCCTCTATTAAGGCTTCACTTGGGGATTCTCGGACCTTGCCCTCTGCTGTTCATCCCCAATTTTTTTCCAAGTTTTGTCCTTATTCCCAGAGCACTCCCACTTTCTCCCAGCTCCGCCTAAATGCTATTCCAAGATGCCCAGATCCCGCCCCAACAATGCTCCACCCACTCTGGTTGTGCCGCGTCTAGGGTCCCTCCCTCAACCTCCCGTAGATACAGGCGAGGGGCGTCCCAGGCCACGCTTCCTCCGTATTATTCCTCCATCACAGCTTTAGTTCTTTGCCTATTTCTCTCTTGCGATCCTCCTGCTCAGCCCTGCAACCGTGTGTGACTGGAATTCCTAGGCCACGCCCCCCATGAGCGACCCATCTCAGCCTCTTTTTGGCCTTTTTCTTTCTTTTTTTTTTTTTTTTTTTTTAAGACATGGTCTTGCTCTGTCACCCAGACTAGAGTGCAATGGCGCGATCTCGGCTAACTGCAACCTCCGCCTCCCAGGTTCAAGTGATTCTCCTGCCTCAGCTTCCTGAGTAGCTGGGATTACAAGCATAATTTTTGTATTTTGTATTTTTTTTTTAGTAGAGACCGGGTTTTGCCATATGGGCAAGGTTGGTCTCGAACTCCTGGTCTCAAGCGATCTGCCCTCCTCTGCTTCCCGAAGTGCTGGGATTTCAGGCGTGAGCCACCGCGTCCAGGCTTTTTGGCCTACTTTTATCCTGGGTCCCCGTCCCTGGGACCATGAGGCGCAACCTAACCCACCCCTACGGCCAATGCCTGGCTAAGACGTCACTGTTGTTCCCAGGCCACGCCCACATCGCGCTCAGCAAGGCCTCTGGCTTGCCCGCCGTCTCCCTTCTGAGAGAGCCTCTCTAAACTGAATTTCAGACTCTTCCTACACAAAGCACTGCCCCTCGTGGTTCTACCCGGGCACTGCCTTTCTGGGTGCCTCTATCTTTTCCTGAACATCCTTGGAGGGCAGGGGGTGGGTTCTGCTCTTGGAGACATCCTTCCTGTTGCTCATTCCCCCACCAGGTGGCCCTGCTGCAGCTGATGGAGACGCCAGAGCTGGCGGGGCAGGAGGACGCTGTACGGATGCACCAGCTGAAAATGAAGTGAGCGCTGCTGCCCAAGCCGTCTGGCTATGCTCGATTTGCACCACGGTTGGCACGGTCAGACCCTGCCAGCAGAGGAACCCTCTGCCAGTGTACAATGGTGTTCTCACCTGGTGGCCCTCAGATATACACTTCCCCAGAGGGCACAGCCGTGAAACTTCACATCAATTTTGCTGTGCATTGCTGGGACACTGCTGTATACCTCGACACATGCCAATCCTGCACACGTGGCTGTCCGTGGAACTTGGACATGCCCCACTGAGCACAAACCTTCAGATGCCTGTCCTCAGCCCCCAAGCACACACACTCATGTACACACACATCTGACAGTCACACTTCATAACCTCCTGATGCTACACACCCCACCAAGATGGCCTTTTCTTTTCTTTTTTTTCTGAGACAGAGTCTCACTCTGTCGCCAGGCTGGAGTGCAGTGGCATGATCTCAGCTCACTGCAACCTCCGCCTCCCGGGTTCAAGTGATTCCCCTGCCTCACCCTCCTGAGTAGCTGGGACTACAGGCGGCGTGCCACCACGCCCAGCTAATTTTTTGTATTTTAGTAGAGACTGGTTTCACCATGTTGGCCAGGATGGTCTTGATCTCCTGACCTCGTGATCCGCCCACCTCAGCCTCCCAAAGTGCTGGGATTACAGGCGTAAGCCAGCACACCTGGTCCTTTATTTTCTTTTCTTTTTTCTTTCTTTTTCTTGAGACAGAGTCTTGCTCTGTCACCCAGGCTGGAGTGCAGTGGCGCGATCTTGGCTTACCGTAACCTCTGCCTCCTAAGTAGCTTGGATTACAGATGCCCGCCACCATGCCTGGCTAATTCTTGTATTTTTAGTAGAGATGGGGATTCGCCATTTTGGCCAGGCTGGTTTTGAACTCCTGACCTCAGGTGATCTGCCTGTCTCGGCTTCCCAAAGTGCTGGATTACAGGCGTGAGCCACCATGCCCAGCCCAGATGGCCTTTTCTCTCAGCCCACTCTGACCTATGGGGCCACCACTTCTCCCTAGCACCTAAGTGGTCCCTCTTGCTGCTAGTGCTGCCTGGAGGTTTGGCGGCGGGCAGGAGGGCCTGGGGCTCACCACAGCCACAGCCCTCTTGCAGCTTCGCAGCAGCAGCTAATTCGCCCCATCTGGGTTTTATTTATAGTTCCCATCCGCTCTTGTAGGGTAATTAAAACCATGGAGGCGATCAGCGAGGTTCTGCAGGACCTCAGGTTTGATGCGGAATCTGCCGAGTGATGGCGGCTCCCCAGGGATGCGCCGAGGGAGATGGGAAACGGGGCGGATGGCACCCAGCCCAGCCCTAACCGCCAGCTGGCTGGGGTCGCGCCCCACTGCGCTGCTGACCTTCCTGCAGTTCGAGACACCTCCCACAATAAAGAGCTCTTCCTCTGTAGCCGCTCTGCCATCTCTGTGTACAAGGGTGCTGCAGCCAATGTGCCTGGGGAGGGGGCCCCCACAGGGCCAGGGATTGTGGGTAGAAGACTCCCACCCTCCCTAGAAACTCTGAGTTTTTTTTGCTTGAGACAGGGTCTTGCTCTGTCACCCAGGCGAGTGCAGTGGCGAGATCATGGCTCACTGCAGCCTCGACTTCCCCAGGCTCAAGCAGTCCTCCTGCCTCAGCCTCCCAAGTAGCTGGGACTACAGGCACATGCCACCACGAGACCAGTTAATTTTTTTTTTTTTTCTTTTGAGATGGAGTTTTGCTGTTTTTGCCCAGGCTGGAGTACAATGGTACAATCTCGGCTCACTGCAACTTGCACCTCCTGGGTTCAAGGGATTCATCTGCCTCAGCCTCCTGAGTAGTTGGGATTACAGGCATGCACCACCACGCCCAGCTAATTTTGCATTTTTAGTAAAGACGGAGTTTCTCCATGTTGGTCAGGCTGGTCTCGAACTCCCAACCTCATTTGATCCACCCATGTCAGCCTCCCAAAGTGCTGGGATTACAGGCGTGAGCCACGGCGCCCGGCCAATTTTTTGCTTTTAGTAGAGATGAGGTCCCCCTTTGTTGCCCAGGCTGGTCTCCAACTCCTGGCCTTGAGCAGTGCTCCCAGCTTGGCCTCCTAAAGTGCTGGGATTACAGGCATGAGCCTTCGCAGCCAGCCAGCTCAGGTATTTTGAATCACATTCTCCAAGGAGTTCAGAATCAGACCTTGCAAATACTGGAGAGACAGTCTGAAGTCCTGGGAGGTGAAAATTCTAATCTCAAAGGGTCATTAAGACACCTCACATTCCCCTCAAATCTCACAGCCCCCACCCCAGGCCAAGCAAGCCCCAAACTCACCTTCACAATCACAGCACCTATATAGCTCATTTATTTAAAAGGACTCTTTTGGAGGGGCCCTAGGTAGTGGGGAGTAATGACTCCCCTTCTCACCCCCAGCCCTGGCAGGGGTTCTAGGCAACTCAACCAACCCTCACACACACACACACACACACACACACACACACACACACACACACACACACACACACACACCCCCACTGGGGTGCACCCAAAGGTGGCCTCACGTGGGAGTCAGAGCTGTTATGGCCGTTGGAGCTCAGTGGCCACCCTAGCTCCTGCTGAGGGTGGCTCAGGTGCCCTGAAGTGAGGGTACAGAGGTGGCCCCAGTTTGGGTTCGGCCTCTGCGTCTCCACGTGGCAGGGAGGGTGGCCTGAGCCCCCTAGAGCTTATCTGGCAGGACCTGCAGGCAGAGGGGAAGCCAAGCTAAGCAGGGAGTCCGGGAAAGGGCCGCACCACAGAGCCACTGAAGGAGCCTTCATTCGTGTCCTGTCCCCACCGCTTCTGGCTGTGTGAATTTGGGCAGGGTCCTGCCCCTCTCTGGGCCTTGGCGAGGCTATCTGAGCTGCAGGTAAAGCACTTGGCGCAGGGCCAGTATGCAGTAGGTGCCCATGCGTGCTAACTAGGGTGAGTATGTTCATTCATTTCGGACGAGATTCCATTTCGGACATTTTCAGGGCATTGAATGTTCTTAGGCTAAAGGAGACAATGCCAGTTATACAGTAAGTGCTAAGTAAATGCTGATGAATAACAAAGGAAGAGGACGGATTCCATCTCAGCGACTCTAAGGCTGGGGTTGGGAGGCGTGGGGGTGTGAACAAGACCTGCAGCCGCCGGAAGGGGCCCTCCCCTTGCTCCCTCCCGCCCACCCATTCAGGCCCACCTTACCTCTCGCCGTGCCCCGTCTGCCCGAGGGCAGGATCCCCTCGTCCTGTGCTTGGAAGGAAGGCAGAGGTGTCGTGGGGGCTGCAGACCTGCGTCCACAGCCTACTGTCTTTCCCCTCCCCTGTTTTCTGGGCCCCCCAGCTCCCTGTCCCCACCCCCACGCCCGCGGGTCCCTCCTTCCTACCTGGTTGCGGGTCTTGTGCGACTTCTGCATCCAGGCTCGCCACTGGTCGTAGAGGCGGAAGCTGAGGTTGGAGCAGTACGCGTGCTTCTTGAGCCAGCCCAGGAACTGCTTGAGCTCGCGCCGCACCGGCCCCGAGCTCGGCTCTCCGCCCCGCGGCTCGCACGCCCCGCCGCCCGGGCCCGGGCGCTCTGGTGGTGGGCGGAGCGGCAGTGTCAGGGCGCGCCCGGCAGGGGGTGCGCGCGGGCAGGAGAGGGAAGACCCCGGCGCGGCGGGACCATGTTCCCCTCGGGGAACCTCCCTCCCCGTTTCTCAGGGACCGAGTCCTCCCCGCGGCCCTGCACAGCAGCCCAGCTGCGCCCCTGGCCCGGCTGCGCCCCTGGGGAGGTGGGGGGGCGGGGGAAGGAAGGGGCTCCTCCTCCACATCTCCAGGAACCCGATTCCTGTGGCCTGAGCCAGGTGCGAGTGGAGTGGGGGGAGGGGAGAATGAGAGAGGCCAGAGCCCGGGGGATGAGACACAGAGACAGACAGAGCAGGGGGCTGAAAAAGAGAAAGGGAGAAAGACGCACGGATGAGAGAGCCGGGGCCAGGGATGGAGAGATGGAGACGCAGGGTGGGTGAAAGCCAAGGGGGTCAGCCCAGGAGGAAAGGGCCTGATCAGGGTAGGACAGAAACCCTGGGGACATAGGGACAAAGAGATCGAGACAGAGACACAGAGGAAGAGTGACAGATGAAGGGAGACCGAGTGCAAGATGACCCCATGGGACAGTCCCCAGCATGGGCCCATGGGACAGGGAGTGGGCCGGGAGGGCCAGGTGGGAGGCCTGCCTGTCGGCCCAGCTGCCGGCTGCAGCCAGTCCCCAGCAGGCCGGCGGATAAGGACATCGGCCTCACGTCATAAATAAAGCCGGGGACCCGCTGACAGGCCCTGGCACGGCCCCGGCCCCCGCCGCCCCTGCTGGCCTTCCCCGGCCTCCCCAGCCTCCCCTGCGGACGCAGCGGCCTGCTGGCTCCTGTGCAAGAATCGCAGGTGCCGGGCACGAGCAGGGGCCAAGGCTCAGGCCCCTCCCTGCTGCGCTTGCTCCCGCCCACCCCTGAACCTGGAGGGGCCCGGGATAGGGGCTGGGGAGCTGGCTGGAGCCTGATTCTACCCCTCCCTAGCTCTGGGACCCTCTCTGGGCCTCAGTTTCCCTATCATCTCACGAGCCAGAGTGAGCTTGGACTTCCCGGTGAACTAAGTTTAGACCTGTGTGATCTCCTAGAGCCTCAGTGTCCTCACCTGAGAAAAAGCGGCCTCCCTTGCATTGAAACCCTGGGGGAACCGGGCAATAAGTATCTCCATGCCAACTGCCTGCAAACACTTAGGTGGCACCCACCATATGGGCACTTGCCACAAATTATGTCATCCAACCCTCATAACAGCCCAAGGCAAGTGGGATTCTCCATCCCACCTTCCAGATGGGGAAACGGAGGCCAGACATTCCAAGTAACAGCTTTCGTTTCATTTCACAAAAGAGAGACTAGAGGCCTGTGGACCCGGAGAAATCCCAGACAGCAAGAGGAAGCAGACCTAGGCACCTAATCATTCCCATCCCCCAGCCTTGATCAGAAGGAGAAACTAAGGCCCATCAAAGTGGGAGTTGGCAGCCCATTGGCCTTAGAAGCAGGGGTCTCAAACTCACTGGCCGTCTTAGGAGGGAGTCTGAGTGGCCAAAACAGACCAGATGGGGATGGGCAAATGGAGAGTGAGGGTCCTGAGAAGGGGAGACCACTGCTGGTGGGGGCTGTGGGCCATGCTGTTACATTTTCTAGAGAATTTATTTTTCTAGGGAATCTAGGATATTTGTGTAAAAACTTCCTGGGTTTAAAATTTCTACTAGTTGGTCAAACGTTTTTTTTGTTTTCCAAACAACAGGCCAAAGAAAATAAATCCAAGGGCCACATTCAGCTCTGGGGGGGCCACCAGTTTGAGACTTCTACTCTCTTGGAGACAATCAGGAAACAGGCTGGGCGCGGTGTCTCACACCTGTAATCCCAGCACTTTGGGAGGCTGAAATGGGCAGATCACCCGAGGTCAGGAGGTCGAGACCAGCCTGGCCAACATGGTGAAATCCTGTCTCTACTAAAACATACAAAAATTAGCTGCGCATGTTGGCGCGTGCCTGTAGTCGCAGCTACTTGGGAGGCTGAGGTAGGAGAATCGCTTGAAACCGGGAGGCAGAGGTTGCAGTGAGTGCAGATCACGCCACTACGCGACAGAATGAGGCTGTGTCTCAAAAGAAAAAAAAAGAAAAGAAAACAAGGAAACAGAGGCTCTAGCTGGTTGGGGACTGGCCGCTGGATCACCCAGCCCTAGGGGGGTGCTCACCACTGCGGGGAGTGGAGGCGGCTGTGGGGTGGCTCCACTCACTCCAGATCCCGGCTTTCTTGGAGCCATAGATGCCAAAGGGGTTGCAGCGCACTTGCACGAAGTACACGGTGCCGGGTTTCAGGCCGGCCAGGCGGCAGGAGGTCTGGTTGCTCACATCGTCCACCACCTGGACAGTGAGGACAAGGTCAGAGTAGAGGGCGGGGCCTAGCAGGAGCGGGGGCGGGGCCTGGAAGGAACAGGGGCGGAGTCAGGGAAGGGGCGGGTCACCTTCCAGTCCACACTGTCCTCCACTCGGTAGCGGATCTGGTATTTGGCTTGAAAGAGGAAATCCTTGAGGGCGGGTGGCGACACCCAGCGCACGCTCAGCTGGTCCTCCAGGCCCCCGACGCGGCTCACATGCACGTCGGGCGGGGGGTCCGTGGTCACTGCGGGGCGGAGGAGGGCCCCTCTCAGCCTGGGACTGTCTGGGTTTAACTCTCCCCAGCAGTGTGGCCCAGGGCACTTGGCCTAGATGGCACCTGCCTCTGTTTTCCTCCTCCTCCCTCTGCCCCAACCCCCAGGACTGGTGGATTACACGATATATAATATTGGAGAAACACTCAGCACCTAATTAATGTTAGCTGTTATCACCATTATTATCTGTGACGGGAGAAACATAACCCTATCTTCAACTGACTATGGGAAAGCAGACATTGTGGGGTTGATGATATTATTATCATCATGCTTAGGAGGCCAGGGGCTGTCAGGCCGGCAGCCTTCTGGGAACCCCCCTGCCACCCCCTCCCCACTCACACCTCCCTTCCACTCTTACTGAAATCTTTGATGTGACATTTTGCTGGGTGCAGAGAAGCAACTGAGGCTTAGAACTTTCCCACTGTAGCTTTAGGATGTGGGGAAGAGTGAGGCAGGCTGCGGGGGCAGGGATGGGGGCTACAACCCAGGCATATGTGTGTGTTGGGGGGGTCTGAGGATCCTTCTGGGGGTCCCTGAGGGCAGCAGGGTGAGCTGGCCTCTCCCCCTGAGGCCTTGGTGAGGGGCCTAAAGGGTTAAGGCACAGGCCTGCTTGGGGCTGAGAAACACTCTAATTAGATTAGGCTCAATTCTGCTCACAGATCATCCATTTCCTGCCTCCCGCCCTGCACCCCCCAGCTCCAGGCCTCGGCTTCCTGGGGCGCCTCCCGACCTGGGCGCCCCCTCCCCTCTCCCCAGGGCCCCCTCCTGCACACCTGGGCTGCCGAGGGGGAGGTGGCCAGGCCAGGTGTTCTCCATGGAGTGGGGGTATCCTGGCTGTTTCTGGGGGCTGCGGACTGATGAGCGGATGCTCAGCTACTTACCTACCTTCCCTCTGACCAGCAGGGACAACCCGGGAGTTGCCGGGCTGGGGAGGGGCAGGCGGGACCCTAGGAAAAATGAGAAGGTGCAGGGGACCCCTTGGGATGCTCGGTGGGTGGGGCTGGTGCCGAGGGAGGGGCTTAGCGGACACTGGGGGCTCACCCACATCCAGGATATCCAGCGTGAGCACATCGGAGCGGGCAGAGCCCAGGCGGTTGGTGGCCTCCACCCAGATCTCATAGGGTGTAAAGAGAGCCAGGTCCTTGGGGATGTGGCAGGAGTGGGGCCCCACTGTGTGGTACTCCTCACATGTGTTGTCCTGCCCATACCACCTGCGGGGATGGGAGGGCGACAGGACGCATGAGGGTTCCTTCTGGCCCCCAGACCTCACCATGGCAGCCTCAGGGTGCAGACAGCACATGGGGGCTCAGAGAGGGTCTGCGTTGGTCAAGGTCACGCAGCCAGCCTGGGACACACACATCGCCCTCAGGCCACCACCAACCTAAGCTTGTACTTGAGGGAGTAGTTGGTGTGGAGGAAGGTCTCCCCGTGGGCCCCTGGCGTCCAGCGGCAGGTCAAGTCCTTCATGTTCTTGGACCAGCAGCTGATGTTGACAGGTTTCTCTGGGGGCACTGGAGAAGGGGAGGGTGCAGGAAGCAGGCTGAAGGTCTAGACTAGCTGAGCCTGGGCCGAGGGGTTGCTGCCCACCCACCAGGCCCCCACCTTGGAGTGGAAGGAGGGCAGACAGGACAGTCTCAGCCCTGTGCTGAGAAATGCCAGTACAGTTGGTGTGACAACTGCAAGGGCTCTTGAGAGGCTGGTGACTCGATCTCCAGGTTCTTTTTCTTTTTTCGAGGCAAAGTCTCGCTCTGTCCCCCAGGCTGGAGTGCAATGGTGCCATCTCAGCTCACTGCAACCTCCGCCTCCCGGGTTCAAGCGATTCTCCTGTCTCAGCCTCTCAAGTAGCTCGGATTACAGGTGCCTGTCAGCACGCCTGGCTAATTTTTGTATTTTTAGTAGAGATGGGGTTTCGCCATGTTGGCCAGCCTGGCCTCGAACTCCTGGCTTCAAGTGATCCACCCACCTCGGCCTCCCAAAGTGCTGGGCTTACAGGCATGAGCCACCTTGCCCGACCGGGTCTCCAGGTTCTCATTCCCACCTCAAAGACCTGCATAGCCATGCCAGTGTGCCCACAGCTCATCCCCAGGCCAGAAGGCCCACGATTCATGCCTCACTCCAGAGGGAGATGCCGCTCCCAAGAGCTACCCCTGGGGTGTCCTGGGTGCGGACTTACAGCCAACATAGAGGCAGGAGCCAGCCAGGATGCTGCCGTCACGGGCGTGGCACACGAGGTTGTCCCCCGACTGCTGCCTGGACCCGTTGAGGTTGGCCAGGGCCAGGGCCAATGTGGAAGCATTGAGCACACGGGAGAGCTCAGGGGGCAGGCGGCGCCCGTTGAGGGTCCAGTAGAGGCCCTCGGCGGTGGCTCCTGGTGGGTCTCCGTGCACTGAGCAGGTGGCCAGCAGGGAGGAGCCGATGAGAAGCGTGGGATCCTGGGGGCTGATCACAGCTGTGTCTGGGGTCAAAGAGGAGTACGTGTCAGGACAGGGCGGGGACCCTCCAAGCCCCCAACCATGCCAGGACCTCCAGGGTTCATGGTGGTCCTGAGAAGACACCGTTAATGATTGTCCCCCATTTTACAGATAGGGAAGGTGAAGATCAGTTAGGTTAAATGCTCAGGGCAACACTGGTGGCCAAACTGACAGACCTGGAGTTGTCCAGGTCTGTCTGACTCCAACACTGGATCCTTCCAAAACTCTTCATCACTGACATGCTTAAAGTTCTCTGAGGGGTAACACAACTCGGGTATACAGGCTCATTCGGATCCAAGTGACTCTTGCTTAGCACATTGTTATGACAAACACTATGCTTTGCTTTTTTTTTTTTTTTTTTGAGACGGAGTCTCGCTCTGTCACCCAGGCTAGAGTGCAGTGGCACAATCTCAGCTCACTGCAACCTCCGCCTCCCGGGTTCAAGCAATTCTTCTGCCTCAGCCTCCCGAGTAGCTGGGACTACAGGTGGGCACCACCATGCCTGACTAACTTTTGTATTTTTAGTAGAGACAGGGTTTCACCATATTGGCCAGGCTGGTCTTGAACTCCTGACCTCGTGATCCACCTCCCTCGGCCTCTCAAAGTGCTGGGATTACAGGAGTGAGCCAACATGCCCAGGCATGCTTTGCTTTTTATTTTTTTAGCGACAGGGTCTCACTCTGTCGGCCAGGCTGGAGTGCAGTGGCGTGATCACAGCTCACTGCAGCCTTGATCTCCTGGGTTCAAGCGATCCTCCCTCATCTCAGCTCCCAAGTAGCTGGGACTACAGGTGTGCACCACCACACCTGGCTGATTTTTAAATATTTTTTTAGAGATGAGGTCTCGCTACTTTGCTCAGGCTGGTCTTGAACTCCTGGCCTCAAGCGATCCTCCCACCTTGGCCTCCCAAAGTCCTGGGATCACAGGCATGAGCTTTGGTGCCTAGCCTTCTTTATTTTTCATTCTCATTTTGTTTTTCTTTTTTGGCAACTAGAAACAAAAGATCGTGGGTTCTTCCTGTGATACTCCCAGAGCCTCACACATAGTAGGTGTTTCTGTGGGGGAAGGGCACTGCTTAAAATGAAAGCCCTGACCCTTATTTGAATCATTAAGAGCACCATTTTTTTTTTTTTTTGAGATGGAGTTTTGCTCTTGTTGCCCAGGCTGGAGCACAATGGCACGATCTCGGCTCACCACAACCTCTGCCTCCCAGGTTCAAGAGATTCTCCTGCCTCAGCCTCCCAAGTAGCTGGGATTACAGGCATGTGTCACCACACCCAGCTAATTTTGTATTTTTAGTAGAGATGGGGTTTCTCCATGTTGGTCAGGCTGGTCTCGAACTCCTGACCTCAGGTGATCCACCCGCCTCAGCCTCCCAAAGGGCTGGGATTACAGGCATGAGCCACTGCACCTGGCTAAGAGCACCATTTATTATTATTATTATTATTATTGTTATTATTATTATTATTTGAGACAGAGTCTCCTTCTGTCACCCAGGCTAGAGTGCAATGGCACTATCTCGGCTCACTGCAACCTCCACCTCCCAGTTTTAATTGATTCTCCTGCCTCAGCCTCCCGAGTAGCTGGGATTATAGGTGCACACCACTGTGCCCGGCTAATTTTTGTATTTTTAGTAGAGATGTGGTTTCACCATGCTGGTCAGGCTGGTTTCGAACTCCTGACCTTGTGATCTGCCTGCCTCAGCCTCCCAAAGTGCTGGGATTACAGGGGTGAACCACTGCGCCCAGCCTGTATTTTTAGTAGAGTCGAAGTATCGCCATGTTGGCCAGGCTGGTCTCGAACTCCTGACCTCAAGTGATCCACCCGCCTCAGCCTCCCAAAGTGCTGGGATGACAGGCGTGAGTCATTGCGCCCGGCCTAACAGCACCATTTATTGAGCACTTGTTGTGTTCTGAATACTGGGCTAAGACTTTACCTACATTTTCTCGGCCAGTCCTGCTTATGTTAAAGATGAAAAAACTCCGGCTCTGAAAGATGGAGTTTCCTTGCTGGAATGAGGGAAGGCCATACTAGTTAGGCCCAGATTTTCTGGTCTCCAAAGTTCTGCTCCACACTGCTTACCTCTGGAACTAAAGGCAGCCCTGGCAAACTGCACGTCCCCACCTCCCATCCAAAGGGACTTGACATCATCGCTGTTTCCCTCTACTCAGTTTTCCTCATCTGCAAAGTGGGAACGAGAAAGCTCTTTGTCTCCTGGGCTATTGTGAAAGTCAGAGGGGAAAGGACTTCCTGAACCAGGTTGTGTGTGAGTCGGGTACTAGGCACAGGAACCTTGGGGACGCCCATGGGTGGTTGATGCCTCCTCTCCTGCTGGCCTTCAGGGAAGCCCAGGAGTTCCCCTTCTGGAGACCAGAACCTAAGAAGAAACTATTTTGTCCATAGGGAAACCAAGGCCCAGAGAAGGAGGAGGGGGTGCACAGGCCAACCTCCCGATGCCTCTCTGAGTCTCAGTTTCCCCATCTGGGAAGTGGGCATCAATGTCATGGGGTTGGCTGGGTGCGGTGGCTCACGCCTGTAATCCCAGCACTTTGAGAGGCTGAGGTGGGTGGATCACGTGAGGTCAAGAGTTTGAGACAGGCTGGGCAACATGGTGAAACCCTGTCTCTACCAAAAATACAAAAATTCGCCAGGTGGAGAGGGGGTGGTGGCCCATGCCTGTGGTCTTAGCTACTTGGGAGGTTGAGGCAGGAGGATCGCTGGAGCCCGGGAAGTTGAGGCTGCAGTGAGCCATGAGTGCACCACCGCACTCCAGCCTGGGTGACAGTGAGACCCTGTCTCAAAAAAGAAACAAAAAATTTAAATTTAAATTTATAAAAACCAACAAAACAAACCTCATGAGGTTGTTTGAGAGGAGTGAACATACTGTTGGAGACAATATTTTCCCATGAGATCTTTAAACCAAGTTGACCCGGACTCGAATGCCCCCAGCCTGACTCAGTGTTACACTTTTTTTTTTTTTTTTTGAGACAGAGTCTCACTCTGTCACCCAGGCTGGAGTGCAGTGGCACAATCTCGGCTCACCATAACCTCCACACCCAGCTAATTTTTGTATTTTTAGGAGAGATGGAGTTTCACCATGTTGGCCAGGCTGGTCTCAAACTCTTGACCTCCAGTGATCCACCCTCCTTGGCCTCCCAAAGTGCTGGGATGACAGCCCTGAGCCACCGCACCCGGCCTCAGTGTTTTACTTCTTTGAGCCTCTGTAAAGGGGCTTCTCATTCCACACAGAGTGGTTGTAAAGACTCATCCACTCCTTTGTTCGTTCACGCATTCATCTATTCATTCACAGGGTACCTATAGTGTGTCAGGATCTGTGGGCACTAGGGTGATGCCCAAGACACACAAGAGTCCTGCCTTTGTGGGCATCAAATCCAAGGAAGCAGCAGGAAAAAGGAATAAATAAATATCTAAGACAATAACTAGGGGAGAAAGTAAAGTAGGGGCTGGAGGAAGACAGAGTAGTGGCAGAAGCTCGGGAGGCATCTGGGGAGGTGACCTTTGAGCACAGACCTGAATAAAATAAGAGAAGTAACTGTGACATTATCTAACAGAGCATGTCCAGGCAGTGGGAGCTGCAAGTGCCAAGGTCCTGGGGCAGAAGCGGTGGGAAATGAGGTTTGAGAGGTCAGAGACCCTGACCTGCAGGGAGGAGGGATTCCAGGGTTCTCAGCCGGGGAGGGGGGGATGCGGTGAGATTTGCATTAAAAGGACTCCCCAGGCGGCTGGAAGAAGGGACTGCAGGAGGCAGGGGCAGCCCAGCTTCGCAGAGATGGCAGCCAAGGACAGGGTGATCCCGGCCCCTGGGGAGGCCCCCTGAATGCCAGAGCTGCCCTGCACTTGCCCTCACTGCCCCAGATGGAAGAGGTGGGGTGGACACGGTTCTTCGGCCGGCCCTGATGATTTTCCGGGGCAAACTTGGCTCGAGGGCTCTGTCTCGCTGGAGCCTGGAATCGCAGTTGCGCTTGGGGCTTGGCCCAGGGCTCGCCGGAGGTCTCCGCGTCCGTGCGAAGGAGCCGGCTGAGCGGGCCAGAGCCGAGGAGGCGGGGGCGGCCGAGGGGGGCGGGGGGCTGGGGGCCAGGGGGCCGCCCTGGAGGTCCCAGGCAGCCAGCCGCCCGCTAATTCGGAATTCCTTCTGCATGAACTCGGGCGTGCCAGCGTCTCTGCCCCGGCCCACCCACCGCTTCCTGCCTGGGCCCCCCCAACAGAGTGGGAGGCACGGCCAGGCCTGCCCAGACCCCAGGCCCCTCTCAGCCCTTCTAGAGTGGGTCTCGCCCCTCCTGCCCCCCCACCCGCCATCATGGCCTGGGCAGGAAGGGTCTCTCTGGGGGGTCCTGCCTGGGGGGCGCTGCCCCTCTGCCACACCCGCCTGGCCTGGGCTGGCGTGGCTCACTCGCCAGCAGCTGCAGCTGCCCTCCCGGGGCTGGGCGGGGGACACCGGGCGGCGACGGGTTGTCGGGGGAAGGCAAGGCCAGGCGGGCCAGGACAGGCCAATCTCCCACCCTCTAGCCCCAGCCGGTAAGGTCAGAAGGACACTTTCTCCTCCCTGGATATGGGCGCAACCCCAGTGGGAGAACCTGGGCAATTGACTTCCCCTCTCCAGTTCTCAATTTTCTCCTCCGTAAAATGGGAGGAGAAATACGTTCTACTTGCTGGGGAGATCAATGAGATGTGATTGCCATCCAATGTCCAGAGGGCTCAGAAGCCTGAAGCCCCCAGGAATTACAAAGATGACAGCCCCTCCCAGCTCTGGGGTCCGGGCTGACTAGGCACTCCCTCCAGGCCTCCACAAACAATGGGCTAAGGCGCTGGGGACAGGGATGCACGCACTCCAGGCCAGGCGGGGGAGCAGCTGGGAACAGCCCACTGAGTCGGAGTTGGTGGGGGCTTGGCTTGGTTTGGAGGGCCTCCTAGAGGGCTCCCCAAAGCAGATCCCTAGGTTGGGCTTTTGAACAGCCCCCTTTTCATTCCCTGCCTCCCCTCCTTTCCCGCAGAGCTGGGGCCTTTAAAAGTTTTTTCTCTCCTCTTTTCCCAATCTGGAGCCACTGCCGTTATTAAAAAGGAACACCATGTGTTTTAAAAGGGAAAAGTGTGAGATTCTCTGCAAGCAGGGCGGAAGGGTGGCCTCCATCCCAGGGTCCCCACGGGGGTCCCCATCGCCTGTCCCGCTGGTACCTGCAGACACTTTACGACCCACCCGCCTGCTGGTCAGGTGCTAAGACACACCGTAAGTAGAAACATATTGCCGAGGTGTGAGAATCTTTTATTTAATTTCTTTCCCCCTTAAAGGAAAAACACACTTACAATGCCCCCCCCACCCCCTACACCTTCGCCTGCTGCTCTACTGGCTGAAAACAAAGCTTGGCGCTCACAGTGGCACTCACAGGCGCTGCCCACCGCCTGGCAGAGCCGTCAGGGGCCCTGGGAGGGCCCGAGGTAGCCCCTCACCTGAAAGCCGGGGGAGAGCCAGGCTTTCAGCAAGTGCCCCTAGAGGATGCCCGGACCCTGTCTCTTCCCGGAGGAGCCCTATAGGCAGCCCGCAAACAGCCCAGCACAGGGTGGGTGAGCCTGGAAGCAGTGTGTGCCCGGCGACCCCCGGGGTGGCCCGTGCGCCTGCATGGGGTGCGTGGAGTGACTGAACGTCTGGGGCGAGTTGTGCCTGCCTCTGTGCCCCTGGGTCGCCTCCCCTGTGGGATGTGTGTGACCATGAATGTCTGTGTCGGGGATGGAATGTGTGTTCGTCCGCGATGGTGTGCGAATGTGCATCTGGGATGCAGTGTGCGCGAGTTTGAGGGCGAGGGTGACGGGCCACAAGCCAGTGTGATTCTTTGTGTGTCTCTGGGCGTGTCCCAGAGCGGGTCTGGATACGGAGACGTATCCTTGCGGGGGTGTTCCTTGGATGGGGGGCCCCAGAGTGCCTGAGGCCAGAAGTCCCTCCAGGGCGGGGGTCTTGGCCTGTAAGGGCAGCGGGTTCCCAGTGGGCCCCCTCAAAGTTTGGGCCCCCTCAAAGTTTGGGCCCGCTGGTGCCCGGACTCACTGGCTCCCGCTCCCTCTCCCTCTCACCCACTAGCTCACAAAGATTCCTCTCGCTGGAGGCTGTCCGCCCGACGCAGCCGGGCTGAAAACGGTTCTAAGCGCCGCCGGTGGCGGGGACTCCGCGGACCCCCGTGCGCCGGGTCCCGCAGGGGGAGGGCGGTGACGCCGGCCCGTGGAGAGACAAGTCCCCGGGGACCCCGGGCTGCGCGCCAGGCGGCCAGAGCGGCCCCCCTGCGGCCCCGCCCTCCCCGTGGGGCTCATCCCTCCGCCTGGGGGGACCCGCTGGGGGCCCGCACCCAGCGCGCCAACCGCGTGCGCCCCCGCCTGGGAGCGGTGCCCTGCAGTCCCAGCGGCTCAGAGTCCACCGAAGCAGACGCGTGCGCCCGCCACGTCCTGGCGTGCAGAGGGTCTCAGGCCGCGATCCCCCCAGCCCCCGGGGGCCTGGCCTGGCGCCCTCGGCCCAGCTGCCCAGGTAACAGGGCCTTGGGCGCGGAAGCAGGACTCTCTGGACAGTGGACTGCGGCGCCGCGTGCCCCGCAGGTGAGGGCGCCCCGAGGGCTGCGCCGGGGGCGCCTTCCTTTGTTCCCCGGCCGTCCAGGTGGCGCCCGCGCCCCCTCCCCCCGCGGCTGCCCCCGGGGCGCCCGCCCTCTGCTCTGGCAGGGGGGAAGGAGTGGGGCGCCGGGTACTCACGGGCTCCTGATCCGGCTCGCGGCGCCCCGAGGACGCAGAGCAGCAGCAGGGGCAGCAACGGCGGCGGCTGCCGCGCGGATTGGGCGGCGGGGCCCCGGCGGCCGGCGGGCATGGGGCCGGCGCTGCCGGGGGCGCGCGGCGGGCGGCGGCTCAGCGGCGGTGGCGCAGGGCGCGGGACGCAGGCCGGGCGCGGGAGGGCGCGGGCCAGGCCGCCCGCACGTCGCTGGGCGCGGACTCGGAGGCCGGAGCAAGTCTGAGCAGCCGAATTGACAAGGCGCTAATGCGCCGCTGGCCCCGCCCGGCCCCGCCCCCGGCCCGGCCCGGCCCCGGGGGGGCGGCGGGCCCCGCACCGGCCTCCCCGCCGCCCTCCCGCCCGCGGGCACCGCGCGCCCCGCCCGTCCGGCCTCCGCCCCACCGAGAACCGCGCGCGCCCTATCCCGCGGCCCAAAGCCCCCTAACTCAACCCCTACCGGCCCAGGACCTCCCTCTCCAACCCTGCCAGCTACAGGCTTCCCACCCCCAGTCTGGGACCCGGCACCCCCAATCCCGTTTCCATAACCCTGCCCACTTCCCTGCACCCTCCTCTCACCCCAGTGCCTCTTCAGTGGCCCCTTTGGTCCCCAACCCTGCCCCGCTCCTCCATTCTCCCCTCCACGGCCCAATCTTCTGTCTCGGCCCCCACCCCAGCTCTGGCCCCGCCCCCCCCCACCGAGCGGTCCCTGAGTCCCGCCTACCCCCATCTCCAGCCCCTCAGCCTTCCCAGGGGCCTAAAAGTCACCCCTAGCCCCACGCCCTCGGCGCGCGGGTTCCAGCCCTCCCACCTCATCCTGCCTCTTTTCGATTCTCCGCGAATAGCCTCGGCCCCAGCCTTTGCTGGAAGAAAGGAGAAAAAGCAGGAAGGCACGGAGTCCCTCGCCTTCGCCCCGGCTGCGCTGTCCCCTTCGCGCGCGGGATGGGTTTGAGTTTGCTCTGGGCGCCCCGGGGGCCTCGGGAGGGAGCTCCTGCGTGGGCAGACGGGGAGATATAGTCCCCTGTGGGAGCGGGGACCCAGGCCTGCGCGGGAACTGGGTCCCGCACCGCAGTAAGAGGGATTCCCAGGAGGAGAGCGGTAAGAAGCTCTCCCCCCGGGACCTATTCACACCCCGCCACGGAAAAATCCACTCAGCGGCCCGCGGGTGGGGTGCGCCACGCGGTGAGTAATCGCTCCGGCGGCCACCGCCCGCCGACTCCAGGTAACGCCGGCTGCCCGGAGCGACGCATAGTTTGTCTTCCTTCTTTTGCGCAAAGAGCCTTCTCGGTGTTATTATTTTTGGCCATTGCTCGAGTTTCGGGACCCCTCCCGGTCCGGGAGTCTCATCTCCCTCCTCCTGGTCCCCACCCGATACGGGCACCCAGGAATAAAGGGTTCCTGGCCTCCCAGGCTGCTGCGGATGGGGGTGCCTGAAATGAGAGTTTTGGGGTGCAATTACCCACTTTGGGTCGCAGCCCCGCCCCCAGCTGCAGCGCCCAGGGAAGGGAACGGCTCCAAGTCCCGTTTTCCAGGAGTCCCTTAGAGGCCTGGATTCTCTCTCCCGGTCCCCAACCATCCAAGGGGGTAAAAATGTCTGAGGGGGGCTCAGGAGCCCCCATGTGTCTGCCCAAGACTGAAGCCCCACCCTCTTCTACTTAAATCTCCAGTTCAGACTCCAGACTGTCAAAAAACAAGATTGGGGGATGGAAGCCTATAGGGGTCCAGGGCGCCCCTGCTCCATCTGAACTCTGGATGAAGACAGGCAAGGACAGACGCTGCCATTTACTTCGGGAAACCAAGCCTTTTGTGCCTCAGTTTCTTCCTCTGCACAGTGGGCACCACCCAGCCTAGGAGCTTCTGTGGGAAGACGCAGGGCAGCAGAAGTCTGTACAATCCAAGCCCTTAGCACAGCACTGGAGGATATCCTGGAGCAGAGGTGACCCCCAGGCCTACTTGTCCCCTCTGAAACATGGAGCCATAGTCCCACCTGCCAGGGGACCCAGAGGGTTAAGTGGAGGTGGCAGTTCTTGGCTGGAATTGAGTTTTTAGGATACTCACCATTACTCCCCATGGCTCCTGTTTGCAGATGCTCTCTGTGTGGGTAGAGACGCCTCACCCCCTCCTGGGAGGACTTCAGGCTTCTGGAGCAAAACCTTGATTTTTTCCCCCCTCCATTTCTGCTTCTTTTCCAGTCATTTTGGTTTTGGGAAAGGGCTCCCCCATCCACCCAGGTGCTCAGGCCAGAGACCTGGAAGCGCATGTGACAACTCTCTCCTTCGCTCATCCCTCATGTCCAATTCATCAGCAAATCCTGTTGGCTCTGATTCCAAAACACATCTCCATTCTGAGACACTGACCCCTTCTTCCCACCCCATTCAGATCCAGGCCCCACGGTCTCCCTCAGGGATGCTTGCCGGCTTCCTCCGGGGCCTCCCTGATAACCCTTCTGCCTTTCTCGGCACACCAGGCAGAGCGAGCTTTTCAAAGAAGAAAAAGCAGATCTTTGCCCTGCCACCCTCTCGCCATCCTCTCCCCTCCTCTTCTTCCCTCTCCTCTTCCCCCTCCTCTCCCTCATTCCGCCCCAGCCACTGGAGCCCTGTTTCCCCAAACATACCAGGCTTGTTACTATCGAAGGGCCTCTGCGTGTTGGCTGTTCCCTCTGCTGGAATGCTGTTCCCCACATCTTCCCCAGTTAGCCCTTTCTCTTCCATCAGGTCACAGGATTAGTGCCACCTCCTCAGAGAGGCCCTCCACCCTTCCCCCAGCACTCCCTCTCCTTCACTTTGTTTTATTGTTTTTGAAACACAACTCTTCCAACCATTTCATTTCTTGTGCAACTGATTTTCTTTAGACTGTGGGCAGCCTCAGCCCCTTTGGACCCCAGTGGTTGGCCCAGTGAGGGTTGAAAGTGAAGCACTCACTAAATACTTGTAAAAGTAAAGGATGGAGAACTCTTACTCCCTCCAAGTAGCAAGAAAACTCAGTCCCAGCAAGTCATGCTGCCTGGGGTCCTAGCCTGGCCCACACTCTCTGTCTTGCTGTGTGACCCTAGCCAGTAGACATCTGTCTCTTGTTCTTACCAACAGAAAGGGAGGGACCATTTTCCAGTCCTGCCCAGCCCCACCCTGGAGTGTGACCTCTGCCCTTGGGCGACATTTACCCCACACCTTTGACTTCAGGGAAAGGGAATTGACCCCAGAGTGCATCCTTCCCGGCCCTTAGGGCCCCCAGAAGTTTAACCCTTTCCTCCCCAGTTCCATCATCTCCTTGAGGACAAAAGGGAGCTAGCGTCAATGAAACTTCTGGCAAATATTGACCCAAGTCCTTGAAGTTGGCTGGGAATGTATAAGCGGCAGAAGGAGGGAGGGCCTCCCCTTGGGCTGGGGGAGGGACCCCTCCTTACTCCTGCACCCTCCACTCCAAGGTCACCTCTAGATGAGAGGTATTAGGTTGGGGGGCCCTCCATCCCCAGCTCCCTCGTGATTCCAGGGCACTGAGGATGCACCAGGGAGGGGGCAGTGGAAATGGCACCTTCAGGGTCCTGTGGGGACCCACAACCACTGAGAATGAGGAAGGCTGAGAGCTGCCTCTCCTATTCTGAAAGCCCGGTGCTCAGGGCCCCCCAGTATGGGATTAGCTACCTGGTGTTCCAGGCAGGTGCTTTCAGGAATTAAGGGGCAGTGAGGGTCTGGACACCTGGTTCAGGGTCTGTGGCACAGGAAAGTGGGGCCTGTGTGTACCTAGGCTTTATAATTTCTGCGCTGGAGGCTGAGCCTGGAGAGAAGCGATGGCTGGGTCCTCAGTTTAATGCACTCTGGACGTCAGGCACTGGAGGCGGGACCTGGGGAGTTGCAGACCTGCCTAGGGGACCTGCCTGGGAAGTTGCAGGCCTGCCCCAGGGAGGCCAGTTTCCCTGCTCATCTGTACCCTGAGAAGCCTCCGAAGTCTGGGTCCCAGGAGGCACCAGCTGCTTTAGGGGGACAGCCACATCCCTCCTTCCTCCCCCAACAACCCTCAGCAACCACCACCGGCGCCATGGTGCTCTGCCTCCTCCCTAGCCCTGTACCCTGCTTGGAGGTGGGGGTCAGCAGGGTCGTGGTGAGGGCGGCAAGGGACAAAGGGTGCTTGTCCGCTGCCCGCCTTGACCTCGGCTGCTGTGGCTTCCCGGACGCCTGGCCTGCCGCTGATTCACGCCCAGGCCGGCCTCAGCGCCCCCCGCCTGCCGCCCCCGGCCAGGCCGCCCCGGGGGGTAGGAAGTGGGGGGGGGGCGAGGGCGGCGCCGAGTCAACTTTCCCTCTTAAGCCCCGAAGGAATGTCGGCGGATTTCCTGAAACCCGACCCTGGCCGCCCGCCGGCCCTCCCGCCCCTCACCTGGACTGGCTCCCCCGGGAACAGCAGGAGGGGCGCGGGGGCTCACCTTGGGGGCCGGGGTCAAGTCCTCTTTCCGCTCACCCCCCCAGCGGCCTAGTGCAGCGGAAAGGGGGCTGGGTGGGCGGCAATCAGCCTCTTTCCCTTCTCCCCTCAGGCGACCTGGGTGATCGACCCACTCCTCCAGCCTCAGTTTCTCCTTCTGCAAAAAGGCGCGGGGTGTTCCTCCTCCCTGATGCGCTTTAAGCAATGCCCAAAGGTCCCCTCCCTTCATTGGCAGGGCTCTGCTGGCTTTTCTTTGCTTCTCTCCCTGTCACCTGGACAGAACCACTTTGCAGTCTGAGCGTCAGTTTCCTCACCCATATAAAAGGGCAACGCTACCGGTACCTATCTTGTACGGTTGTTGCAAGAAAAAGTGTTTTGTTGGAATGAATGAAGGACAGTAATTGTGGAGGGGTTTGGCGCGCGCCTGCCTCTGGAATTAACATGTGTGGGCTTGAATCGTGACTTTGCCAATGCGTCCCGGAGCCTAAGTTTCCCACCTGTGAAATGGGGGACAGTATTGGTCATAACGCACAGGGCTGTTTCCCAAGGTGTGGGCCTGGCGCGCGGGTGGGTTAGAAGCGGAATTCTCCTGCTGGATTCTGGAGCAAACTGCGGGCTGGAGGCCCTCGCTGCCGGGTCGCAGCGGCCTAGCATGAAGGGAAGGGGAGGGGAGGGGAGGGGCGGGGCGGGGCGGGGGAGGGGCCGCACCGGGATCCAGATGTTCGGGGTCCGCCAGGCACAGCCGCGCCTGATTAAGCCACGTGGGGGCCAGCCGGGGGCCGCTGAGATGAAAGGGCGGCCGCCCGCCGGAGGAGGGGGTGCGCCAGGCCCCCACCCGGGACACCCTCTTCCCGGGCCGGAACCTGAGCCGCCCTCTGACCCGCCGACCCTGAGAGGCTGCCTCCCCGTCTGCGGGGGCGGGGCGTAGGCGGGGGACCTGCGGGCTGCTGCGCTGCGCTGCAGGCACCTGCGCCAGGCATGCCAGCGAAAGCGGGGGCATCTTTGCAGAGGATCCGGGTTTAGAGGGGCGTCCCCACTCCCGTGCCTGGCGGAGAGGAAGCTGGGGGGACCCCCTAACCGAGATTCGGCTCCTGGGGCTACAGTCCATCGCCCTGGGGTGTGGTGGTTATGGAAGTCAGAAGTGTCGCTATTTGCCCCGTTTTCCCATGAGAATTAGACATTTTAGCATCACCCCCTCCCCTTGCTCCTGAGCGTACCTCCGTGTCCCCTCCCACTAAGCCCCAGCCCAGGGGTCTCCAGCCTTGGGGAGACAGGGCCAGATTCCCTAGGTCAGTGGATCAGGGCTGGGCCAGAGGGAGGCGAGGCTGAAGGAGCAAGGGAGGGGCTCAGAGGGCTTCCCGGAGGAGGCAAACTGAGCACAAGTTGTCTCCTTTCTAACCTGGGTGTCAAAGGAGAAGATGCCAGGACTCAGCTGCCGGGTCCTGCGGCTCTCACCTTCCTCCCTTTCCGTTCCCTGGTTGGACTCCAGCCCCATCGCCCTCCCTCCTCCTGCAACAAGCTCTTCGCCTCAGGATCCTCGCTGACCCTTGTAGCCTGGACACCCCTTTCTCCTCTTTCCCGCGTGGTCGGCTCACACGTCGCCTTCTCCGCCAGGCTCTCCGCTCTCCTCGACAACCCTGGCGAATGGCCCCCTCCATCCCATCCCCCTATGTATTTCCTTTTGGCTCCAAGCGCCAGCAGAGATCCTCCGCCTGTGGGCACCAGGGAGGTGTCCCGGGACCCCAGCGATGGGATAGACGGTGGGGGCCGCGATGCATCTGCCCCGCCCGACCCGCACCCCGCGGGTGCCGCAGCGCAGCTCCCCCGCCCGCTCTCCGCATCTCCCACCCCCCTTCCCAGGCTGCCTCGCTCGGGTGACGTCAGCGCCCCGGTCCCCGCCGCAGCCGCTGCATCCTCCGTGCTCGGCCTGAGCCGGAGTCCCCCGCGCCCCCCGCGTCCCGCCCGGCCATGGCTGCGGTGGCGCTGATGCCACCGCCGCTGCTGCTGCTGCTGCTGCTGCTGGCATCTCCGCCCGCCGCCTCCGCGCAGTCCGCCCGCGATCCCTTCGCCCCCCAGCTCGGGGACACGCAGAACTGCCAGCTGCGGTGCCGCGACCGCGACCTCGGCCCGCGGCCCTCGCAGGTGAGGCGCGTGCAGTGCCAGGTGCCAGCCGGGGACGCGGGATCTCTCCGAAGGGGGAGGCGTTGGGATGGGCTTCTCTTGGATGACAGCAGAAGACTTTGGTGGGGGTGTCCCTGGGGAGGTGGGGGTCGGGAATGGGGAGATCTCTCCAGTAGGGGACGGGCTGGGGTTCCCTCTGATGGGGGAGTGCTTGGGGATGCAGGTCCTTGCGATAAGGGGCTGATACCACCTCCCGGGCTCCCTCCGCACTCTGCTGCGTAAGGACCCTCTAGCACCCAACCCCCAGCTCCCTCAGGCCTGATGGTCCCCCCACCTCATTCCTCCTCCTCCACATCGTGTTTCTCTCCCCACCCAGAGCTACCAGCCCCTACTCATACCACCACTCCCCAGGATTCAAGCCTGATCTGAGTGTGACCAAAACCCCCTCCTCTGAGCCTCCCCCTCCTCCTCCAGGTCTGAGAATCCTTCTCCATCTCTCCCCTCCTCCCTGAAGCCTAGTGGGGGGAAGGCTCATTTCTCTCCATCTTCACTGTCCATTTCTCTTCTCAAGCTCCCTCCCCATCTCCCTTCTCAGAGCTAAGAGCCCCCACTAATATTTGTAGCCTCTCCCAACTTCATCTCCATCTGGCTAGATTTGGTGGGGAGCGGGAAAGCCTTTCCCCGCCTCTCCTGAATGCTCCGGTCCCCCCACCCTCCTCCTGTCCCTCCCCATGGCCTGAGCTCCCTGTCCTCCCCTCCCCCAGGCGGGGCTGGAGGGCGCCTCCGAGTCTCCCTATGACAGAGCCGTTCTGATCAGCGCTTGCGAGCGTGGCTGCCGCCTCTTCTCCATCTGCCGATTTGTGGCCAGGAGCTCCAAGCCCAATGCCACCCAAACTGAGTGTGAAGCAGGTGAGGGCCCGCTGGCAGGGTGGGCCAGGGTGGGGAGAGGTGGCCTGGGAAGGGCCGTCCCCAGTCACCCCCTCCCACCTCCCACAGCCTGCGTGGAAGCCTATGTGAAGGAGGCAGAGCAGCAGGCCTGTAGCCACGGCTGCTGGAGCCAGCCCGCGGAGCCTGAGCTGGAGCAGAAGGTGGGCCTCCCACTGCGGCCTGGGGTCCCTTTTCCCAATAACCCCACCCGCTTCACCCCACGGGAAATCTTCATTCGCGTGCAGAGACTCTGCCAGACTCTGCGTTCTATACCAGGCCTGCAGGGCAACCTCCATCCAGCCCCGTCATGTCTCCAGCCTTCGTTGTCATCTCTGTGACATGCAACAATGCCCCCCATGCCCCACCACCTTTTGAGGAATAAGTGGCAGAAAACAGTCATTTATCAAACATCTGTCCTGGTTCGGGCCTGACTTCAACCTGTCCCAAATGTTTTTGTGTCACTTGGAGGCACAAGGGACAATGTCACCCCCATTTAGTGCCCAGGGAGCAACCTCCCAGGTCATACACCGGGCTGTGCAAGGGGCGAGATTTGAAGCCACCAGAGCTGTGGCCAATCCTCACCTCACTCATCTTAGGCGCCCCCAGAGCTGCCAGGTGCTGGTCTAAGCCCTTCCCCTGTGATGAGCTGGTGGTCACTGTCACCTGGAGGGGCTCAGAACTGCAGCTCAGGGTAGAGCAGGCTTGCCTTGCAAGCACGCACACACTGCCTTATGGGAGAAATAATAACGGCTCATCTATTGTAGTCCAAGCAATGCTGCATCAGGGGAAACTGAGGCACAGAAAATCATGTAGCATAGCCAGAGACCTAGGGGCTGGGACTCCCCAGAAAGCCCTTTCCCCACTTCCCCCATTTTCCGCCACCCCTTCCCAGCTTTCACTGCTGTTCAGAAAAGCTCACTGCATTGTCAGCCCTTCCAATTCAGAGCTCCCTCTTATTTATTTATTTATTTATTTATTTATTTTTGAGTTGAAGTCTTGCTCTGTTGCCCAGCCTGGAATGCAGTGGTGCAATCTTGGCTCACTGCAGCCTCCGCCTCCTGGGTTCAAGTGGTTCTCCTGCCTCAGCCTCCTTTGTAGCTGAGATTACAGGCACCCACCACTACAATCGGCTAATTTTTGTATTTTTAGGAGAGACAGGGTTTCATCATGTTGGCCAGGCTGATCTTGAACTCCTGACCTCAAGTGATCTTCCCACGTCGGCCTCCCAAAGTGCTGGGATTACAGGCGTGAGCCACCATGTCCGGCCATCAGAGCTCTGTCTTGACACTGTCAGAATAAGAATAATGAGGATGATGATATTTTTAGTAATAGGGACTACGACGCATTAAGTACCTGTGCCATGCCAGGCACTTGGCAGGCATCCGCTAGTTGAAATTTCATGGCTACTCCATGAAGGAAGAGAATGATACCCATTTTAGGGCTCAGAGAGCACAGTCCACTTCCCTAAGGGTACACAGGAAGGCAACTGCCACGCTGAGATCTGTGTTCACTGTAAGAAGTCCTATTGGCCCAAATAACTTAGCCACATCCAATCCAAGTGAATTCTCCCAGCTCCCCTCCTATTAGTTTATTTATTCATTTATTTATTTGATATGGAGTCTCACTCTTTCACCCAGGCTAGAGTTCAGTGGTGTGATCTTGGCTCACTGCAACCTCTGCCTCCAGGGTTCAAGCAAATCTCCTGCCTCAGCCTCTGGAGTAGCTGAGATTCCAGGCGTGCACCATCATGCCTGGCTAATTTTTGTATTTTTAGTAGAGACAGGGTTTCACGATGTTGTCCAGGCTGGTCTCGAACTTCTGGCCTCAAGTGATCTGCCTGCCTCAGCCTTCCAAAGTGTTGGGATTACAGGCGTGAGCCACCGCACCCTGCCTCCTCCCATTCATTGGTTAATGCCCTATTTTGGTGCCATCTTTGTGTCTTGGACCTTTTTTCACCAGAGAAAGGTCCTGGAGGCTCCAAGTGGGGCCCTCTCCCTCTTGGACTTGTTTTCCACCCTCTGCAATGACCTCGTCAACTCAGCCCAGGGATTTGTCTCCTCCACCTGGACATACTACTTGCAGACTGACAATGGGAAGGTGGTGGTGTTTCAGGTGAGACCTCTGACAGGGGCCACGACAGAGTGGCAGATGGGCGGGCAGGGTAAGAAGATGGGATGAATTGGCTCTTAGCTCATGAGATGCAAAGTCCACAGTGGGCGAGCTTCAGGCACAGCTGGCTCCAGGGGCTCAATGTCTCACTTCATGCCTTGACTCTGCTTTCTTCTGCGGTGGCTTCATTCCCAGGCATTTACTTCTTCTTGGCAGTAAGGTGGATGCCAGAGGCGCTAGGTTTTCAAACCCTGTTTTTTGTTTGTTTGTTTGTTTTGTTGTTGTTGTTGTTGTTTTGTTTTTTTGAGATGGAGTCTCATTCTTGCGGCCCAAGCTGGAGTGCAATGGCGCAATCTTAGCTCACTGCAACCTCTGCCTCCCAGGTTCAAGTGATTCTCCTGCCTCAGCCTCCTGAGTAGCTGGGATTACAGGCGGCCACCACCACACCAGCCTAATTTTTGTATTTTTAGTAGAGACGGGGTTTCGCCATGTTGGCCAGGCTGGTCTCGAACTCCTGACCTCAGGTGATTCACCTTTCTCGGCCTCCCAAAGTGCTGGAATTACAGGTGTGAGCCACTGCCCTGGCCCCCTCTGGGGTTTTAACTGAGCTGGGATTTACTCTGATTGCCCCTGGCTGGATCATATGACCATCTCTCAGGCAATTCACTGGCTTGGTCTGGATCGTGTTCCTACCTCTGGAGCTAAAGGATGGGGTTAAGGCAAATGGAGGAGCCCATGAAAGCAGAAAACAACATCCCTGACATCAAACCCACCCCTGATACCCAGAGGAACTGGGTATCAGCTGGGCGTGGGACATGGCAGTCACAGAGTGCCTGCCTGGGCCCAGGGGTGCTGTTCTCACAAGCCTCTCTGTGCCGTCTTGTTCCTGGCTCAGACTCAGCCCGTAGTGGAGAGCCTCGGCTTCCAGGGGGGCCGTCTGCAGCGCGTGGAGGTGACCTGGCGAGGCTCCCACCCTGAAGCCCTGGAGGTGCACGTGGGTAAGGTGCAACCTAGACCAGTGTTCCTTCCATGGGTGGCCCCACTGCCACAAGGAGTCGGCCTGGCAAACAGACCCTCTAGGATTGGGATCTCCATCTCTCAAGTCCTGGGTTCCACGGCTCATCCCCCAGGGCTCCAAGGTCCATTTCCCAGGGTTCCATGGTCCATCTACCAAGGATCCGTGGTCCACCTCCCAGGGTTCCGTGGTCCACCTCCCAGGAATCCATGGTTCACTTCCCAGGGTTCTGTGGCCCATCTCCCTGGGTTCTGTGACCCATCTCCCAGGGTTCCATGGTCCATCTCTCAGAGTTCCATGGGTTCATCTCCTAGGGTCATCTCCTAGGGTCCATCTCCCAGGGTTCTTTGGTCTATCGCTCAGGGTTCCATGGTTCATCTCCTAGGATTCTGCAGTTCATCTCCCAGGGTTCTGTGGCCCATCCCCCAGGGTTCTGCAGTCCATCTCCCAGGGTTCCATGGTCCATTTCCCAGGGTTCCATGGTCCATCTCCCAGGGTTCCGTGTTCCATCTCCCAGGGTTCCATGTTCCAACTCCCAGGGTTCCATGGGTTCATCTCCTAGGGTCATCTCCTAGGATCCATCTCCCAGGGTTCCATGGGTTCATCTTCTAGGGTCATCTCCTAGGGTCCATCTCCCAGAGTTCTTTGGTCTATCTCTCAGGGTTCCATGGTTCATCTCCTAGGATTCTGCAGTTCACCCCCAGGGTGGCATGGTTCATCTCCTAGGATCCATCTCCCAGGGTTCCATGGTCCCTCTCTCAGCATTCTGTGGTCCATCTCCCAGGCCTCTGATCTCCACTCCAGGACTCCATGCCCCAGGTCCTGACCTCCTCCCTCCTGGTCATGGTTATTGTGGCCTCTTAGCAAAGACCTGGTGGTCGCTGAGTGGCAGCTGATCTCTCAGACCCTGTAGGCCCCCTGGACAAGGTGAGGAAGGCCAAGATCCGAGTCAAGACCAGCAGCAAGGCCAAGGTGGAGTCTGAAGAGCCACAGGACAATGACTTCCTCAGTTGCATGTCCCGGTGGGTGGCAGGACCTTGGAGGTGGGAGGGGGGTGGGACTGGAGGTGCGGGTCTCCCTGGTCCCGGCCTGGGCAGCTGAGTGGTGCCTGCCGGGCGGGGCAGGCGCTCGGGTCTGCCTCGCTGGATCCTGGCCTGCTGCCTCTTCCTCTCCGTGCTGGTGATGCTGTGGCTGAGCTGCTCCACCCTGGTGACCGCGCCTGGCCAGCACCTCAAGTTCCAGGTGGGTGGGATCTGTGAATGGCACTGGGCCGAGAGAGGGGATGAAGGCAGAGAGAGCTGTTTGCTGGTCCTGGATTTGGCCACCTGCTCCACGGAGGCCAAGACCTCAGACTTTTTTTCTTTTTTCATATATATATATATATATATATATATTTTTTTTTTTTTTTTTTTTTTTTGAGACGGGAGTCTTGCTCTGTTGCCCAGGCTGGAGTACAGTGGCAAGATCTTGGCTCACTGCAAGCTCCGCCTCCTGGGTTCATGCCATTCTCCTGCCTCAGCCTCCCAAGTACTGGGACTACAGGCGCCTGCCACCACGCCCGGCTAATTTTTTGTATTTTTAGTAGAGATGAGGTTTCACCGTGTTAGCCAGGATGGTCTCGATCTCCTGACCTCATGATCCGCCCGCCTCAGCCTCCCAAAGTGCTGGGATTATAGGCGTGAGCCACTGCATCCGGCCTGTTTTTTTTTTTTTTTTTTTTTTTGAGATGGAGTCTTGCTCTGTCGCCCAGGCTGGAGTGCAATGGCACCATCTCGGCTCACTGCAACCTCCGCCTCCTAGGTTCAAGCAATTCTCCTGCCTCAGCCTCCAGAGTAGCTGGGACTATGGGCGCGGGCCACCACGCCCAGCTAATTTTTGTATTTTTAGTAGAGACGGGGTTTCACCATCTTGGCCAGGCTGGTCTTGAACTCCTGACCTCAGGTGATCCATCCGCCTCGGCCTCCCAAAGTGCTGGGATTACAGGCGTGAGCCACCGCGCCCGGCCTATATATATATTTTTGAGACAGGATCTCACTCTTTCACCCAGGATGGAGTGCAGTGGTGCGATCACAGCTCACTGCAGCCTCGGCCTCCCTGGCTCAAGCAATCCTCCTGCCTCAGCCTCCTGAGTAGCTGGGACCACAGATACGTGCCACCATGCCCTGCTAATTTTTGTATTTTTTGTAGAGATGGGGACTATGTTACCCAGGCTGGTCTCGAACTCCTGGGCTCAAGAGATCCACCTGCCTTGCCCTCCCAGAGTGCCGGGATTACAGGCGTGAGCCACCGCGCCCAGCCAGGACCTCACACTTGCTGCATGACTTGGGCCAGTTTCTTCACTGCCCTTTGAATGGGTGGGAAGAACATCCGCTCTTAGTTGGGGCGACATGAAGTCAGAGGTGGCCACACTTCTGTGGTGTTGGCCTCACCTCTATCGTGCCCAGGTGTGTTGGTGACACCTCTCTCTATGGTGCCCAGAGCCTGGGCAACATAGTGAAACCTTGTCACTACAAATCATTTAAAAATTAGCTAGACGTGGCTGGGCACGGTGGCTCGTGCCTGTAATCCCAGCACTTTGGGAGGCCGAGGTGGGCGGATCACGAGGTCAAGAGATTGAGACCATCCTGGCTAACACGGTGAAACCCCGTCTCTACTAAAAATACAAAAAAATTAGCCAGGCGTGGTGGCGGGTGCCTGTAGTCCCAGCTACTCAGGAGGCTGAGGCAGGAGAATGGCGTGAACCCAGGAGGTGGAGCTTGCAGTGAGCCAAGATTGCGCCACTGCACTCCAGCCTGGGCGACAGAGCAAGACTCCTTCTCAAAAAAAAAAAAAAAAAAAAAAAATTAGCTAGACATGGAGGTGCATGTTTATGATCCCAGCTACTTAGGAAGCTGAGGTGGGAGGATCACTTGAGCCTGAGAGTTCGAAGCTGCAGTGAGCTATGATGGCACCACTGTACTCCAGCCTGGACAACAGAGCAAGATCCCATCACACACACACACATACACACACACACACACACACACACACACACACAAGGCCAGGTGTGGTGGCTCACACCTGTAATCCCAGCACTTTGGGAGGCTGAGGTGGGCAGATCACTTCAGGAGTTCGAGACCAGCCTAGCCAACATAGTGAAACCCCATATCTACTAATAATACAAAAATTAGCTGGGCGTGGTGGCGTGCACCTGTAGTCCCAGCTACTTGGGAGGCTGAGAAAGGAGAATCGCTTGAACCTGGGAGGCGGAGGTTGCAGTGAGCTGAGATGGCGCCACTGCACTCCAGCCTGGGCGACAGAGAGAGACTCTCTCAAAAAAAGAAAAAAATAAAACAATCAGACGTGGGAAGGAGACAGTCAGGGTTGGGGGCTCGGCCTCTCTCCCTGCCTCCACTTCCTTCCTCCCCTCTCTTCCTGCAGCCTCTGACCCTGGAGCAGCACAAGGGCTTCATGATCGAGCCCGATTGGCCCCTGTACCCTCCGCCGTCGCACGCCTGTGAGGACAGCCCACCACCCTACAAGCTGAAGCTGGACCTGACCAAGCTGTAGGCCTCCGCTGGCCCCATCATTGCCAACTGCAGGGGCCCCTCGGGCCTCACTTGCCCTGAGCCCAGGAGTCCAAGGGCAGGGTGGGTCCAGCCTTGAGTCCCTCCACCCCCAAATCCTTCCTCTCCTCCCAGTCCCACCCCTTGCCCCACGGAGTCCTGGGGACGCAGTGCCCCAGCTGGGAGGAGGGCGGGATCGGGTGCTGGTTCCTCCTTGTCCTCGCTTTCTCGGGGGCTTGCTACTTTTTGTCTTCTATTGTGTGGCTTTCTGAGTATTTGAACCCCAGTCCTGTGTCGCCTTCCTTTTTCCTTCTCTGTCCCCTCTCTGGGGGGCGGGGGTCGCTGAGGCCGAGGGGGAGCTGCGTCTTGCTAGGGCTTCTCCCTTCTCCCCATCCCCATCTCCAGAGACCCAGCTTCTGAGAGATGGGGTGTGGGCATCTCCATGCCCCTACAGAGCGTGCCTGGGGCTTGTCTGGGGCTGGGGAGGAATAAACCATGTATATAAAAGAGTTTCAGGCTAATCTTGCTTCTTTTCAGTTGTCTGTCTGCCCTTGGGGTGTGGCCCATGCATGGCTATGACCCCTGCCGAGCAGGACCTTTCTGACATGGGAAAGCCCTGGAAACCCAGGTGGCACCAGGGACTGAAAAGTAGCTGCCTCTCAGAAGGACACTCCGTCTTCTCTAACCCAGGTCACACTTCCAGCTACAGATGTCCCTGGAAAACTGACTCGTGGCCAGGCGCAGCAGCTCATGCCTGTAATCCCAGCACTTTAGGAGACCAAGGCAGGAGATTCATTGGAGCCCAGAAGTTCCAGACCGGCCTGGGGCAACATAGCAAGGCCCCATCTCTACAAAATACACACACACACACACACACACACACACGTACGTAATTAACTGGGTGTGGTGGCTTGAGCCTGTGGTCCCAGCTACTCCGGAGGCTGAGGTGGGAGGATTGCTTGAGGCGGGGAGGCGGAGGCTGCAGTGAGCTATGATTGCACCACTGAACTCCAGCCTGGGTAACAGAGCATGACTCTGTGTCAAAAAAAAAAAAAAAAAAGTGGCTTGTGCCACCCATCTGACTGGGGCAGTTCAGCGTCCCTTCCTGTGCCCGACGTCCCTCCTGTGAAGGGACAAGTTGCATTCTGAAGAGGACTTGATTTTGTAGCCACCTGTCTTCCAGTCTACTTTTTTTTTTTTTTTTTTGAGACAGAGTCTCGCTCTGTCACCCAGGCTGGAGTGCAGTGGTGTGGTCTCAGCTCACTGCAACCTCCACCTCCCAGGTTCCAGTGATTCTCCTGCCTCAGCCTCCCAAGTAGCTAGGATTACAGGCGCAAGCCACCACAACTGGCTAATTTTTGTATTTTTACTAGAGACAGAGTTTTGCTGTGTTGGCCAGGCCGGTCTGGAACTCCTGACCTCAAGTGATCCACCTGGTACCATGACCATCAGGATTCAACCCAGATGTAATATGGGCCCCAGGGAGTATCATTCTGGGTGCTGTGTGGGGTTTCAGGAAAACCTCTAGGAATGTTGCCCAGAAATAAGACATGGGCAGAGGTGAGAAGAGAATGACAGCCAGCTGTTCTCTTTGGTAGAACTTTCTCTGATGATAGAAACGTTATGTCTGCACTACTCCCAGCCACCTGGAAGTTACTGAGCACTTGCAACATGGCTAGTGTAACTGACAAATTGTGTTTCTTATTTTGTTTAGTTTGAGTTGATGTACATGTAAGATTTTTCCGGCTGGGCATGGTGGTTCACAGCTATAATCCCAGCACTTTGGGAGGCTGAGGCAGGAAGATCACTTGAGCCCAAGAGTTCAAGACCAGCCTGGGCAACATGGTGAGGCACCTGTCTTTTTTTTTAAGACTGAATCTCACTCTGTCACCCAGGCTGGAGGGCAGTGGCGCGATCTCAGCTTACACCAACCTGCACTTCCCAGGTTCAAGCGATTCTCTTGTCTCAGCCTCCCGAGTAGCTGGGATTACAGTCACTTGACACCACACTCGGCTAATTTTTGTATTGTTTTATTAGATATGGGGTTCCGCCATGTTGACCAGGCTGGTCTTGAACTCATGACCTCCGGTGATCTGCCCACCTCGGCCTCCCAAAGTGCTGGAATTACAGCGTGAGCCACTGCACCCAGCTGAGGCACCCATCTTTATTAAAAAAAGGAAAAGAAATTGGCCAGTTGTGGGGGCATGTGCCTCTAGTCCCAGCTACTAAGGTGGCTGAGGTGGGAGGATTGCTTGAGACTAGGAGTTTGACACTAGCTCGGGCAACATAGCAAGACCCTTTCTCTAAAACAATTTTTTAGGCCAGACGCAGGCAAGAAAGTGAAGCCCTGTCTCTACAAAAAATATACATATATACAAAATTAGCCAGGTATTATGGCGGCTGCCTGTAGTCCCAGCTACTCCCAGATACTTGGAAGGTTAAGGCGGAAGGATTGCTTGAGCCTGGGGAGGTTGAGGCTGCAGTGAGCTGTGACTGCACCACCGCACACCAGCCTGGGTCACAGAGTAAGATCCTGTCTCTGACATGACATCACGCCAGGCTAATTTTTTAATTTTTTTTTGAGACAGAGTCTGTCTGTTGCCCAGGCTGGAGTGCAGTGGCATGATCTCGGCTCACTGCAGCCTTTGCCTCCTGGTTTCAAGCGATTCTCGTGCCTCAGCCTCCCAAGTAGCTGGTATTACAGGCACCCACCATCATGCCTGGCTAATTTTTTGTGTTTTCAGTAGGATGGGTTTTCGCCATGTTTTCCAGTCTGGTCTTGAACTCCTGAGCTCGGGCAATCTGCCTGCCTTGGCCTCCCAAAGTGCTGGGATTACAGGTATGAGCCACCACACCCAGCCATAATTTATTTATTTATTTATTTATTTATTTATTTATTTATTTGAGACAGAGTCTTGCTCTTGCCCAGGCTGGAATGCAGTGACACAATCCTGGCTTACTGCAACCTCTGCCTCCTGGGGTCAAGCAATTCTCCTCCCTCAGCCTCCCAAGTATCTGGGATTACACCACGCCAGGCTAATTTTTGTATTTGTTTAGTAGACATGGGGTTCCGCCACGTTGGCTAGGCTGGTCTTGAACTCCTGAACTCAGGCGATCCGCCCGCCTCAGCCTCCCAAAGTGCTGGGATTACAGGCCAGCCACCATGCCCAGCCTATTTTTTGATTTTTTATAGAGATGGGGACTCATTATGTTGCTCAGGCTGGTCTTGCACTCCTGGACTTAAGTGATCCTCCTGCCTCGGTCTCCCAAAGTGCTGGGATTACAGGCGTGAGCCACCATGCCTGGTCAAAATTGCCATTTTCATGAGTTTTGAGTGCATTAATTGCACCCACAATGTTGTGCAGCCATACCTGCCATGGATTTTTTTTTAATTGTTATTATTTTTGAGACAGAGTCTTGCTCTGTTGCCCAGGCTGGAGTGCAGGGGCGCAATCAAGGCTCACTGCAACCTCCACCTCCCAGGTTCCAGTGATTCTTCTGCCTCAGCCTCCCAAGTAGCTGGGATTACAGACATCCACCACCACACCCGGCTAATTTTTGTATTTTTAGTACAGAAGGGGTTTCACCCTGTTGGCCAGGCTGCTCTTGAACTCCTGACCAATATCAGGCTTCCAAAGTGCTGGGATTACAGGCATGAGCCACTGCAGCCGGCCCCACTGTGGATTTAAATGGCTACTGTCACTGGTCAGCCCAGTTTGAAAGGGACTTCATTTGGACTCACTCTGTCTCCTTGCCTGGCCCCCAGTTTCTCTTCTCAGTGGCTGTAGACATCTGTGCTGCATCTTGACTCTTAACTGTCCTCACCTCACTTCATTCCATCAGCACAGCTTGTCCCCTAGGCCTCCAAAGCATACCTCCAGCCCACAAGCATCTCTTTGTCTCCATGGCAACCACCGAGGTCCAAGCTGCCACTGCCTCTCACTCAGCAATGGTGCCCACCTCCTCCTCTTGGGGCTTCCGGCCTCTCCAGCCACCCTTTGGTTCCATCTTGGATAAAGCAAATCTGATCCCAGACTTCACACCTTTCTGGGGTTTACTGTTGTCTTGAGGAGCCTAAACATCCCCAGACAGCAGAGATTCCCATGATCGGGTCTCACTAACACTAACCTAACATCTCCAAGCACTTCTTTTTTTTTTTTTTTTTTGAGATGGAGTTTCACTCTGTTGCGCAGGTAGAGTGCAGTGGCATGATCTCCACTCACTGCAAGCTTCGCCTCCTGGGTTCACGCCATTCTCCTGCCTCAGCCTCCCGAGTAGCTGGGACTACAGGTGCCTGCCACCACGCCCGGCTAATTTTTTTGTATTTTTCGTAGAGACGGGGTTTCACCGTGTTCGCCAGGATGGTCTCGATCTCCTGACTTTGTGATCCACCCGCCTCGGCCTCCCAAAGTGCTGGGATTACAGGTGTGAGCCACTGTGCCCGGCCATCACCAAGCGCTTCTGTGAGGCTCTGCCCCTCACTCCCACTGCTCCGGCGGCTGCGTGAGGTTCTCTCTGGATTTCTTGAGCCTACCTTGTTCCTTCCAGCCCTAGGGCCTTTGCACATGCAGTCCCCTCTGCCAGGAGCACACTCCTGGTCCTGCTTCACCAAGTTCTCAGCCACGTCAGCATCCCCTGGGATCCCCATGTTTCACTTCCTGTCCATCTTCCCTGCTCTGACGACATTCGTCGTTGATTAAGAATTATTTATTGGCTGAGGGCAGTGGCAGATGCCTGTAATTCCAGCACTTTAGGAGGCCAAGGTGGGCAGATCACCTGAGGTCAGGAGTTAGAGACTAGCCTGGCCAACATGGTGAAACCCCGTCTCTACTAAAAATACAAAAATTAGCCGGGCATGGTGGTGCATGCCTGTATTCTCAGCTACTGGGGAGGCTGAGGCAGGAGAATCTCTTGAACCCGGGAGGCAGAGGTTGCAGTGAGCCGAGATCATGCCACTGCACTCCGGCCTGGGCAACAGAGCAAGACTCCGTTTTAAAATAAATACATAAATAAAAATAAAAATAATAGAGGCCAGGCATGGTGGCTGACACCTATAGTCCCAGCACTTTGGGAGGCTGAGGCAGGTAGATGGCTTGAGGGCAGGAGTTCGAGACCAGCCTGGCCAACATGACGAAATCCCGTCTCTACTAAAAATACAAAAATTACCTGCGCATGGTGGCTTAGGCCTGTAATCCCAGCTACTCAGGAGGTTGAGGGGGGATAACCTAATTCTCCTGCTCACCTATGAAGAGCTTTTGATCTTTGCCAGCCTGGCAGCCACCTCTCCTGTGCCATCTCTCCTGCCTTTTGGTCTTGGAGACCAAAATGCACTTGTCCTCATTTTGAATCAATGGTCTGGCCTTGGGGCCTTTTCTGCAGCTTCTGTTTGCTTTGCAATGCTGTTACGGACTCGGTAGGCATCTACCCAGCGCCTGCAGTCTTCCTTCTTCCTTTGTTTTATTTGTTTGATTTTTGTTGTTTCATCTGTCGTCCAGGCTGGAGTGCAGTGGTGTGATCATGGCTCACTGCAGCCTCGACCTCTCAGGCTCAAGTGATTCTCCCACCTCAGCCTCCCGAGCAGCTAGGATGACATGTGAGTGCCACCACAAGGGCTAATTTTTTAAGTATTTTGTATAGACAGGATCTCCCTATGTTGCTCAGGCTGGTCGTGAACTCCTGGGTTCAAGCGATCTACCCGCTTTGGCCTCTCAAAGTACTGGAATTCCAGGTATGAGCCACCGAGTTGGGCTGGCAGAGTGTTTTTGTTTGTTCTTTTCACAGCTGTGTGTAGTTGATCACTTTTTTTTTTCTTTTGAGACAGAGTCTTGCTCTGTCGCCCAGGCTGGAGTGCAGTGGCGCGATCTCGGTTCACTGCAACCCCCGTCTCCCGGGATCAAGAGATTCTCCTGCCTCAGCATCCCGAGTAGCTGAGGCTACAGGAGTGTGCCACCACGCCCGGCTAATTTTTGTGTTTTTAGTAGAGACAGGGTTTTGCCATGTTGGCCAGGCTGGTCTTAAACTCCTGACCTCAGGCGATCCTCCCTCCTTGGCCTCCCAAAGTACTGGGATTACAGGTGTGAGCCACTGTGCCTGGCCTTGATCACTTCTTGAATCCCGTGACCAGCCTAGGATTGGGTCCAGAGTGAATGCTTCACAAATGTAGAATTAGTCATGCCAGGTGGTGTAGGCACAAACAATGAGCTCCATAGGTGTGTGGAAGTGGGAGGGGAGTCCCTTCCTACCAGGTGGTGAGTGATGGCTGCCTGGAGGAGGTGGCAGTCAAGTTGGGTTTTGAGGGATGAATATGATCTGGGGAGAAGGGAGGGTGTCCCAGGTGGAAGGAAAAGTATCGTGTGTGTGTGTGTTAGATCTGTCTGTGCACGTAGGTGTGTCAGAGGCGTCCTGGGGTGTGTGTGTTTGCCTACAATGTCTTCAACCCTTTCTCTCTCTCTCTCTTTTTGTTTTTAGACCAAGTTTTGCTCTTATTGCCCAGGCTGGAGTGCAGTGGCGCATTCTTGGCTCACCACAACCTCTGCCTGTCGGATTCAAGTGATTCTTCTGCCTCAGCCTCCCAAGTAGCTGGAATTACAGGCGTCTGCCACCACGCCCGGCTAATTTTTTGTATTTTTAGTAGAGACAAGGTTTCACCATGTTGGCCAGGCTAGTCTTAAACTCCTGACTTCATGATCTATCCACCTCAGCCTCCCAAAGTGCTGGGATTACAGACATAAGCCACCGTGCTCAGCCTATTTACTTCTTTATGGGTTCATCTTTTGCCTCCTACATCACTCAAGACTGGGCTCACCGAGAGGGCAGGGCTGCGTTGGCTGTGACCCCAGCACCCATCAAAGCAGATCACAGAGGAATGACCCAACAAGGGTGTCTGGGATGGCTGGGAAAGAACCCCACTTGCCATGCAGAGGCCTTGGGGCTGCTCTGCCCAGTAACCAACCACTGACCCTACTCTGACTCTCAGGAGAGAAAGGCCCCTTTGACCATGTGGCTGAAGACCAGACTCACCACAGCTCTGACTCTGAGCTTCAATTTCCTCTCCTGTCCTAGAGCCCTGCCCCTCCCTCCATTTTCATCCTGAGCTGCACACAGACCTGGTGGTGGGTGGGTGGGTGGCTGGCATCATGGCAACGGTAGCACAGGGTTGCCACAGCAACTTGGTTCCCTAGTGACAGGCCTGAGTTTCTTAGCCCATGGGTGGCAATCCACCAGGAAGAGATGGGGAGAGGGTGCCCCCAGCGTCCAGCTGGCACACAGGGGACATTCTGTAAACACTTGGAGGGCAGGATGGGGATGCATGGTGGCTGTCTTTTCCTGGGGCGCGAAGAGGAGACTTCAGGTCCCTGTTGGGCTCCATGCAACTCCTGGCACACTCTCCCTCCTCAGGGCCCCCATGCAGGCTGTTCCCTCCGCCTGGAGGCTGTTCCCTCTTCGCTCCTTCTGGCCAGCTCTTCAGCCTGACCTCCTGGCTCAGCCCCAGCTTTTATCATGGTGACAATTAATTGATGGCTTGTTTGCTTGTGTGATGATTGGTTTAATAAATGTTCCCTCTGCCAGATGCTACGCGCTAGGTGTCTCGGTCACAGCTGTGTCCCACACACCAAGGAGGCTGTTCTCAATACATCTTTGTCGACACTCTCCATCCTTGCTCCGCCTTGCCCACTTCTTCCAAGCCAATGCGGCCTCATCTCTATCCCTTGAGCTTTTTCTGGCACTGGGCTTAGGTCCTTCATATTATGTCCTCTCAGAATATTCGGGAACTTTGCACAATGTTCTGGAATGTCCTGGAACATTCTAGAACATTCTGTCCCCTTTTACTGAAGCTAGGACATCATCACCTCTTCAGGGAGGCGCTCCCTGATCTCCTGGCTGAAGCAGTGCTCCCCTACCCAACACACACTTGATCGCTCTCAGCTCATTGCCTTCAAGGCAGTTATTGCCATCTGAAATGGCCTTGGTCATTGATCAATTATATATCTCAGATTTGTCTTTCCCATCAGAATGTACCTTTCAGAATATCTTGGAACATGAGGTCAAGGATCTTGTCGGATGGGCTGACAGTTGAATCCCCAGCAGCCTCTCAGCACCATAGTCCCCACAGTGGGTGGTCCCAGTTGGTCGCCCCCCAGAGGTAGTCCTAGTTCTATCACATTGGGTGGATTTGACCTTTTCTTTTTTTTCTATTGGGATGGGATCTCTCTATGTTGCCATGGCTGGTCTTAAACTCCTGGACTCAAGTGGTCCTCCTGCCTCGGCCTCCCAAAGTGCTGGGATTACAGTCCTGAGCCACTGCAACTGGCCTGATTTTGTTTTAGTGAATCAGCTTTAATAAGACATAATTTACATCCAATGGCACATCCATGTTAAATGCCCAGTTCAATGAGTTTTGGCAAATGTAATCCTCCTAAGATACCCCTATAATCAGGATATACACTAGGTATGGTGGCTCACACCTGTAATCCCAGCACTTTGGGAGGCTGAGGTGGGAGAATCACTTGAGGCCTGGAGTTCAAGACCAGCCTGAACAATATAGTGAGACTCTGTCTCTACCAAATTTTTTTTACAAAATTAGCCAGGTGTACTGGCACACACCTGTGGTCCCAGCTACTCTGGAGGCTGAGGTACGAGGCTTATTTGACCCAGGAGGTCGAGGCTGCAGTGAGCTATGATTACGCCACTGCATTCCAGCCCGGGCGACAGAGCGAGACCTTATCTCTAAAAATATAAATAAATAAATAAAAGGGCCCGGCGTGGTGGCTCATGCTTGTAATCCCAGCACTTTAGGAGGCTGAGGTGGACAGATTGCTTGAGCTCAGAAGCTCAAGACCAGCCTGGGCAACATGGTGAAACCCCAACTCTACAAAAAAAAAAAAAAAAAAGCAAAAATTAGCTGGGCATGGTGGCGCACGCCTGTGGTCTCAGCTACTCAGGAGACTGAGGTAGGAGGATCACTTGAGCCCAGGAAGTCAAGGCTGCAGTGAACTGAGGTTGCACCACTGCACTCTGGGTGACAGAGTGAGACCCTGTCTCAAAAAAATAAATAAATAAAAAATAATAAAATTAGAAAGGCATGGTGGCATGTGCCTTATAGTTCTAGCTACTTAGGAAGCTGAGGAGGGAGCACGGCTTGAGCCCAGGAATTGGAGGTTACAGTCAGCTATGATCGTGCCACTGCACTCCAGCCTAGGTGACAGAGTGAGACGAAGACCCTGTCTTTCTTTCTTTTTTTTTTTTTGAGCCAGTGTTTTGCTCTTGTTGCCCAAGCTGGAGTGCAATGGCATGATCTCGGCTCACCGAAACCTCCACCTCCTGGGTTCAAGCGATTCTCCTGCCTCAGCCTCCCGAGTAGCTGGGATTACAGGCATGTGCCACCACGCCTGGCTAATTTTGTATATTTATTTATTTATTTATTTTATTTTTATTTATTTATTTATTTTTTTGGAGACAGAGTCTCGCTCTGTCACCCAGGCTGGAGTGCAGTGGCGCGATCTGGGCTCACTGCAAGCTCTGCCTCCTGGGTTCACGCTATTCTTCTGCCTCAGCCTCCCAAGTAGCTGGGACTATGGGCGCCCACCACCACGCCCGGCTAATTTTTTTGTGTTTTTTAGTAGAGACAGGGTTTCACCATGTTAGCCACGATGGTCTCGATCTCCTGACCTCGTGATCCGCCCGCCTCGGCCTCCCAAAGTGCTGGGATTACAGGCGTGAGCCACCACGCCCGGCCAATTTTGTATTTTTATTAGAGATGGGGTTTTTCCATGTTGGTCAGGCTGGTCTCAAACTCCCGACCTCAGGTGATCCGCCCGCCTCGGCCTCCCAAAGTGCTGGGATTACAGGCGTAAGCCACCGCACCCGGCCAAGACCCTGTCTTTTAAGAAAATGGATAAATAAAACAAAAAAAGAAGGTAGCCAGTCGAGGTGGCTCATGCCTGTAATCCCAGCACTTTGGGAGGCCAAAGTGGGCAGATCACCTGAGGTTGGGAGTTTGAGACCAGCCTGGCCAACATGATGAAACGCTGTCTCTACTAAAAATACAAATATCAGCCAGGACTGGTGGTGGGCAACTGTAATTCCAGCGACTTGGGAGGGTGAGGCAGGAGAATCGCTTGAACCTGGGAGGTGGAGGTTGCAGTGATATGAGATTGCGCCACTGCACTCCAGCCTGGGCGACAGAGTGAGACTCTGTCTGAAAAAAACAAAAGAAAACAAAAACAACAACAAAAATTTAAATAAATAAATAAAACATAAAAAAAGAAGGTGGGGCCAGTGCAGACATGACTTCAAGGAGGTGCGGGAGGCTGCTGGCTGGGGTAACAGAGAGAGATCATGGTGTTTGTCAGCAAGCCCCACTCATGATCCTGAAAGGACGTGCTGCCTCCATTAAAAAAAAATTTAGGGCCAGGCACAGTGGCTCACGCCTGTAATCCCAACACTTTGGGAGGCTGAGGTGGGTGAATCGTCTGAGTCAGGAATCCAAGACCAGCCTGGCCAACAAGGTGAAACCCCGTCTCTACTAAGAATACAAAAATTAGCCAGGCTTGGTAGTGCATGCCTGTAATCCCGGCTACTTGGGAGGCTGAGGCAGGAGAATTGCTTGAACCTGGGAGGCGGAGGTTGCGGTGAGCCGAGATTGTGCCATTATACTCCAGCCTGGCGACAGAGTGAGGCTCTGTCTGAAAAAAAAAAAAAAAAAAAGTAAAACACAGAGTTTGTTAGATAGGAGAAAAATCAAACAGGACCGAGGACAGGGCGTTGGTGTCGGGGGACCTTGAGCTTGCCCCAGGACCACTCCGTGGTGACCGCCTGACGGGGTGGACACTGTCCCCAGCCTAAAACCACAGGAACTTGAAGCCTTCCCCCAAGGCTTCACTTTCCTCCTCCATAACAACTGGGGATTTTAAGGGAGGCCTCCAAGCTCTGACCTGGGGGTATGAACCCTGCAGCTGGTCTGGAGTGGGAGAGCAGGTGGCGCGGCTCCTGCCTCTAGGAGAGCCGTGCCAGCTGTGAGCCAGATGGTGGCCAGGCCTGTGGATGCTGCCTGCTGTGTCCCTGCCTGCCAGCTCCACCAGACCACAGGTCATCATTACTGGATGAGGTGTGTGCAGTCACTGGCGTGGGCCCTCCAGGTCCTCCACTTGTCTCTGCTAGATCCCAGTGATAGTGGCCACTAGAGCTCAGGCCAACAGCTCTGGCAGACGTCACTGGCCTCACTCTGCCTCACTCAACATCCCATCTGTTCCATCTCCTTTTGGTCCCACCTGCAAAGTGCATCTCAACTAGGACTACTTCCCACCCCTCCATGTCTACCACCCTGGGATGAGCCCCACCCATTTTTCCCTGGATTATATGCCTCCTAACTTATGTCCCAAACTCAAGATATTGTCCCCCAGTTGTCAGATACTGTTGAACAGTCAGACACTGTCACACTGTTAAATTGACACTGTTAAAACCAGTGTCAGCTGGGTGCAGTGGTTCATGCTATAATCCTGGCACTTTGGGAGGCTGAGGCGGGCAGATCACTTGAGGTCAGGAGTTCGAGACCAGCCTGGCCAACATGGTGAAACCCTGTCTCTAATAAAAATACAAAAATTAGGCTGGGCGCAGTGGTTCACTCCTGTAATTCCAGCACTTTGGGAGGCCAAGGCAGGTGGATCACTTGAGGTCAGGAGTTTGAGACCAGCCTGTCCAACATAGTGAACAGGCTGTTCACCATGCCGTCTCAACTAAAAATACAAAAATTGGCTGGGCATGGTGGCACATGCCTGTAGTCCCAGCTACTTGGGAGGCTGAGGCAGGAGAATCACTTGAACCTGGGAGGCGAAGGTTGCAGTGAGCTGAGATTGTGCCATGGCACTCCAGCCTGGGCGACAGAGTGAGACTCCATCTCAAAAAAAAAAAAAAATTAGCCAGGCATGGTGGTGCATGCCTGTAGTCCCAGCTACTCGGGAGGCTGAGGCAGGAGAATGGCTTGAACCCAGGAGGCGGAGGTTCCAGCGAGCCGAGATCGCACCACTGCACTCGAGGGTGGGCCACAGAGCGAGACTCCGTCTCAAAAACAAAACAAAACAAAACAAAAACCCAGTGTCAATTATATTGCCACTGCTTACAAGCCCCCTCTCCCTTCTCATTTCATGCACAGGAACCCAAAAATGATCCCCAAAGCTCACTGTGACCTGAAGCACCTCCTGTTGCCTCCCACCCATTCTCCTCCCCTCTCCTCTCCCTCTTCCTAATTTTTCTCTGCCAGGCCACTCTCTAGGCACGCTCCTGCCCCAGGGACATTGCACTGGCTGCCCTGTGCTATGTAATCTTGGAGGACAGATCACACAGTGTGTCCAAAGTGCAGTGAGTCTACAGCACACTATGTGTGTGCGCACAGCCAGGAGCCCAGAGAACCTCTTCTTTCTTATCTTCAGCTGTGTGTCTTGTGTGTCTGACATATGGGTCAAATCTAGATGATTATGAAGTGTGCGTGCATATGGACACCATTGACTTCAGATGTTATTTGTGGCGGGTGTGTCAGCTGTAGGTCGCTGCTGAGTGAGGTTTGATGCCTGTATGTGGTTCGTCTGGAACAAAGACTCCTGCGGCGGTGCTGACTTAGGGCAGGCAAGGGTGTGTGTGTGTGTGTGTGTGCAGAGCTTGGCGGAACGTGAGCTGTTCATGCACGAGTGCATTCAACATTTGCGGAGTGCTTACTGTGTATTGGAGATGCCAGCAGTTCCCTTCAGCACTTGGTATCTGTCAACTTGCACAGGGTCATCTGAGAGCATTTTGTGTAATGATTGAGCACCTATTGTTGTATCAGGCCCTCTGTTGGAGATGCTGGTTGAGTGTGGTCCAACCTGCAGGAGTCCACCCAAGCAGGCCCTTTCCTTCCTCCTATGGGGTCTCCAGCCCCATAGCCACCTCCTTCTTCCAGCACTGACGGGAGAGAAGGCTTTGAGCTCCTTCTGGATCACTGCTCTCTGCCCAAGACTGCACAAGTCAGAGTTTTCTGACTTGGAGGTTAAAAGAATAAATGAGCTCCAAGCTACAGAGGGGATCCTGGGAGCCTGGACCCTACCAGAGATGGGGGGTGAGGGGTGCCCCCAAAAGGTCTAGATGCTTTATAGATGCCTATAGATGCAGGACTTTGAGCCCTGGCTGAGGGTCAGTGTGTTGGGAGGGCTGGTGCTTAGGGATCTGAGGGTGTTGGGTCCGGTGGAATGGACTTTAGGAGTGTAAGGTTTGAAGGATCTGTGGGCAGGGATTTGGGGGAGTGGGAGATGAGATTTGAGTAGAGGATGGGAGATAATTGGATGTGGAGAGTTTTAGAGTATGAGGAACCAGAATTGGTGTATGAAGCAGGTGGTGGGAACCTAAGGGCAGATGATTGGGGTCTCAGGGTGGAGGCTCTGAAGAGGGTATGTCAGGGGAGGGTGGGGAACCATTAGGGGCTGGAAGTCTGAGGCCTGGGCATGGGTGAGTTTCGCCCCTGAGAGAGGCCTGGGAAGGAGGTAAGACTGGAGTTGGGGTGTGCAGGATGGGGAGAGGGAGGGTGTGGTTCTCAGAGCTCAGAGACCCATTTCTCCATGCTCCATCTCACCCTCCCGCCCACCCTTCCTGTAGCTCACTTCCCTGTGGCTCCAACGCCTCAAAGTATAACCACGCCCAGCCAACGACCGGGGCACGCCTGCCAGCGCCCCAGGTCACTCACAGACACTCCTTAACACCTGCACGTGCCCCGCCCCTCCTCAGATCCGCCGTTCACTTAGCCCGGCCCCACCCGCATCAGATGAGGCTCCGCCCCCCCAGGCCCCGCCAATCCCTCGCCCCCTCCACGCACACACCCCTGATCTTCCTCGCTCTCCTTCCAACCAGACTCCACCCCCCGCCCAGGCCCCGCCCTTCCGCAGACCACGCCCTCTCTTCGCTTGACCACACCCATTCCCAGATTCCTCCCCTCTCCTGCCCAGACCCGTCCCAACCTCAGACCCATCTTCTCCTTTCTACCTCCCCGACCACTCCCCCACTGCATTCCTAACCTCCACCTTGTCCCTTCTCACACCTGGCCCCACCCTTCATCCTGCGCCCCGCCTCCTCCTCAGGCCGGACCCTTGTCCCTCCTCCTCTTGTCCTAGGCCTGCCCCTTCTTCAGACCCCGCCCCACTCCTCAGCCCAGGGACCAACCCCATCCTGCACCTACTTGTCCTGCTCCGCCCCGGCCCCACCTATCCAAAGACAGCACGCCCTCTCAGCCCAGAACCGCGTCCATTTCGGACTTGGTTCCGCCCCTCACGCCAGGGTCCCGCCCCAATCCCGCACCCCTAGCCCAGGCCCCGCCCTGGACCCACCTCTCTGCATAGCAGGCCCCTCCCTTTATCCCAGGCCCGCCCCGGGCCTCCGTAGACCACGCCCCTCAGGTTCCGGGCCCGCCCCAATTCTTGGTTTCTGGTCCCGGCCCCGCCCCTCCGCAGACCTGGCCCCGCCCCGCCCCCCGCGTCTCGGTTTCCCGGGCCTGCGCGCGCGGCTCCCGTCACTCGAACGCGCGACGGCGGGGGGAAGATGGCGGAGTCCGGCGGTAGCAGCGGCGGTGCTGGTGGCGGCGGCGCTTTCGGCTCGGGCCCGGGCCCCGAGCGCCCGAACAGGTGAGACCGGGCCCGCAGGATAGACCTGCACCTGTCTTGGAGCCCAGGGCACCTGTGGGCAGTCTTGGGCGTCCTGAGGGGTTGAGGGGAGGCCTGGCACGGCTCGAGGGTCTTTCGCTGAGAATTTGGACTTTACGGGGCCGTGGGGTACTGGAGGAGCCGAGGGCTACTGAGCGGGTAGCTGGAGGGGGGCTGGGTGCCCCAGGACCTCGAGGCGTCTGCAGGCGGCCCTAGGGACCTCAGAATCCTGGGGGTCTGAAGGGAAACCGAGGGGCTCTTGACTGTGGTGGGCCGTGGGGCAACTGGGGATGCCAAGGGGCCTGGGCAGCAGAGAGGGCCTGAGCAGGGGCCATGGCCAGTCTGAGGGTGGTGAGGTGTCTTGGGGGCTCTGAGGAAGGGGCTAAGGTCCAAGGCATCCTGGGAGGTGCTGAAGGGCGCCAAGGTGGCTAAAGGTCCTGAGAGCGTGCTGAGGGGTCCTGGGAGGCGTGGAGACTGGGAGGCTCTGGGTGGGGGACTCAGGTGACTCTGGGAGCCTGAGATGGGGAGGCTGAGGGGGCCTGGGGTGGGTCTAGGGAACCTGAGGTGGGTGAGAGAACTCCAGGGGGGTTATAAAGAACATAGAGAGGCTTCTTTGGGGCTTCTCCCTTCCATCCCCATGGGGTCCAAATCCACATCCCCAACAGGCTAAAGGACTTACAGAAAGGTCTTGCCCTCAGAATTCACCCCTTTGGTCAGAGGTAGGCCCCCTTTCCCCAAGGCCCAGTCCTGACATGGATTGCTTGAACCTCCAGGTTTGCATGACAATTAGTTATCATCAGTAACTAATGATACGTGTGTGCATGCATTGTATTGGATTGTCAGAGGGAAAGAACACCTGCCTTAGGGAGTGTGATCTCCTGCTCTTTTCCTATTGGGCAAAGCCAGACCCTCCCACCCCAGCTCCTCCTCTAGCCCGCCACCCAGGTCAGGCCAAGGAGGAAATTCAGGCTTTTTCTTGCTGGTGAGCTTCCAGGAGCCAGTAATTTCAGTCAACATGATAAATGATGAAGTTGTTTGATAGTTACGTGCTGTGGAGTTTTGGACCTGTGGGCTGGTGTTGGAGGGAATGGCCTGATGGCCTGGCTGTGTGATTTGGTACTGAATGGAACACGCATGGGATGGGTGGGGAAGGGAGGAGGGATGGCTGGGCCAGGGCACAGAGGAGGAGGCAAAGGCCTTGCCTGTTCCTGAGAATGCTGAGTGGCACCTTGAGACTTAGGTCTGTGGGCATTGAATCTGGTCTGCCAGAGGGGCCGTGGGGAACCCAGGAGGTGTGTGTCCAGAGGGGTGACCAGCCTCCTGGGGTAGGTGTGGGGCAAGATTGTCCTGCAGTAGGGAGCCAGGAGATGTCAGATGATTTTCAGAGATATTCAGAGAGTGGCCAGGGCTTGAAAATTGGGTATGAGTTGGCAAGTAAGGGACAGGGAAGAGGGACAGTGAACCGCAGGTCCCTGCCTTGGGCACTGGAGTGGGATAACCTGGGGCTAGTGCTTTTTTTATTTTTATTTTTTTGAAACCCCGTCTCGCTCTGTCACGCAGGTATCTAGGCTGGAGTGCAGTGACGCCACCGAGGCTCACCACAGCCTCAAACTCCTGGACTCAAGTGATCCTCCCACCTCAGCCTCCTGAGTAGCTGGGACTACAGGTGTGCACCACCACACTTGGCTAATTTTTAAATTTTTTGTAAATACCAGGTCTTGCTTTGTTGCCAGGCTGGTCTCAAACTCCTGGGCTCAAGCAATCTTCTTGCCTCACCCCTCACTAAGTGCTGAGATTACAGATGTGAGCCACAATGCTGGGCTTTTTTTTTATAAACAGCTTTATCAAGGTATAATTAATTGCATGGCATACAATTCACTCATTTTGTTTTTATTTATTTATTTATTTTTTGAGACAGAATCTCTCTCTGTCACCCAGGCTGGAGTGCAGTGGCGCGATCTTGGCTCACTGCAACCTCTGCCTTCCAGGTTCAAGGGATTCTCCTGCCTCAGCCTCCTGAGTAGCTGGGACTACAGGTGCCCGCCACCATGCCCGGCTAATTTTTGTATTTTTTAATTAGAGACAGGGTTTCACTGTTGGCCAGGCTGGTCTGGCAATCCTGACCTCAGGTGATCCGCCCGCCTCGGCCTCCCAAAGTGCTGGGATTACAGGCGTGAACTACTGCACCCAGCCAATTCACTCATTTTAATTTATCATTAAGTTTTTCTTTTTTTTTTTTTTTTTGAGACAGAGTGTTACTCTGTTGCCCAGGCTGGAGTGCAGTAGTGTGATCTCGGCTCACTGCAACCTTTGCCTCCTGGGTTCAAGCAATTCTCCTGCCTCAGCCTCCCGAGTAGCTGAGACCACAGGTGCATGCTACCATGCCCGGCTAATTTTTGTATTTTTAGTAGAGACGGGGTTTTGCCATGTTGGCCAGGCTGATCTTGAACTGCTGACCTCAAGTGATCTGCCCGCTTCAGCCTCCCGAAGTGCTGGGATTACAGGTGTGAACCACTGCTCAACCCAGATCATTAAGTTTCAGTACATTTACTGAGTTGTGCATCCTTCACCACAATCCAGTTTTTTGGAATGCTTCCATCACCCCAAAGAGTTCCCCCAAGCTCGTTTGCAATTAACCCTGCTCCCCCAACATCCAGCCCCGGGGACATCCTGATCTGCTTTCACTCTCTGTAGCTTTGTCTTTTCTAGAAATTTTGTAAGAATGGAATCAGACATGTGGCCTTTGCGTCTGGTTTCTTTCCTTAACATAATGTTTTTGAAGTTCATCTGTGTTGTTGTATCAGAAATTTGTTCTTTTTCACTGTGGAGTGAAAATAAACAAACTGTGTCCGTCCATACAATCTCGTATGGACGGACACAGTTTGTTTATCCGTTAACTGGTTGATGGACTGTTGGGTTGTTTCCATTTTGACAACTGCAAATAAAGTTTCTGTGAACATCTGGGTATGTGTCTCTGTGTGGACGTATATTTTCATCCTCTTGGGTAAATACTTAAGAGTGGAATGACTAGCTCATATGGTAGATGTGTTTAAATTTTTTTTTTTTCGAGACAGGGTCTCACTCTGTTGCCCAGGCTGAAGTGCAGTGGTGCAATCACAGCTTACTGCAGCCTCGACCTCCTTGGGCTCAGGTGATCCTCCCACCTCAGCCTTCCAAGTAGCTGGTAGGTACTACAAGGGCGTATGCCACCACACCCAGCTATTTTTTCTGTGCTTTTGTTGAGACAAAGTCTTGCCATGTTGCCCAGGCTGGTCTTGAATTCCTGGGCTCAAGCAATCTTCCCACCTCGGCCTCCCAAAGTGCTGGGATTACAGGTGTGAGCCACTACGCCTGGCTATGTTTCAATTTTTTTTTTTTTTTTGAGATGGAGTCTCTCTCTGTTGCCCAGAGGTTGTTCACTGCAACCTCTGCCTCCTAGGTTCAAGCGATTCTCCTGCTTCAGCCTCCTGAGTAGCTGGGATTGTAGGGCTGCGCCACCACACCCAGCTAATTTTTGTATTTTTAGTAGAGACGGGGTTTTGCCATGTTGGCCAGACTGGTCTCGAACTCCTGACCTCAGGGGATCCGCCCGCTTCCGCCTCCCAAAGTGCTGGGATTACAGGTGTGAGCCACCGAGACTGGCCATGTTTTAATTTTTAGGAAACTGCCAAGCTCGTTCCCAAAGTGGCTGTACCATTTTGCATCCCCACCAGCAATGTTCAAGAGTTCCAGCTCCTCCTCATCCTCACTAACACCTGGTATGGCCAGTCCTTAGTTTTAGCCATTCTTATAGGTGTGTGCTGGTGTCTTCATTTGGTGTTTTTATTTATTTATTTATTTGTGAGATGAGGTCTCACTCTGTCGCCCAGGCTGGAGTGCGATGGTGTGATCCTAGCTCACTGCACCCTGGAAGTCCTGGCTTCAAGCGATCTTCGGGCCTCAGCCTCTGGAATAAGTGGGATTACAGGTGTGCACTTAGGTGTCCACTGTTCCCAGTCTTATTTTGGTTTTAATTTGCATTTCTCTAATAACTAATGATGTTGGACAGTTTTTCATGAGCTTCTTAGCTATTCATATCTTTGGTAAAGTGTCTTTTCAAATCTTTGGCCCATTTTTAAGTTGGGTTGCCTTTTATTTATTTATTTATTTTTTTTTAGACTGAGTCTCGCTTTGTTGCCCAGGCTGGAGTGCAGTGGTGCGATCCTAGCTCATTGTAACCTCCACCTCTTGGGTTCAAGCGATTCTCATGTCTCAGCCTCCCGAGTAGCTGGGATTACAGGTGCATGCCACCACACCCGGCTAATTTTTGTATTTTTAGTAGAGACGGGGTTTCACCATGTTGGCTAGACTGGTCTCAAACTCCTGACCTCAGGTGATCTGCCTGCCTCAGCCTCCCAAAGTGCTGGGATTACAGGCGTGAGCCACCACACCCGGCCCTTTTTCTTTTTTCTTTTTTCTTTTTTTCTTTTTTTTTTGAGATGGAGGCTTGCTCTGTTGCCCAGGCTGGAGTGCAATGGCATGATCTTGGCTCACTGCAACCTCTGTCTCCCAGGTTCAAGCAATTCTCCTGCCCCAGCCTCCCAAGGAGCTGGGATTACAGGCATGTGCCACCACACCCAGCTAATTTTTGTATTTTTAGTAGAGACGGGGTTTCTCCATGTTGGTCAGGCTGGTCTCGATCTCTTGACCTCGTGATCTGCCTGCCTCAGCCTCCCAAAGTGCTGGGATTACGGTGTGAGCCACCACGCCCGGCCCTCTTTCTTAAAAGACATCTTTATCATTCTCCCCTATCCTCCATCCTAGTGAAAAATCACTGTTTGGAGCAACTGATAGGGGCGTCTCATGCCTCAGGTACTAGTGTGGGGAGAACCCCTAATGTGGCAAGATGGAGCATGCAGAAAATGGATCATGTTTTGAGGGAGATTGGTACAAGACATTCTCTCAAAAGTCATTTTGAGACATTGAGTCTTTGTAGCATTGTTCGTCTGTTCCTTCATTTATTGCAAATGGGACAGCCAGGCCTGGTGCACGACCCACCTCCTCGCCTCAACCTGCCCACGCTTCCTTCCTTTTCATCCTTCCACTCTCCAAGGTTCTGGCCCCTCAGAGCCACCTGCCTGACCATGCAAGCTCAAGTAGTCCCCAGGACACTTTTTCTAGTCACCTAGTTGTGTGTGTGTGTGTGTGTGTGTGTGTGTGTGTTTGAGATCGAGTTTCACTTTTGTTGCCCAGGCCGGAGCGCAGTGGCATGATCACTGCAACCTCCACCTCCCGGGCTCAAGCAACTGATTCTCCTACCTCAGCCTCCCGAGTAGCTGGGATTACGGGCACCTGCCACCAAGCCCAGCTAATTTTGTATTTTTAGTAGAGATGGGGTTTCTCCATGTTGGCCAGGCTGGTCTGGAACTCCTGACCTCAGTTGATCTGCCTGTCTGGGCCTCCCAAAGTGCTGGGATTACAGGCGTGAGCCACCGCGCCTGGCTTGTGGTTTTTTGTTTGTTTGTTTGGTTTGGTTTGAGGCAGAGTCTCACTCTGTCGCCCATGCTGGCATGCAGTGTCATAGCTCCCTGCAGCCTTCTTGACCTCCTGGGCTCAAGCAATCCTTCTGCTTCAGCCTCCCGAGTAGCTGGGACTACAGGCATCTACTACCACACCTGACTAATTTTTTTTTTTGAGACATTGTCTCGCTCTGTCGCCCAGGCTAGAGTGCAGCGGCACAATCTGGACTCACTGCAACCTCCACCTCCTGGGTTTAAGTGATTCTCCTGCCTCAGCCTCCTGAGTAGCTGGGACTACCAGTGCACGCCACCATGCCCGGCTAATTTTTGTATTTTTCGTAGAGACGAGGTTTCACCGTGTTGGCCAGGATGGTCTTGATCTCCTGACCTCGTGATCCACCTGCCTTGGCCTCCCAAAGTGTTGGGATTACAGGCGTGAGCCACCGCACCCGGCCCACACCTGACTAATTTTTAAAAATTGTTTTGGGCCGGGCGTGGTGGCTCATGCCTATAATCCCGGACTTTGGGAGGCCGAGGTGGGCAGATCCCTTGAGGTCAGGAGTTTGAGACCAGCCTAGCCCACATGGTGAAACCCCTTCTCTACTAAAAATACAAAAATTAGCCAGGATTGGTGGCACATGCCTGTAATCCCAGCTACTCGGGAGGCTGAGGCAAGAGAATCGCTTTAACCTGGGAGGTGGAGGTTGCAGTGAGCTGAGATTGCTCCACTGCACTCCCACCTGGGCGAGAGAACCAGACTCTGTCTTTAAAAATATATATATTATTTTATAGAGACGGGGTCTCTTTTTTTTTTTTTTTTGAGACAGAGTTTTGCTCTTGTTGTCCAGGCTATAGTGCAATGGCATGATCTCGATTCACCGAAACATCTGCCTCCCAGGTTCAAGCGATTCTCCTGCCTCAGCCTCCCGAGTAGCTGGGATTACAGACATGTGCCACCATGCCTAGCTAATTTTGTATTTTTAGTAGAGACGCAGTTTCTCCATGTTGGTCAGGCTGGTCTCGAACTCCCGACCTCAGGTTATCCGCCCACCTTGGCCTCCCAAAGTGCTGGGATTACAGGCGTGAGCCATTGTGTCCGGCCAAGACGCGGTCTCATTATGTTGCCCAGGCTGGTCTTGAACTCCTGGGCTCAAGTGATCTTCCTGCCATAGCCTCCCAAAGTGCTGGGACTACAAGCATGAACCACTGTGCCCAACCTGTATTTTTGTTTTTTGTTTTTGAGGTAAGATATATGTAACACAAAATTCACCCACTTTAAGTGAACAATTCAGTGGCATTTAGTACATTCACAGAATTGTGCAACCATCACTGCTGTCCAGTTCCAAAACATCTTTGTCCCCGCAAAAGGTGACCCCATCTTCATTAGCGCTAACCCCCTATTCTCCATTGCCCAGCCCCTGGCAATCACCAATCTGCAGTCTGTCTCTATCTGTTTTCAAGTTTTATAAGTAGAATCATGTACTATGTGGCCTTTTGAGTCTGGCTTCTTTCACTCAGCATGATGCTTTGGGGGTCATGCATGTTGTAGCCTAAATCAGCACTTCATTCCTTTTTATGGCTGAGTAATATTCCACTGTGTGGATGCACCACATCATCCATTCATCTGTTGATGGACACTTAGATTGGTTCCACCTTTTGGCTATTATGAATCATGCTGCTATGAACATGAGTGTACACATTTTGTCTAAACACTCATGTTCAGTCCTTTGGGGTACACATCTAGGAGCGGAATTGTTGGGGCGCATGCTTGTTGTATATTCTTGATCATGCTGGTCACCACCTAACATTATTTGTTGTGTTTCTCTGGTGCCTTGAGGTTGGAAAGCCTGTCTCTCTTGTGCTGTCTTGTGTGCCTGGAACATGAATGACACAGAAGGAGGAAGTGTCCCAGAGACATGGCTGAGAGGGAGGAAGGGAGGGATGGGGGTGTGCAAAAGCTTATTGCTCTCTGAGGCTTGCAGTCTGACAGGTGGGAATTTCCTTCTGTGGGATCAGGTCAATCTTTTGCCTTTCCAGGGAGGCTTGTGGGGCTGCTGGGGGGCAGTGGGGTCTGGCCTTAGTCTCTGGCTGCCTTTCTAGCCTACGAGGCAACGCCCGCATCTGCCTTTTTGTCCCACGAAGCTTTTGTCTTTTGGCCAGGGGCGGGGGCAGTTTCTGTCTTCCCCCTGGCCCTTCCAGCGGTACCACAACTCAAGAAACTGTCCCCAGGAGGGACTGCACTCTCCCACCCCCGACCGCCCCCAACGTTATATAACTTGTTTGTTCCAACTTCTGTCTTCTGCAACCAAGGGGGAAAAAAGAAAGAGAAAAGCTTATTCTCCTTCCTTCCTATCTCGAGGGATCAACAAAAAACCCGTTGCCTAGTAGAGATGGTCGTTAATGACTGAGCCGAACCTCAGGGATGGACAGAGTGGGGCTGCCCTGGCTGGGGTGTGCGGAGAGGAGGTGGGGTCCTTGCTGCAAGCACAAAGGACACTTGTTCACCAGCTGGCCTCCTCCCAGCTCAGGCCATGGGGTCTAGACTCCTTGGAGGGAAAGGAGGCTTGGGCCACTTGGGGTGTTGCAAGGGGAGGCAAACCCTCCGGGGAGCCGCACCTCCCCAGCTAAAATTCTATCACTGTGAGGTACCTGGCCGGCAGAGTTTTGGAGGAACCTTCTGGCCTTGCAGTCTCTCCGACATGGGCCTTTGGCATCCATGCTTTTTGGCCCACACTCCCTGGAGACGCCTGGGTAGGGCCCAGGCTCACTGAGTCATGCTGTTCCTGGGGGTGAGGTGGGGGGATCTGGGTGAGGGATGTGCCGGCTTCAGGCATTTGCATAAGAAGTGGTGGCTAGGCTGGGTGCTTTGGCTCACTCCTGTAATCCCAGCGCTTTGGGAGCCTGAGGCAGGCGGATTACAAGGTCAGGAGTTTGAGACCAGCCTGGCCAACATAGTGAAACCCCCTCTCTACTAAAAATACAAAAATTAGTCAGGTGTGGTGGTAGGCGTCTTTAATCCCAGCAACTCGGGAGGCTGAGGCAGGAGAATCGCTTGAACCTGGGAGAAGGAGGTTGCAATGAGCCGAGATCGTGCCACTGCACTCCAGCCTGAGCGACAGAGTGAGACTCTGTATCAAAAAAAAAAAAAAAAAGAAGTGATGGCTGGGACGTTGTGCCCAGGGGCTTTGCTGCCTGCTGAAAGGGTTTGCATGGAAAGTTGTGGCCGAGACGCTGTGTCCGGTGGGTTTGTCACGGTCAGTCTGGCTCAGTGGCCTTTGCCTGTTGAAGCTTTCTCCACAATCTAGATCATATCCACCAAGCCCAGAGGCCTTGGAAGGGTCCAGCCCCCCAGCTCCTGCTAGGAAGACTTGGGGGAAGAGGTGGCTTTCCAAGGAGGTTCTTGCTACTTTGGGGAAGTTCTCGTTCCTTTGGCCTCTTGCCCCTTTCTTTTTTATTATTATTATTTTTTTTGACGTCACTCTGATCTCAGGCTGGAGTGCAGTGGCATGATTTTGGCTCACTGCAACCTCCGCCTTCTGGGTTCAAGTGATTCTCCTGCCTCAGCCTCCCAAGTAGCTGGGACTACAGGCACCCACTACCATGCCTGGCTAGTTTTTGTAGTTTTAGGAGAGATGGGGTTTCATCATGTTGGCCAGGCTGGTCTCGAACTCCTGACCTCAGGTGATCCACCTGCCTTGGCCTCCCAAAGTGCTGGGATTACAGGCATGAGCCAGCGCGCCCGGCCTCATGGCCCTTTCAGAAGGAGGATTTTTGACCCTTCCAAGACATGGACTCAAGTCCTTCTCCTGGAAAATGTGGTCAGATATCGCGGCATGAGGTGTCTCATCATACCCATGGGTGACTGTGGCTCCCTCTTTATGGGGTGTGGCTGTGACAGATTCCTCATCTGGGAAATGGGGCTCCAGGCCCACCAGGTGGGGGGTGTCTGGGAGGAAACGAGCGGGGAGAGGTCACACGTGCCTCATCAGTGTTACTGTGGCAGTGCTGACGTCGCCCATGATGGGGACACTGCCATCCTTCTGCCCGCCATGCCCACATGGGCCTTGAGGGGATCGTCGATGCCAGCAAGCCTTGATGTGGCGTGCGTGTGTCAGGCAGCAAGCCTTGATGTGGCGTGCGTGTGTCAGGCAGGGAAAGGAGAGGGTGAGCTTGAGCCGTTGGGAAGACAGTAGTGCCATGACTTGGTGGCCGTAAGAGGGACAGCAGCAGGGGCAGCGGGAGAGTAGAGCACGTCCAGCGTGAGCTGGAGAGGGCAGGTTCGGCCAGGAGCAGGCCTGGGAGCAGGAGCTCGGTGGGGCGGGGGCGGGGGCCGGGGGGTGGTGCGTCTCAGCAGGGATGGGGGCAGGTGGGACTGGGCCAGCCCAAGAAGGGCACGGGCCCACAGGCCGAGCCACATCCAGGCTACTCGTTCTGCCCCTCACAGCTGAGCCCCTTCTCTGGGAGGGAGGCCACCCTCTCCTCCCCTCCTTGTAGGCAGGTCCCAGGAGCTCTGGGAGTGGAATTGCTCTGAAAGCACTCACTTCAACCGGAATCGTGCAGTGCAATCGTCACAGCTGGACTGTTTCCACCTGGTAGCTCTGACCCCTGGGACGGCCTCCTTGTCATTGTCCATAGTTACCGGGAAAGAAAGGTTTTATTACCCTCCGCCATAATCGCACCGTCTCCAGGGAGCCCCTGCGAATGTCATCCCACCTCCCCCACTGCGATTACTTTTTATCTCATCCATCTCTCCTCAGACACTGTAAAAGTGAGGCTTTCTCCTCACTCCAGCTCTTTGGTTTTTTCCTTTTTCTGATATTTGTGTGTGTGTGTGTGTGTGTGTGTGTGTGTCTTATCCTTTGGTTTTAGGGAATGTTTTAGATTTGGTGTTAAGAGGCCCTGGAGGAGGAAGAGTAGAGGAAGAGGAGGAGGAGATGAGAGGGAGGAGGAGGAAGAGGAGGAGGAGAAAAAGAGGAGGAGGAAGAGAGGAGGAGGAGGAGAGAGAGAGGAGGAGAAAGATAGAGAACAGGAGAATGGGGAGGGAGAGAGGAGGATAAGGGGGAAGGACACAGATAGAAATAATTCAGCGACTTGGGGCCTTGGATCCTGGAAGAAGGGGGTGGGATCTACCGAAGGCAAGGGGTGACTGGGCAGCATGCGTCCTGGCATCCCCAGCTCTTTGCTCTGTGGACAGGATTTGTTAGACACCTTTCTCTGCCTTTGTGCAGGTGCCACAGTCTCCTGTGTCCACCCCATGCCTGGTGCTGGACATGCAGGGTCCATGGGACAGATGGACCCTGCCCATGGGGCGCATACATGCCAGCAGGAGTTAGAGAACGTCGTGTGGTCATTTCTGGGCTGGCTGGGCCAGGGGGCCAGGGCAGGGTTTGGGTGAGGGGCATATCAGTCAGCCTCCTGTTTTGAAAGGATCCTTCTGTAGGCCGGGTGTGGTGGCTCACGCCTGTATTCCCAGCACATTGGGAGGCCAAGGTGGGTAGATCACTTGAGGTCAGGAGTTCGAGACCAGCCTGGGCAACATAGTGAGATCCAGTCTCTACTAAAAATACACAAAACTAGCTGGGCGCGGTGGCGGGTGCTTGTAGTCCCAACTGCTCTGGAGGCTGAGGCACGATAGTCGATTGAACCCAGGAGCCGAGATTGCACCACTGCATTCCAGCCTGGGCGACAAAGTGAGACTCTGTCTCAAAAAAGAAAGGATCCCTCTGGCAAGAGACAAGGGATCCTCGGCCAAGGTGGGCCCTGGAGGGATGGAGAGGCACACGCAGGCTTGGGGATGCCTGGAGGTTGAGCTTGTGCTGACCGATAATGGTGGCCAGTTTCTGCCCTCCCCACCGGGCAGGCTGAAGGTCAGGGTTGTCCTTGGTCCCGCGTGGTTGCACTGCCTGCAACAAGCAGCAGACTTGGAGGCGCCACCTGGCCTAGGGGATTCGCAGCCTTGCCTGTGTTCCAGAAAAGCCCTTCATGCCTCTCCTTGCTCAGGGTTCGTGCCACTTGGAGCTCCCACAGTCCTTGAGGGCTTCAGGTCTTCCCACCAGCAGGTCCCAGTCCTGGGAATGTCCCTGCTCCTGAGAGAAGGCCTTAGTCTGGCTGCAGCTGCCCAGGAGGTCCCCAGGTAGCATCTCTTGTGGGTTCTACCTTCAAGCCACAGCCTGGAGCCAGCTCCTCCTGCTCTCTCCTCCCCATCCCAGCTCAGAGCCATTCCTGGCTCTTCCCCTCCTGGGCATCATCCCCAACTGCAGCCAGCGGGACCCTCCTAAGGCAGGCATCAGACCTGCCTTAGGTCAGACCTCACTCCCCTGCTGGCCACCTGCCAGTGGCTCCCTCACTCTCAGAACAAAATCTACTTCTTGATGTGACCCGCCGGGCCCCTGAGCTTGCACAGCTCTGACGGCTCTGCTGGGCTCTGAAGCACACTCACTGGAATGTCCTGTCCCAGCGATTTGCACGGCTCAAGTGTTGTCTCCTCGGGGCCTGGCCACTGTGTCCACCGTGGCGCCACTGCTCGCCCTGTCGTCATGGTACATTCTCTGCTTGAGGACCCATGTCCCTGTAGAATGTACGTTCCCCAAGGGTAGGGCTTTATCGGATCTTTTTACAGTGGTGGTCCTGGCGCTGGCACAGCTGCTGGCACGGGATGGATGCTCTTGAGTATAGATCCAGTGAGTACCGCACCCTGCACAGTCTTCGACGCATACCAGAGGGGAAGCCTCCTGGCATAGCTCTGCATGCCCAGGCTGGCTGAGGGTCATCCGCTTCTTCCTCTTCACTTCATTGAACCAGCAGGGTGTGGGCGGAGAAGCAGAAATTCACAGGCATGTTGTCAGTAAACCGGCCCTGTTACAGAGCCCAGGGCACCGTACCGTTTTGCGTGTGCTGTCTTTAGTGAGTGAGCAAAACCTCAGCCCTGCATGTTAAAGCAAAGGCGGCAAACGACAGCCGCTCTCTCACTGTCCAGCTGTCTGAAGTGGAAGTGGGGGCCAAGCCCGCTGGGTTCCTGCTGCCGGCAGCCCCGCCCTCCTCCTCTGGTAGCCGCTCTGCAGCTGTGCGGACCAGCTCTCTTAACACTTGTTAACCCCAGCCTCCAGTCCCTTCCTGCCCCCCAGCCCGCCCCTTCCACATGTCTCTCCGGAGAGGGCCGCGCAGAATTCACAGGACTCGTCTCCAACGGCCGTGCCAGCAATTCTCTAGCATTCCTCCTCTGCAGAGCGGATTTTGGTGCGTGTCCAGCGTGATTTCAGACCCCTCACTGCGCAGCGGAGCGCCTGATCACTCTGTGTGCACCACCACGGTGCATACTGAAAATATTGTGATCCGGGAGGAAGTAACCAGCACCTTGGGGGAATCACAGACCTTTCCTGCGAGGGCAAGGGCTTCCGGAATTGAACAGGCTGGGCCTGGAGGAGATCTTGAAGGGTGGACCTTCAGGCTTGTAAAGGCCTGGAGGGGGGTCACCCAAGGATCGAGGCCGAAGATGTTTACTGACGCCACAACTGTGAAATTCCACAGGGGTCAAAGACGGACTCGGGCGGGAGCGCTCTGGGCTGGATATCCGGAGAGTTCTGCTCTCCACGGGATGTTAGAATTTGAGGCAGTCTGCCTAAGGAGGCAGAGCAGAGAGGCATGTGATCACCCAGATTGTCTGAGAGCGGAACATTTTCCCGGAGCGGGGTGGAAGGAGTGTCAAGGTGACTGTGAGATGACAGACACGTAGTGGAGCCCCACAGAGGGCCCCCAAGACACCCTCTCTGTTGCCATCAGCCTGAGTCATCCTCTCTCTGAAAAACTTCCAGGACTGAAGTTCGAGTTGGAAGCACGCGTTCTCCTTGGTGAAGTCTGTCCTGTCCCAGGAGGGCTTCTCTAGGTCTCTCCTCTGGCTCCCCGTCCTCGGGTCCTCATGGCTCTCAGTCGTGTGAAGCGGGGGGTCAGGAGCGCACAAATGTTTATACTCCACGTGAGTCACTTGCACAGATGATGGGTGATGTTTTCCTCGCCAAGGCTGATGGCACCGGGCCCCTCTGCCGTTCCAGCCTCAGTCACGCCTCCAGTCTGTTAGCATTTAGAGTTGCTGAACTTTCGCATTGGTCAGGGGCGCGGGCAGCTTGCTGACCTTTTCTGGGAGTCGTGGCGGACGGAGTGGAGCCGTCTGCCTCGTCACAGACAGGCGGGGCTGCGGCTGGGGATGGCCACCGCCCACTCGCCCTCAGAATGGCCCTCAGCGGGGCTTCCTGACCCCTCAGCCCCAGTAGGAAGCTGGTGTGCACTGCAGGGAGAGGCGGCAGCTGGAAAAGTGTTAAGGCCACAGCGGTTTTTCCAGAGGCTCGTCTGGAATGCTGTGGATGGATCTGAGGCCCCTGACATCCGAGGCCCCTCTTGGTGGGGAGAGCCAGAAACCCAAGACACTGCCGTCAGTTAAAGACTCGAAGTTCACATTTTAAAAAGTGCAAGGAGACACCCGGTTTTAGGTACGTTGGGGTGCAAGGTCTGAAGGCTGGAATCTGTGGCTCCCTTCTTTCAACTCTGCCATCCCTCTTGTCTGGGTGCTGCCCACCTGGTAGAAAGGGGACCTCACCTTGCCACTCCACTAGCCTGCCAACACCACCGGGAAGGTGACCCTTCATCCTGGTGGCTCCAGTAAAATTCCCAGGGAAGGCTCTGATTGGATCAGAAGGGCCAAGTCCCCATCCCAGGATGAATCCCTATGGCCAGGGGCCCTGGAGCCTCTGTCCAGTCTGTGTCACATCCATATTTTCAGCCCAGCAATGGAATCTGCCTGATCTCCACCACTGGGGCTGAGAATAGAGAACAGGAGGTTCCCAAGGAAAACAGGGGGCCCTTATGAGAAGAGGAGGGATGGTAAACACCCCAAAAATGAAGATATTCATGACACACCCCCTCTGATGCTGAAATTTGTGTTGTTTTTGGAAGGCGCTGGGCTAAGCTGTGGAGTGCCTGCATCTGGCCCGGCTCTGCTGCGGATGAGCAGTGCCGTGTGGCAGCCCCGTCCCTTCTGGGGCTTCAACAACTGTCCTGCCAGTGGAGGCAGTGGGGTGGGCTGCCTCGCAGCACGTTGCCACCCCTACATGCTAGAATTCAGCAGTGCTGGAATTTCACTGGGTTTCCAAGCGGTGCTCTGGAGCTGTGCAGTCATGTACCTACTTGCCTGAACTGTGGAGCGAAGGGATTTGCTCATTCAAGTGGTCCCTGCTGCCGGCCCAGTGCAGTGGGACCAAGTCGGGGGATGGGCTGTGGCAGAAGCAGTCTCACCTCAGTGGGAGGGAATGGGAAAGGGAAGCCTCAGGCCGAGACCTGCCCACTCGTCAGCCGTGGATGGGGACCCATCTGGGCCATGAGGGTGAGGAAAGCCATGGCAGAGAAGGCTCTGGGGTGGAGGCAGCAGAGGCGCTGAGCGCAGAAATGCTGGTGGGCTCAGGAGTGTGGTGGAGGGAGAAGGGTCTGAGGGCAAGAGGGTCGGCCACTCAGCACAGAGCACAGCATGAGCAAAGGTCCAGAGACAGGATGTGCAGGAGAGTCCCGCTGAGGGCTTCGCGGTGGATCCTGAAGGATCACATACAGTAGGACTCGGGCCAGGAGGTCTTGTGGAGAGGAACAAGCAGTGAGCTAAGATAAGAGGTGGGCTCCAGCGGGCCAGGTGCGGTGGCTCGCGCCTGTAATCCCAGCACTTTGGGAGGCCAAGGCGGGCAGATCACCTGAGGCCGAGAGTTCGAGACCAGACTGGTGGATGTGATGAAACCTCGTCTCTATTAAAAATACAAAAATTAGCTGGGCGTGGTGGCGGGCGCCTATAGTCCCAGCTACTCGGGAGGCTGAGGCAGGAGAATCACTTGAACCTGGGAGGTGGAGGTTGCAGAGAGCTGAGATCACACCACTGCACTCCAGCTTGAGTGACAGAGCCAGACTCCATCTCAAAAAACAAAAAGAGTTGGGCTCCAGCCCAGTGCTGCCACCTGGGAGCCATCCACCTGCCACCTCACCCATCCACTCACCCTCAAACCCCACCTCCCTGGCCAGCAGCAAGCTCTCTGCCTCCACAGCACCCCTCCCATCCTGGCTTGTACCTGGACCACAGTGTTGGGGTGTCCCCATCAAAACAGCCCCCACGAACCAAGGGAGCACCCACTTTGTGCAAGGCCATCAACTGGGGTGGTGCAGTTCTGGTTCTTGGCTCCATTGTCGGCAGGCAGCCTAGAAAAGGGGCACGGCTATCATCCCATTTTACAGATGGGGAAGTTGAGGCACAGAGAGGTTCAGGGGCTCATCCAAGGCCACGCAGTAAACAAAAGGCAGAGGGACACTAGGTGTGGCCAGGAGAGACCTTCTTTGGCCAGTGCACAGGTGCATTTTGGCCTTTTCATGGTACCAAGTGGGTAGGCCCTATGATCATCACCATGATGCAGATGGGGAGACTGAGGCTCAGAGGGCTGAGACTGCTCACCAAGGCTCTGCCTGAGCCTAGAGGATGGATGTGGAGCTGAACAGCAGGAAGAGCAAGACAGGGGCTCTTCAGGGCTGGCCTAGCACAAAGATGTGGATTTATCTGTCCATCTATCCACCCACCCTTCATCCACCATTCATCTATCTGCCACCCACTCACTCCTTCTTACCCACCTGTTCACTCCTATGTCCACCAGTTCACCCACCCACCTGACCATCCATAACTCCACCTGTCCATCCACCCAAGCACCGACCCACCCATCCACCCACCTGCCCCCATCCACCCATCTTTTCATCAGTCCACCCTTCCATCCACCCACCCATCCCCCTGCCCTTCCATCCACCCACCTACCCACCCCTCCCACCCTTCCATCTACCTACCCACCCATCCATCCACCCATCCACCCACCCTTCCATCAGTCTACCCTTCCATCCACCCACCCATCCACCCTTCCATCTACCCACCCACCCATCCATCCACCCATCCACCCGCCCTTCTATCAGTCCACCCTTCCATCCACCCACCCACCCTTTCATCTACCCACCCACCTATCCACGCACCCATCCACCCACCCTTCCATCAGTCCACCCTTCCATCCATTCACCCATCCACCTGCCCTTCCATCCACCCACCTGTCCACCCACCTACCCATCTGTCCACCCATCCACCCATGCTTCCATCAGTCCACTCTTCCATCCACCCATCCACCCATGCTTCCATCGGTCCACTCTTCCATCTACCCACCCTTCCATCCAGCCATCCACCCACCTACCCACCTACCAATCCATCCACCCATCCAGCCATCCACCCGCCCTTTCATCAAGCCACTCTTCCATCCACCCACCCATCCGCCTGCCCACTCTTCCATCTATCCACCCACCCATTCATGCACCCACCCACCCACGTACCCAGCCACCCATCCACCTGCCCGTCTGTCTGTCACCCATCCACCTGCCCTTCCATCCACTCATCCATTAACTCATCTACCTGCCCATCCAGGCACCCTTCCATCTACCCATCCACCTACCTACCACTATCCATCTACCAACCCACCCACCCATCCACCAATCCACTCATCCACCATCTGCCCACCCATCCACCTGCCCGTCCAGCCATCCTTCCATCTATCCACCTATCACTATCCATCCACCAACCCACCATCCACCAATCCACTCATCTACCATCCAGCCACCCATCCATCAACCTACGCACCTGTCTGTCCACCCATCCACCCACCCTTTCATCCATTTATTCACCCATCCATCCATCTACCCACCCAGCTATCCACCCATCCATTCTTCCATCCATCCAGCCGTCCATTAACTCACCTATCCATCCACGCGCCCTTTCATCCACCCATCCATCTATCCATCTACCCACCCATCCATCTACCCACCCATCTATCCACCCATCCATCCACTCATCCATTCACCCCTCCCTCCACCCACTTACCCATCCATTCACCCACCCATTTACCCATCCACCCACCGATTCACCCATCTACCCACCCATTCATCTATCTACCATTTGCCCATCCACCCACTCATTTACCCATCCATCTACCTGTCCATTCACTTGACTGCCCATCCACCCATCCAGTTGACAAGCATGACTGAGCTCCAACCATATGCTAGGCATGGCAGTGAGCACCAGGACATTGCAGGAGACAGAACCCTGCCTGCCCGGCTTCCATGGGGTTCCCCTTTCAGCCATGGGGAGATAGGCTGGAAACAGATGATGTGGCAAATGGAGTGACGAGCAGGGAAGACAAACGGCCCAGGTGGGGATCAGGGAGGTGGGGTGGCTGATGAGCCATAGACCGAGGTTCTCCCAGTGGGACCTGGCAGGCACCACCCCCTCATCTATAGAGTGGGGTTCCCTCTCTTGCAGGGTGGCTGGAGGACTAGTGGGGTAAATTCACGTTCTTGCCTGGGGCTGGCCTCGAAAAGCCCCTGTCTTGCTCTTCCTGCTGTTCAGCTCCATGTCCATCCTCCTAGCTCAGGCAGAGCCTTGGCAAGCTGTCTCAGCCCTCTGAGCCTCAGTCTCCCCATCTGTGTGATGGTCACGATCAGAGGCACACCCACCTGGGGCTGGGGAGAGGTCGACCAGCACCCGTGTGTTGGCTGAGGAAGGCCTCCTTTGGCCAAGCCTGGTGTCCCCCTGGCTCTGTTTACTGTATAACTTTGGGCCAGTGGCCGAACTTCTCTGTGCCTCCATTTCCCCATCTGTAAGATGGGATGGTAGCAGTGCCCCTTCAGAGACTGCCAGCCAAAAGGTGGGCCAGGAGCCAAGACTGCACAGACTGGGTGCTCCCTCGGTCGGTGAAGACTGTTCTGATGGAGACGCCCCAGCATGTCATCTGGACATGGAGAGCCAGGATGGGAGGGGTGCTGTGGAGGCAGAGGGCTTGATGCTGGTCAGGGAGGTGGGGTCTGAATATCCCCTTGTCTTCGTGCTATGGAGGCAGAGAGCTTGCCGCTGGTCAGGGAGGTGGGGTCTGAACACCCCCTTGTCTTCTGGGCCTTTGTTTGGATGGTGGGGCTTCCTTCTTGTTGGCCTTGAGAAGTGGCTGGAGTCGGGCAAGTCCAGGATGGGGGCGCTGTGCATAGCGTCTTCCTGTCCATTGGCCGCAGTCAGAGCCCCAAACATCCTGGACTCCTGGTGGCACTGGTCAGAGGCTGGGATTAGGGCAGGAGATCACAGCCCGGCCTTGAGGGCACTAGGCTTATGGTGACCCCTGAGGAGCAGGTGAGGGGTGGCCACACCCGTCCATCATCCACCCACCCATGCCTCCAGCCTCCTTCCTCATCTAGAACACCCCCATGCTCCTGAGATGACAGCTTGCAAACCACTGCACCTCTAACCCTCTGTCTTCTGGAAGGTTTAAGCAAGGCTCAGGAAAGGGGAGGCCACGCAGCTTGCCCTGGCTTCATGGTGGGGTTGGTGGGGGACCTGCAGGGTGGGGGTGGACGGGCCTCAGCTTTCTGCTCCCAGCTCTGTGGGCTTCACCTCTCAACCTGCTGAGCCTGAGAGCAGGGAGTGTCTCCTGTCACCTCACTGGGTCCTTGGGGTCATTGGTCGTGGTCCTTTCCAATTGATCCTCGATTCCGAAACCTGCCTGCCTGCCCTCCCTGAACTCCTGGTGTGACTTGGGCAGCCCGCCACCCTCTCTGAGCCTTGGCGTCCCTGGCCGTCACTTGGGGGCTGTCTAGGGGTGCCAGCCCTGGGTACAGTGGCCTCCTGCTAGGCACTCCCAGATGCTCTGTCTCCTGTCATTCTGTCCCCACCCAGCAGGCACAGACAGGCTGAAGCCAAGGACAGACAGACAGGGAATGGCTCCGGATCAGGAGGCTGGGAGGAAGGGGAAGGCCAAGGCCTCCTTCGCAGGGGTCAGAGGGCATCCATGCAGGACGCTGTGTGAGTTGGACCAACATGCACAGCTCACGGCGAGCCCTGTCTGCCTCAGTAGCGCAGGGCTCTTGGAGGAGGCTTGATGGTGGGTGGGTAGGGAGGCTGCGAGGTTAGCGTTGCTCTGACCCCGCCTGGCCTGCCCAGCACGCCTGCCCTCCCAGCACAGGGTGGGAGTGGTGGGTTCCTGTTTGAAATGATTCGTGAAGATATTGGAGAAAATCAGCATGTCAAGCAGGAGGGAGACACAGACAGCTGCACCCTGGCGGCCCCTGAGCTGAGCTGCAGTCTGTCTCCCTGTCTCTGAGTCTCTGTCCCTCTCTCCCTGGGTCTCTGTCTCCCTGTCTCTGGGTCTCTGTCCTTCTGTCTTTGGATCTCTGTCTCTGAGTCTCTGTCCCTGTTTCTGCATCTCTGTCCCTCTGTCTCTGGGTCTCTGTCCCTCTGTCTCTGGATCTCTGTCTCCCTGTCCCTGGATCTCTGTCTCCCTGCCCCTGGGTCTCTGTCTCCCTGTTTCTGGGTCTGTGTCTCCCTGTCTCTGTCATGAGACAAGGGTCATGAGAGAAGGTATCAGTGTGGTTGGAGTCTCTGCCTCCCTGTCTCTGGGTCTGTGTCTCCCTATCTCTGAGTCTCTGTGTCTTCATCTCTGGGTCTCTGTCTTTGTCTCTGGGTCTCTGTCTCCCTCTCCCTGGGTCTGTGTCTCCCTGTCTCTGAGTCTCTGGGTCTCTGTCTCCCTGTCTCTGAGTCTCTGAGTCTCTGTGTCTCCATATCTGGGTCTCTGTCTCCCTGTCTCTGAGTCTCTGTGTCTCCATATCTGGGTCTCTGTCTCCCTGTCTCTGTGTCTCTGTCTCTGGGTCTCTGTCTCTTTGTCTCTGTTGCCATCTCTGTGTCTCTGTCCCTCTGTTTCTGGGTCTCTGTCTCCCCATCTCTGTTCCTCTGTCCCAGTCTCCGGGTCTGTCAGTGGCTGAGTGTCCTGGCCTGCTGGGACACTGCGGTGGGGCCCTGCACCCACTCCTGGGCTCTCCCACTTGTCCATCCAGAAGCCATTATCTTTCCTCCACTCCCACGGGAGCCGAGGGACGCAGAGAACAGCAGGTGCCTTGGAAGGGGCGGCCCCTTATCAGGAGGGATAACCCCAGGAAGTAGCCTTGGGCAGTCTGGGGGAGAAGCAGGGCAGCCGGGCCTCAGGGGCCTCTGAGCTGTCCCACGGGAATGCTTGCTGACGTGAGCGTGGGGGCCGGAGCGTTTGAGGGCCAGCATGTGGTGCCGGAACCCAGCGACTCCATCCTGTGGGCTGGGAGCAGTCCCCGGTGCTGTGAAACATTGTGGTCACCATGGCAACAGTACTGGGGGAGCTGCCTTTGTGGAATGGGTGGGACCCTGCCTCTCTGCACCTTTTACCCTCGAGGCACGTGCCCAAGAACCAGCGAGGACTGCAGCTGCTGGTGGCCAGGGGCGGGGGTCGGGGGGGAGCAGGGGCACGCTGAGCCGCGGTGTTCCCATCTTGGAGAGGGATACTGAGCCTGTGACCTCCCCGGTTGCTGGGGATTTGTGAGGCTGCGTGTGAAGACCTGTGCCTGCTTGGTGAGGTCAGAGTGGGTGGGAAGGGTCATGAGAGAAGGTGTCAGCGTGGTTGGAGAGTAGGGTGGTGGCTGTGAGGCTGAGAGGTTGGTGGTGGGATTCCAGGCCCCCCACAGCTCTGGCACCTGAGCCCCACACCATCTCCCACACTGCCTGGTCGCTGTCACCCCCACCCCTGCCACCATCTCTGCTTCCCTTCCTTTCACTGGCTCTCTGTTTCTCTCTCCCTGTATCTCTCTCCTTGTCTCTCTGGGCCTCTGTCTCCCTGTCTCTGGGTCTCTGTCTCCCTGTCTCTGGGTCTCTGTCTCCCTGTCTCTGGGTCTCTGTCTCCCTGTCTCTGGGTCTCTGTCTCCCTGTCTCTGGGCCTCTGTCTCCCTGTCTCTGGGTCTCTGTCTCCCTGTCTCTGGGTCTCTGTCTTCCTCTCTCCCTGGGTCTCTTTCTCTCCCTCTTGCTGGGTCTCTCTTTCCCTCTCCTTCTGGGTCTCTCTCCATCTGCCTCTCTCTGGGTCTCTGTCTCCCTGTCTCCCTGTCTCTAGGTATCTGTCTTCCTCTCTCTCTGGGTTTTTTTCTCCTCCTCTTGCTGGGCCTCTGTCTCTCCCTCTCCCTTTCTCTGGGTCTCTGTCTCCCTCTCTCCCTGGGTCTCTGTCTTCCTCTCTCTGGGTCTCTGTCCCCCTCTCTCTGGGTCTCTGTCTGTCCCCCTGTCTCTGGGTCCCTGTCCCCCTCTCTCTGGGTCTCTGTCTTCCTCTCTCTGGGTCTCTGTCCCCCCTCTCTGGGTCTCTGTCTGTCCCCCTGTCTCTGGGTCCCTGTCCCCCTGTCTCTGGGTCCCTGTCCCCCTCTCTCTGGGTCTCTGTCTGTCCCCCTGTCTCTGGGTCCCTGTCCCCCTCTCTCTGGGTCTCTGTCTGTCCCCCTGTCTCTGGGTCCCTGTCCCCCTCTCTCTGGGTCTCTGTCTGTCCCCCTGTCTCTGGGTCCCTGTCCCCCTCTCTCTGGGTCTCTGTCCGTCCCCCTGTCTCTGGGTCCCTGTCCCCCTCTCTCTGGGTCTCTGTCTGTCCCCCTGTCTCTGGGTCCCTGTCCCCCTCTCTCTGGGTCTCTGTCTGTCTACCTTTCTCTGGGTCCCTGTTCCCCTCTGGGTCTCTGTACCCTCTAAGTCTCTGTCCCTTTATCTCTGAATCTGTTTTTCTCTCTCTGGATATCTGTCCCCTTCTCTCTGGGTCCTGTTTTTCTTTCTCTGGGTCCCGGTTCTTCTCTGGGTCTCTGTCCCCTCTCTCTAAGTCTCTGTCACTCCCTCTCTGAGTCTCTGTTTCCCTCTCTTGCTGGATCTCAGACAAGGCTCTCAGGATGGTCTTGGTCCAGTTGCCAGCCTGGGACTGGCTGGGAGAGAGGCTAGGGAGTGGGCAGTGGCTTCTCAGCCGGCCCTGACGTCCCCTGCTGTCCCCTGAAGTACACAGCCTCTTCCCCACCCATGCACCGGGACCCTGGGGCGGCATCGCATCAGCCGGGGTGGGAGCCAATCAGCTGTGCTGCGCTGCTGTGCTCCTTCGAGCCACATGGACAATAAAACCAAAATTGGCTTTGAACGTGGAAGCGCTCTCCTCTTTGAGGGGAAGTGAGGGACTGCGCGCGTCAGAACCACCTATGAGGGGCAATGCTGGCAGGCTCCGTTCTGGCCCGAGCGCTGGGCTCCACGTGGGGGTGGGAAAGGATTTTATAAAACCCCAAAGAAATGTTTCCATGAAATTCTTTCTTGTTCTTGCCTTTTTTTTTTTTTCTTTTTTGGACATTCCAATGAAAAGAACCGTTCTGGGGCTTTGGATCGCTTCTCGTGGGTTGGGAAGCCGACCATGGAGATGAGGCCAGCCCGGGGCCGGAGGAGGGGCACCTGCCCTGACAGGTGCGTGCCCCTCACTGTTGTCTCCCTAGGCAGCCCCCACCTCCCTCTGCTCCTGATCCTTCCACGAGGCTTCATCCCTAGGGTGCCTGGCCGCAGCCTCTGCAACTCTGAGCTTCCTGTGACCTCCCCCACGAGGCCATCGTGCCTTGGGCTGGGTTCCCCCAGAGCAGACTCTTAGGCGAGGGTTCGAGGGCCCCATGAAAGAACAGCGTGGGGAGGGAAGGAGCCTCCACAGGGTGTGTCAGTAGTGAGCAGGTGGTCCCGGGGCAACCCTTGGAGATCTCGGGAATCCCATAACAGGCGGTCCACCTGGGGGAGTTTACCCCACCCAGACTCCCTGGATGTCAGCCCCAGCACATCCCTGCACTGGGACATCTGAGAGGAGCAGGGGTGGTGTCGCCAGGGCAGACCTGGGCGTGTCCTCGGGTCCAGCACAGGCCTGGGTCTGGCTAGGGTGCCCGATGACATTCCTGGGGGGATACAGCGGCAAGCAGGTGTCAGAATGGCCCCTAGCCCGGGCCAGGCCTGTAGCGGGGGCGTGTGGCCACTCAGAGGCCAGATTCGGGCAGAGGGTGCAGCCAGGGCGGGCAGCAATGGCCTCTTGAGACGGCCCCGGCCGGGGCTGCTGACGCATTGGCTCCGATGACTCACGTGCGGGTGACCGTGACTCGAGTGGCCGTCTGGAGACTCGGACCGGCTCAGGGCCACCGCCTTCCTGGGGGCCTGTGGCCCCGCCGTGCCGGCCGCCCCCTGTCTGGACCGGCCTGAGTAATGGGTCCTTCCCCTCCTCCCAGTGGCCGGCTGAAGAGGACCTTAGTCATCAGCCCTGGCCCCGGCCCTCCCTCCTCCTCTGCCTGCCCACCTCCGCCCAGGCTGCATCTTGCTTCTCTGTCCAGGCTGGGGGACTCCTGCCCCTACTGGCCTCCTCCCTCCTTGAGTTCCCCAGGAGGGGCTGCAGCGGGGTGGGTTTGGCTTCATAGGGGCGGCAGTGAGGGTGATGTCAGGGGCCTCAGGGACAGTTGTCCCATCCCTAAGATGAGAGGAAGGAAACAGCCATGTGGAAAGTGTCAGGCATCACCGGGGCATGAGGAGGAGGCCTGGGGAGGACAAGCTGCTTCCTCCCCTCTTTGGTCCAGCGTGGGCCCTGTGCCCTGTAAACAGCAGTGGATGGGCCTCACCCTGCTTTCTGGGCCTGGGGTGTCCTAAATTCCAGATGGGAGCATCCAAATTCTCCGAGTGTGTAGTCGTCACGTGCTAGTGGCAGCCTGGGTCCCAGGGCTCTGCGTTTGCTCATCTCATCCTCCAGCGGCCCCGGGGCTGGGGAGCTGGACGGTCATTTGCCCCTGCTTTGTAGCTGAGGCCTGGGTGGTTGAGTGACTGCTGAGTTCCCAGCTAACCAGAGCTGGCTTGGCCCAGGCTGCTGGCCCCTGATGTCTCCTCTGAGATGCCCTGCCAGTCAGCTGAACTGATCCTGCCTTCTGGGTTCCGGGCACCCTCTCTGCTTGCTGGGGAACCCAGAGATCCCATGCTTGGAACACTGGCCCACCTCCCTGGTTTCCTGTTCCTCAGTCATCAGAATAGCAGGGGGCAGGGCAGCAGCCCCTTTCTTCCCCAGAGGGAGGTCCTCTCTGTCCAACTTCTCAGTTCTCCAGATATGTTCTGTGCACTCATGGGCAGATGCATATGTGTGGCACTTTGAGCCCAAATAGCATCCCACTGTGTGCACTCTGCCTCTTCCTTCCTCCTGTAGCCTTGACGTCATCCCCTGCATGCAACATCTTCCCCAGGATGCGTCAGCCTCCTCACCCATCTATAGGGCAGCCCTCACTCCAAAGGTGCTGTGATTCCACGAATCTCCTCTAAGGGTGGTTAGCTTATTTCTCGTCTGTGGCCCCTAGAGATGGTATTTGGGAAGTTTCAGAAACAGAGTTGTTGGGTAAAGGACATGAGCCTTTAGAGTGTTGCTGGGTCTACACAGCTGCCTTCCTGGGGGTCACCTTGCTTCATAAGCCCCCCGAGAATGTGCTTCCCTGACTGCAAGCGAGGCTGACTCTTACGTCCTTCTAGCCAGCTCTGCTTGCTTTCCTGGGAATCATCAGCCCACATTCTCTGTGCATCTTTCGATCTCGCTCTGTCACCCAGGCTGGAGTGCAGTGGCACAAACATGGCTCACTGCAGCCTCCACCTCCTGAGCTCAAGTGATCCTCCCACCTCAGCCTCCCAAGTAGCTGGGAACACAGGCTCACGCCAGCATGCCTGGCTAATTTGTATTGATTTCTTGATGATCTTTATATATGGAAGAGCATGGTAAATATGCTCCTAAGGACTGAGTGGCCCCATGATGAACTTGCCCCAGTGCAACGTGTTTCTTCTGATGAAAATGTACACATGCACACCTGCCTCCAAGGGCTTTACAGGAGGCACAAGAAGTCCTCCCATCCCTCCCCCCAAATCTCCTTGAACTTCTAAGGAAAAACCAGACCAAAATCAAAATGGCAAAGGCTGGCAAGGCCCATGCATTCTTCTGGGAGACAAAGTGTCCACAGAAAGGCCGGCAGGGGTCACCCAGAGCCCGATGGCACAACTCTTGCCACAGCTGCAACACAAAGCTGATCCTGGGTGATCTGACCCCTTTTGGTCCCCATTGCCTGGACTGCGTGCCCATGAGGACGGGGCCTACTTCATCTCATTTACGCAGCATCCCTGCATGCATGGGCAGGGAAGAGGAGTTTGCAAAGCCAGTGAGGCAAGCTGGGGACAAGGAGAGACGTGGTCACCTTGAGGGTCCTCAGAGGCACATGCAGGATGTGGCTTTGGCCCCAGGCAGCCTGGACACCCGTCGCAGGGTGTCGCCTGGACACCCGTCGCAGGGTGTCGGTGAGAGGGCATGGCATTCATGGGAAGCAACGAGACCCTGCCCCTGGAGATGTCCAGGCAGGTGCTGGACCCCTGTGGGGGGCTGGATAGGGGAGGGCGGCCCATGAGCCTGTGACATGCTCCTCACGAGCCTCGGAACTGGATCTGTCATGGGTCTAGGGAGAAAAGAGCCGAGGCTTGGCTCACAGCAGCAGCCTGGTCACGTGCGATTGGGGCGGATGTGTGGGGAGGGGAGGAAGGGAGGAGTGGAGGTGAGCGTCCCCTCCACTTGGCAGGGGAAAGGCCACAGGGACAAGCCAGAGTCTCAGGGTGCACCTGGACCCCTTTCCTTCCCCGCCCTCCTCAGCTTTCAGAAGGCTGCACCCCCACCCTCCCAGGCAAACACGAGGTCTGGGCTCCAGCACCCCCGGCACTGCAGCATTGCTAGCCAGCCCAGATGACCGTGGCATTGGGCTCTGAGTAGCATATGCCCTGCTTCCCCAGGGACTCAAAGGCTTTCCACTGAGCACAGGCCCCACACTGGGTCCTTCATGCTATGTCCCCACCCTCTAGGACATGCAGTGCCTTGCAGGAAGGGCTGGGGCTTGGGCAACTTCTCTGCCTGTGGTGCCTTGCAGGGCTGTGGTCAGCGGCTGGCGCTGCTGCCCCTCTCCCCAGCAGTTTGTCTTGATCACTCACCCTTTCCCAAGGGTCTCTGGGAGGGTGGCCTGAGGGGGAGGTCAGGGACCTCCGGTGGCAGCTGCTATGTTGACTGAGTGCCCACTATGCGCCCTGTGTTTGACGTTGGCTCTTTAATGCCCACTGTGGTTTTGGGGCTGGCTGGCAGTGGGGCCAAGGAGCCTTCCGTCTCTTCCCGCTTTCTTGGAAAGATCAGTGCCCGCATTCCTGGCCCTCGCTTACGGGCAGGCGTGGGTCCCAGGAATGGGAGAGCAAATTCCAGAGGGCAGAGGCCACCAGGACAGAGCAGGGTGCCTCAGCCCGGTGGGGGTGGGGGTCTTGGAGGGGACTGATCCTGGAGGTGGCACCAGGGTCCACCCCCTGTTGTGTTCTGAGGAAGAAGTGGTGTGTTAATGGCTCCTAAGCTATTCATTCATTGATCCGTTCAACAGTTTCTCCAAATGAAATAGCAAAGGGGTGGTGGGGCTGGAGAAGAGGGGATGAGGGGGCAGTAGGGGCAGTGGGGGCTGGACCACAGAGGGCTCGTATACTCTGGGGTGCGGGGGGCTGTGGCGGGGCTTGCAGCGGACTCGAGAAGGCTCCCGTGTGCCCTTTGGTTTTTTATTGAAGTGAAATTCACGTGACATAAAACTATCTGAAAGTGGACAATTCAGTGGCATTTAGTAGATTCACAGTGGTGTGCAAACACCACCTCTATCTAGTTCCAGAACATTCTCATCCCTCCAAAAGGAGACCCTACCCCATCAGCAGTCACTCCCCCCTCCCCTCCCTCAGCCCTTGGTGGCACCCATCTGCTTCCTGTCTCTGCGGATTTGCCTGTTCTGGGCATTTCACGTCAGTGGAGTCATACACAGTGCGGCCTTTTGTGTCTGGCTTCTTGCACTGAGTGTTGTGTTCAAGGTAATAGTGTGTGTGTGAACCTCTGAGCCATGTCCCCACCTCTGCTTTCCCCACAGCACGGCCGACAAGAATGGGGCCCTCAAGTGTACCTTCTCGGCACCCAGCCACAGCACCAGCCTCCTGCAGGGTCTGGCCACCCTCCGCGCTCAGGGCCAGCTCCTCGATGTTGTGCTGACTATTAACAGAGAGGCCTTTCCTGCACACAAGGTCGTCCTGGCTGCCTGCAGCGACTACTTCAGGTAAGTGCTGGCCCCGGGCAGCTGGAAGGGGCGGCTGCCTGTGGGGACAGGGACAGGGCAGATGGCACCCACTTTCTAAAGGGGGCATGTCTCAGCGCTACCCAGGGACGGCTTC